>NC_046289.1:73145818-73447149 GCF_004115265.2 Rhinolophus ferrumequinum
TAGTGGGAGGGAGCAGTGTGCAATTTGTAACAAAGGCGTCACAGAAGCCCTCATTGGAAAGGTGACATTCGAGCAGAGACTAGAGCGGGTGACAGAATGAGCCATGCAGATATCTGGAAGAAGAACAATTCCAGACAGAGGGAACACAAGTGCAGCCTGGGGTGTGTGAAGGGTAGTAAGGAGGGCTGTGTGGCTGGGGGAATGTGAGTGACAGGAAGAGGATTTGAAAGTGAGGTCAGGTTGGTAACGGGAGTGGGGAGGGCGTGGTTTGTAGGCTACTGTAAGGACTTCAGCTTTTGGATTAGACGGGGAAGATTAGAGAATGGACCAGCGGTCACACTTGACCTAGAGAAAAGACCAAGGGAGACAGAAACCTGAATTCCAGTCCCTACCCATAGCCCTAAGAAGTGGGCATTCTCATTTCAACCACCAAAGACATAGGATTCCGTTCTCCCTCAGCAACCTTGCCCTACAGTCCTACCCCTGGGGAGCTCTGCCAATTAGTGAAATTACATCCTTCAAGTAAAACTTATTTTCTCTGAGTCTAACCCTAACAAACATTCTCATTATTACACTTAGGCTTTCCAGTTTAGAGAATGCTATATAGACACCCTTTTATTTAATCTTATAACCTCCCAATATAGAAGAGCTTACCCTCATTTTACAAAGGAGGCAAATGAAGCTCAGTGAACCTAAGTAACTTGACCAAATTACACTCTTGGTGTGGGATAGAGTCAAACGAGGTTTCAGGTTTTCTGACATCTTTCTTCTTCACAAGAACTGAGAGCCGCTCTCCATTTTAATGATTCTCAAAGTATGATCTGCAGTCCTTTATGGGCTGTAAATTGATCTGCAAGTGTGTATTCTTTCCCTGGTTTTTATGAGTGATACACAGGCAATCTCATAGACTCTGATTTTTATACACAACAGAGGTTAATTTAACTGTCACTTTTGAGTGTGAGTATGTCATTAAAGCTTGCTAAAAATTGATATTCATGAATATATTATTAAAAGATACTGAAGATTCTAATTCTATTTTATACTAAGAAGTCTGGCTGCTGCACAATGCTCGGCAATGATGCAAAGCTCTGGCTGCGTATGAAATGAAATTCCCCTAAAAGACAGGGATGAATGGGGTACATGACTCTCTAGATCTTTGCCCCACCTAAGTGTGGCCTAAAGATTGAGAACCACTGCTCTATGACCAGCGTGCCACCTTTCTTTCCTCCTGATCAAACTAAGAAACTCCTTTCCCACAGCTCTCATTCAGAGCACAAATTCAGATTGTAACATGGCAAAAGCTTAGATTTCTACTTGACACAGTAATCACCTCCTGTTTTGTCCTGAAGGACAGCCCTCAAGACTTAGAAGAAAAGAAATTAGGCCAGATGTGACAGAAAAATCCCATCCAATGCCTATCACGTGACTTGGCCACTGGGGCCAGGGTTGCCATAAAGAGAAAGCAAGAGGTTTTTAGACTAGGTTTGTCAGCTGTGGAAAACCACTGATCTTTGGCAAAGGAACCTACCTGGAGGTAGAACCAAGTAAGTGATTCATTTTTTTCCTTATTATGACCACTAGGTTTGGCAATTATCTTTGTTAAATATTTTTCCAGCTGAAAAACACTTTGCACATTGTTGAAAAATCCTTCCAGCAGGTACTTAGCAACAAGGGATGGTCTGAGGACCAGGGACTGGGTTTCTGATAAAATCCGGGATGGGGCAGGTGCTGCCGTGGATCTACTGGATTTCTATCATTCCTGGAGCACCTTTGCTGTCTTCCTTCTACTTCACTAACGTTAGAGAACCAGCTTACTGAATACCTGTGCCTTTGCCGTTTCCAGATGGGGGCCATGACCAACCTGTACTCTAGTAAATGTGAGGTGTAATGACGTGCGTGTTAGACCAAGAATTCAAAGATCATTTTCTAATCCTTCCTTTGGCTGACAAGCTCTGTGACTTCTCTGAACTCTAGTTTCCCACTAGCTGGACCGAATGATTTCCAAGGTCTTCCAGCTGTAGCACAGTACGATCCTGATGATCACCCAGACCAATTCTTAGGGACAATTAGTAGGAAAACCAAGGAAGTCCAATGGTATAAACATCTTACCACCCAGTAGGAATTCTGTGATTTAATTAAAAAGGCACTGGAAAAGGAGTCAAAACTCTCCCAATGCCCTTGTGCTACCACAGAGGTTTTGACAAGTGATTACTGAGGCTCCTTTCAGTCCTACCATTGATTATTCTGGTTCAGTGGATGGAAACTGAACTCTGCAGAGCTGAGAGTGAGACCCAGCTCAGCCACTCACTATCTTAACCACTCAGCTTCAGTGATTTCATCTGTAAGACGGATCTAATAATACCACCTCGTAAATTTGTTATAATGATGTTTGTTGAGGCAGTATAAACACAAGCTGTTTATAAGTAGTAAAGTACTTATACAAATGGTAGTCATCTATAATTATTATGATCCTTTGGATAGACTCCAAGTCTTTTGCATCAATGGGTTTTGTTCCAATCATTATGTCCTTCTACCTCTGGCTGAGGCATAATTCTTTGTGATTGACTTAAGCCTTAAGTTATGTTTCTGCTGACAATTGTCATTTGGCAAATCTCAGCAAAACCAAAATAATTCCTTTCTCCCTGTGAAAATGTGATCCTGAAGCAAGATCTGGAGGTAGGAGATGACATGGTGAGGAGATAAAAGCAGAAAACTTAGGGACTTTTCTAAGTGCTAACACTCAAAAGACCACACACATCAAACAAGCTGCCAAAATATAACGCTTAGATCTCAGAAACCCTTGCAAAGTTCTATGTCTCCAGCCACACTTGTTCTGTTCCATCCACCCCCTTCCAAAACAGATGGATCAGACAGAAGGCAAATAGGTAGCAAGGTTTTTTGTAATGATGCCTGAAGTGGTGCATTGGTAGCACAACTCACCTTTGGAAAAGGAACTCAACTCATCGTGGAAGCAAGTAAGTTATGCATTTTATTTCAGCCTGTATATTCCCTTGGAGTTGTGGCATAGTCTTGAATGAATGGAGCTTCTTGGGAGGTTCTAAATTGGAAATACACCGGGGTTTGTTGTTGTAGTTGCAAAGAGTTGGGGTAAAATTTAAGAACAAATTCATTAGGTTTCTCTTAAGAAAATATTCTGTGTATGCTTGGAAACTGTTCTGAGGATTAGTATTAAAAAGTCTTCTACAACTGCCTAACTAAAGCCCTTAGTCTGGCCTCCAGTCAGGGACTGGGACCAGGGAAAAGGCAATCCCTAGATGAGGAGGGTCTCTCCATTATTTATGAGGAAAAAGAGCCATGACCATGGCGTTAAAAGAGGGAGGATTAGAAAAATATTATTAAAGAAGGAGTTAGATCAAAAGAATCTTCTTTCCTTCTAATGACAAAAGCCAATCTTGCCCTTGTCTCTTTTTTGCTGAGAACTTGCATTAAATCAACATGCTTGGCTCAAACTAAATGATCCATAAGGTCCCATCCTGGTCTGGACCTGCTGAGAGCAGTTATGTGCTCACCTCCCGTTTGCCCTGACTCTGTAGAGGGTTCAGGAGCCTACATCCAATATAGAAACACAGCCACCAACTTCAAGACAATAAAGAAGTAGGGGTACGCTCCTGGAGGTATTGTCCCCTGGTAGTCTGTTCCAGTGTTTGGAAATCCAGGGGCTATATTCAGGTAGTTGGGGTAACTGCCAGCTGTCAGTCACTGGGACCAGTCCAGAAAACAACAGTCTTTCAAACGCTTTCCAAAATGCCAAGTCCACTGGGGCAAGCATTACCACTTACATGGCTAGATTTTGTTTTGTTTTTTATTCCGAGGAAATAAAGAAGCGGGGAAAGGTACAGGAATGTAGGGAGGCTGGCAGTCCTAAAAGTGACTGTTAGTGTCAACAGGATCTCTGCCTCTCAGGGGTAATATGAACTTACAGGGGTTCTTGATTGCCTGTTGCTTTCAGGCAAATTGTGGAATTTGGTGAGTTTTCTTATCTTGGAGGGGAGAGAGACTAGAGCCATGACAAGAAGGACAGAAACAGAATTATGTTGTAGCTGATTGCAATCCGATTGGTGTTGGGCAAATTGCATCTGAGCAAAAAGTATTATGTTTCATTTTCCCTTTAAATCATTTCCACTTGAAACTCAGAATTATCTGCAGTGTTAGAATCAAATCTCTGAAGCTGTGCCTTTGGGAGTTTTAGGGAAGAAGGAAAGAAATGAAACTGATGCTTAGCCCCTCAGCCGGGATGCTGACCGTGCTCTCCAATGATACCTCATTTACTTCTCTGGTTTTCTCTTCTTGCAGTGATGGCATGTAATATGATGATGTGGAGCTCAGGTAGGGGAGTGAGAATTTCAACTCAAGCCCCCAATCCTTAACGTTTTGACAGCAAATAATGGCCCTATACAACTGTCATTCCCTTTGGCTCTAGCGCTGGACTCTTGATTTTGGTGATGAGACCGAGAAATCCATAGGGTCTTTAAGTTCATTTTCACATGATTCCTATATCCCCCTAAAGCCACAGCCAAGAGAAATTATAAAACAAAAATAAGCAATCCAAAAGAAGCGCTGGCTCCTGTGACCTGCATTCATGACACACAGCACCACTGGGTTCCCCTTCCGGCTGCCAATCTCTTGTTCAACCATCAGGTCCTTAGAAAGCCTTTCTCTGGGCTCAGAGAATTCAAAAGCAGATTTGTTATTATTGTGAGACTCAGTCTGAGTGATGGGGAAGAAATTAGGTTTCTAATCAAAAAGCAGTATTTGTAACCCAAGAGAAGGGAACCAGAGTATGAGAAAAGCCCTGTGTCTAAGCTCTCCTCATTCTAACGTTCGTTATAACACATGTCAACATGCCGAGTCCCATCCCTACTCCCAGAGGTGTCTCTTCTTAGAGACACCTCCCAATAAACTGGGAGTTAAGTTTTCTATCTTAAAGGCAGCTATTGGTCACCTGTCATCCTCTTCTCTTGCTCTGTCTCAGCCCTGTCCGCTGTCCCAGTGCTTCTCAGCTGGGGATTTCATGCTCACATCCTTATCCATCAGTTAAGCTATTATTAGCTTCAAAGAGAACTGAGACTGTGTGCTCGCCTCCCTGAGCTCATCAAGGGCAGCTTTGTAGTTCTCTGAGCTCTGGGGTCTTTGGCTGGGACCCAAGCTGGGGAGTCAGGGCACAGATGTTCTAGCCCAGGCCCCAGGGCCAGCCCCAGGCTGGCTACCTGTGAAGCAGTGTTGCAATGTGCTCCTGGGACACCCGGCAGATGACTTTTGGAGCTGGCACCAAACTCTTCGTGGAGCCCCGTGAGTTGATTTTTTTTTCCCCTATATTTCAAGGGATAAATTGAGTCTTAGGACTGGGGCTGCCATCCAGTTTGCGTTACTTGAGAAAGTATACCTACCCTCTTTCCCCAACAATAAGAGCTAGCCGGACAATCAGCTCTAATGCGTCTTTTGGAGCAAAAATTAATATAAGACCTGGTATTATATTATATTGTATTATATGATATGATATGATATGATATGATATGATATGATATGATATGATATGATATGATATGATATTAAGACCCTGTCTTATATTATAGTAAAATAAGACCTGGTCTTATATTAATTTTTGCTCCAAAAGACGCATTAGAGCTGATTGTCCGGCTAGGTCTTATTTTCGGGAAAACATAGTAGGAGACGTGGACGGCTAGAGTGGCGACACTAGACTGAATCACTGAAGTAGCTCTGCAACTACTTCTATTTTTAACAAAACACATGTTGTAACTATAGCTCCCGCTTACTTCTGAAATCTTCAGAGCAGCCCAGAAAGCACAAAGAAATCTAGAAGAATTGTACTAATAATTGGAGCATATGGGTGCAGAAGGGGCAGTGGCAGCGACACTTTGGCCCAAATATCCCAGGAAGTTACTTTATCCTTACACATCCCTTTGGCTAAAGTGTTTAGTGTTCATGCCTCATTGCAACCTGAAAACTAATATCCTGAAGCTTGGAAGATTTAGGAGGCAGGTGGTTAATCTGGTCGGAGTAATCAGGTAGAGCAAACATATTTTAGTGTTCCAGTTAAATCCCACATTGGCAGAGAGCTTTGAAATTATGCCTGGCATTTGTTATAGATGCTGCAATTCTTAGGGAACCTATAGGATTCTCTAGTATGTGAATCGAAATGCTAGATGATTTCTAAGTTTATAATTCAGAAAGACTATTCAGGAAAGGTATACACTACTTTTTGTATTGTTTATCAGCATATAGCCTTAGTATTGGATTGGTACTCATTAAAAAAGAGAAAGTTGGAAAATAAAATAACAATTGTCCAAACAAATAACACTTTGAAACACAGGTTGAAATGTAATTGCATTTGTGAACCAAGAAGACTGGAAATTCTCAAAAGATAAACAATTAATTAAATATTTCATTTAAATTTTGAAGTGCAGTAGTGAAAATTTTATACAATTTCAAATTTGGGTTTAGGTCCAATATAAAATAGACTAGGTTACATACAGCAACTATATTGAATGCATTCCATTTTTTTAAAAAGCTCACTTCAGTCAGCTAGCCTTTTATTTGGTAACCATGATGCCAAAGAATGAATTAGAGAAAACACTTTTCTTTCAAACAATTGTTTTGAACATATAGACATTGAAAAATAGAGTCTGAGAAAATTGTTTTACCAAATCAATACACTCTGCTCTATTTGAAATGCTGACTAACAGATTCAGAGCTCAGTATCATGAGTGCATGACCTTCTTCAAATGTCTGTGTTGTCAGCTATCTTATATTGTTCAAATTATTCAAATCAGGTCTCTCCAGTCCAAAGTGATCATTGACCATTGCCTTTAAATATAGATTTTTAAAGCCCAAGCAAACCTTAATTAGCCAACTAAATCGAACTACGATTGGGTCATACTCTTCAGTAACCAAGGAGATAGAGTTGTTTTGTTTTTGTTTTTTAATGGATGAATTTCCTTTCTCTGTAACTCATAACTCCTTTGAAAATCAACCAGAATACATCTCAAACCAAAGTCAGCATAGTGAGCAAGAAATGTCACAGTTCTGAAGGGAGGAGAATGAACAGAACATGTGGTTTCTAAACCGTTACTGCTAGGCTTATCAGTGTCTGTTATCAGTGGCTTCAGCTATGCCAGGAAACAAAACAATGAAGGTTTTCTCACATAGGTTGAAAGCAGGTTTCAGGAGAGCCCTTTGAAAAATCCCCAATCTCTTTCTTGTCTAGAGCCAAAGCCAAAAATATAAGGAATCAGATGCTTAGGAATGATCTTCCTGCCCTGAGTTACTGGAACAGAATCTAGTCTTTTAGCCGAGCTTCCCAGAAAAGAAAAAAATAAGAATTTTGATGGTAGTGATGAGGAGGGATTCCTCCAAACAGCTGATTCTCTAGTAAAGCCCTGATTGGCCACGGCCCATTTACAAAGTAGTGAGCAGCAGGAACTTCCTGAGGAGCAATTACTCCATCTCAAACTGGTGTAACCGATTGATTTGGTTATAACGCTACTACCATGAGCTTCACAGCTGAAGCTCAAATCCAGATTCAGGATAGAGCATTAGAAAAATCACTCCATTGTCATATTCATTACCAAGGCTTTTTGTATAGCAATAGCTTATGTCTTGATTATAGATCATTGTAAATAAAAGTACATTGGAATTCAACATATTTTTAATTTGATACCAAGGAGCCAAACTTACCTAAGTTTTAAATATTAACAGCCATATTCATACAAGTTAATGATATTAAAAATCATCAGTTAAGCTTAAGATTGGGAATAGATCCAGATCAAAATTCACCGGTTGGTTGTCTTTCCTGCCAACCGGTATTTGGTTGGCATTTACAAGGCTCTTTCTTTAGCAGTTATTTGAAGATAGCCTAAGAGTCCAAGACTTCACAGACAAAATTTATCATAACGCAGAAACTTCAATAAGGCACAATGGGAGAGAATCATTACTACCTCCCTCAAAGCTTCAAGACTTTCCGTTTTAAGGGGGAAAACAATGATGCATATACAGAGTAGCAGCGAGATGATAGTCCAAGGTAAGGCATGAAAGGGAAGAAGGCCAAGAGGAGACGCAACTATGAGGACCAACATTCCACAGCTCCACTTAGAATAAATCAAGAAAAATGGACTTAAACTGGTTTTACGCTTATGTCATTCCTGAGAATGATAGTTGTTATTCTCTGATTAAAGGCTCAAAGGAAACTGTAGGGGATGCTTACAAAAGAATAAGTATTCACCTATAGGAAGAGAGATATACCACTTAACTTCAGCAAATCGCTTTCAGTCCATAAAATGGTGGTAACACCCTGAAGTGACACCTATACTATCATCTTCATAGTGTTTGAACCGATTATGTAGTCCTTCTCATGCCCTTGATTCTTTAATTGACATAATGCACAGCATGAACACCTGCCCTGATCTCCCCTCAAGAGCCCATGCATTTAAAATAAACAAACTGATACAGACAGGTATTCAGGCTGACCTCTATTATCCAGAAAAATAATTAATAAAACATAGGTCATTGAAATTCAGATGATCCAGCCCATTTTTGTGGTTGTTGTTTTCCATCTCTGCTCCCAGCCACATCTCTTAGTAGTTCCTAACTTGAAGTCAAACTGACTACCTTTCATTTCTGCTACCCTTGGTAATCCTTTGATGGAGTTGCTAACAATCCCAGGTCACTACGGGTTGCAGGAAAGTCTAGGTTGTGGTGTCTGGTCCCAGATAAATTGAGGTACACACCATTGTTTAATCCAACATAATGTGGATAATCATCTCAAAAAACAAATTGATTATATTTGCAGAAAATCAGCCCCCTGTCAAACCACACGTTTTCATCATGAAAAATGGGACGAATGTTGCTTGTCTGGTGAAGGATTTCTACCCCAAGAATGTAAATATAAGTCTCCAGTCATCCAAGAAAATAATAGAATTTGACCCTGTTGTCGCCGTTACTCCCAGTGGGAAGTACAGTGCTGTCAAGCTTGGTCGATATGCAGATTCTAATTCAGTGACATGTTCAGTTCAACACAACGATGAAATCGTGTACTCCACTGACACTGAACCGAAAACAAAGTACTCCACTGACTTTGAACCGAAAACAAACGCTTCAGGTAGGTCGTATCTGGCCTCAAGGGGCTAAGATTGTGGGGAAGAAAAGTCGAGAGAAAGGAAAATTGGAGATGTAAACTCTTGATAGGTGGCTCTTAATATGGCATAATTCTGGAAACAAGACTTAGGCCCAACCACAGCCCACAGTCATTGATTGGGAATTGAACTCTCTGCATTTCTGAGCTGGAATCTAAGATAAAGTTCATCGTATTTCATCCCCTTCTCTCCTCTTTACCAACAGATGTCTCCTTTATATAATACTAATGACTATCCTACTACTAGACTCTGGGGTTGAAAATCCATGTGAAGTCTAATTAAGTGTGAAGGCCAAAACAAAGGGCAGTCCAGCCTCTCATGGGTTAAAAATCCTAGTTCTTCCTACAAATTAGAGGCATGCCTAGATGTTAGCTTCATGGTATAATTAGAAAAGAAAAAAAAAACAAAACAAAACAAAAAAAACCCTAGGATGCCAGGTATGACGGCTGTGCAAATAACTGTGCTGCAATTTGTCAAGCTGTGCTGCGTGACCTTAACCAAGTCACACCTCTGGTCCTCAGTTTACTTACTTAAAGTCTTTTCTCGTTTTAACACCTGAAATACTTTGAGCCTCTTGGTTACCAGTGTAAGCCTGACCATTGCTTTTGTTCCAGATAATCCAAAACCAGTGGAAACTGAAAACATACACCAAACTTCAGAGAGATGCTCTGAACTCAAAGGTGAGTTGAAATCAAAGGGCCAGCTTCACAATTGAGGGTTATAGCAGACTCTGTAAATGTCAAATGGGGCTGAAAATCATCAGATTTCAAAAGAAAACAAAACCATGCCTGAGCCCCCTTGGTTCCCTCTGCCTCTCCCCGGACAGCTCGGGCTACAAGCATGGGTTTCCAAAGCTTGCCGGGCTGGGTGTGAGCAAGCAGCCTTGGGTCACCAAGGGCTGTCTGGGACCAAGCTGGGCTTGCAGACCAGGAAGAATAATGGTGATTTGGGGCAGGCTGGTGTCAGTGCTGTGGGCCCAGCTCCTAAAAGGTAATGTTATCTCTTGTGGAAGCCACCATCTTCACTCTTGTTCGCTGCAGTGCACGCCGAGAAGGTGAACATGATGTCCCTCACGGTGCTGGGGCTCCGAATGCTGTTGGCCAAGACTGTTGCCGTCAATTTTCTCTTGACTGCCAAGTTATTTTTCTTCTAAGGTAGGAATTAGTGGCTTCTTATTCTTGCCTACACCCAAACTAGGCTGCACAGGGAGAAAACGAGTTTGGGAATGGTAAAGACCAAGAAGCACTGGGAAGTGGAAAACACATAGAGATGGACATCTTTCAAGTTAATAAGTTGGGTCATCTCAGATACTCAGCCTAACAACACCCCATCCTGTTATCCTTTTATTTCAAGCCCAACTCAAACCCATTATGTCGTATAATATAATGTAATACCAGCCAATAACTCCTGCCTACAACCCAGAAGCTTAAAAACTGGAGCTTAATAAGAAGAATTAATCTTCTTCCTTTGCTGTTTTGTTTATCTGGCCAAGGGGCCATGGGTTATTTGCAAGGCCATCACTAAAGACTGACCTAGAGAATATGCAGGGAGAGGAGAATCTGTTTTTGCCCAGATAAAAGGGATGCCAGCTCCAGATCCTTAACCAGAGGATTCCGATGTGTAGATCAGACTATCTTTGGGGTGAGCCTATCCCCCCATTAGTCATCAACACCCCACTACTAGCTACTCAGGATACATATGAAGTCGTGGCTGAGACATTTATTATTTGCCTATTACTTGCATTCCCTCTTCAGGTAAATTTAGATATGAAATTCGAAGCGAGGTCTAGGTTTGCCTTTGAAGCTCCTTCTCCAGTACCCCCAAATACTCCTCAGTCCCAGCTCCTGATCTAGGAACAACTCTAGACTTAGAGTGTTGGACTGATCCAACCCAGCTTACAAGCATATCCAGTCATTCCCAAACAGGCGACTCTTTTACCAACGGTCCCAAGGACACAGGCCATATGGCTACTCTAGGAGTCAGAAGATCTAGTTTTAGTCCTGACTTTGTCACTAACTCACTATGCTACCTTAGCCAGGTTGCCTCACTTCTCTGGGCCTAGGGTTTTGCATCTGTAAAACAAAAGAGTTACAAATGACTAAAGGAGAGCAAGTAGGTTTCATGACTTGTGCCAACATTGACACACTGATAATGACTAGGTGTAGAAGGGAGATGTGCCATGATTGATTAGTGATGTCTGCAGTGGTGCAGCGATAGCAAGTACTGGCCATCCCCAGACTATAGGCCAGTACAATTCCTTCCAGCACTGATGGTCTATGCTTCTGTACCCACGCTGACAATTTTCCTTCACTTACAGGCTGACTGACATAAGAAGGCTAAACTCCCTGAAAGGAACTGAAAGCCTACAGAGGTGCTATCTATCTCTTAGGCTTCTGACTTCTCAGTGATTCAAGTTAACCCACCACAGCCTTGCTTAAATTGCTGCTACCCAAACCAGTTTTTCTTCAAAGGCAACAAACTTAGTTTATCCTCCAGCCTGATGGAACGACAAAAGTCCTGGAGGGTAGGGGTTTGTGGTCCTAAGTGCTTTATATGCTGCTTTATAAATGGATATAGAAATGCAAAGGGATAGAGGGCTCATTTTTTACTGATACACTTTGAAAATGGTGTTTGGTTCATCTGACTTTTTTTGCCTTCAGAAGTAGAAAGTGGGAGCCAACAGGTTACCAGCTCCATTCTCCAAGAGAAAAGCAGACCCTGGGGGAAGGAGAGCAGGACTCCTTTACCTAAACATGAAAGGTTCTGCTCAACCCAGCACTAGATTTGCCCCAAACTAGCATCTCATCCACAAAAGTACTTTCTGCTCTTCCTACTATTTTACAAACAAAATTAGATTTGACATCCCTGACACCCATGACGTAGGCAAAGGGGTTTCTAAAATCTCATCTAAATACTTACTCTCCAAGCTCTTAGCAGAGATCAGAGTAAAATACAGAAGAAATGCACTTCTATTAATTGATTTAACAAACATGAATTGATTCCCTCTAAGTTCCAGGTACTTTGTTTAAAATGCAAAAATGAGTAAGACATGGGTCTTGCTTTCAAGCAATTCATACACAAGTGTTTTTGGAAGGAGGGATAGAAATGAGAGCCCCAGATTTCCCCTGTAAAACCAGTATCTTTACTATCCTTGCCCGCCAATCTATACATAGGGACCTGGACAGTGACTCTCGCCTGGGCACTTGGCATTGATGGCTCTCTGCCATTCTGCTCTGATACTGTCTCTGTTGCATTTATTAAAGTGTATTGTGTGTGCCTCACCTCTGGCTTTACTCATTGTGACACCATAGGGGAAATGTGGGTGCCATGAACGCAGTTAGTCAGACAAAAGCCAAACTGAGCTTACAGGTCATACCGCAGCTTCCTGAGTCCCCAGCCTCCAGGTTTCTGTCTCAGAGACCCTGCCCTGAGTTTCCTGCTGTTGGTGCTACTGCTACAGCTATAACACCAGCAGCATCTCCGGTGTGGCCCAGGAGCTCTGCTACTCTGACCCCAGCAAGACCACAGCTGTTTCCATGTGCACCCACTCAGGTAGCAGAGCCCTAACAACCCGGTATAGCGGTTGCCTCAGCAACTACATGGGGTGTCAAGTGAGGTTACAAGTGAAAGAGCACCCCTTACCAACAACTTCTTTGCCATTGCCATCTGCAAACTGCCACATCTTGTCCTCACGGTCCAAATCAAAGAAAGGAGGCAGTAGCACTCTGAGTCAATGGATTCAGGACAACTAGATGGACAAGCCAGGTCCATCCAGGGAAAAACCATGAAAAGATTCCATACAACTTCATCTTATATGTGTAAAGAATGCCTGTTCCCAAAACATTCACATGTGTCGCCTTGGGTCACATTAGAATGTTTCTCTGTAGTTGCTAAGAACAAAAACAATTACCTCCTCTATTTTTGATGGAAAAAAACATACGTTCCCCCAAAAAGGTATGTACCTTGTCCAAAGTCATCCAGTGAGGTAGGGGTATTGCTGGGAGCAGAGCCAAGTTATCAAGAGTGCCACCCAAAGTTCCTCTACGAGAGCACACTACATCCTCAAGACCAGGACAAGGGATTGATTTACAGTTCAGCTAGACCCGGTGCGGCTAAGTATATTTAGCATATGAATGAGCCATCCTCTGGCCCACTTCAGATCATCAGAAACATGCATCCTAGCACATCACAGGACCATGAATTTCTTCCACCAAAAGGAGCATCCAGAAAAGATGGGACGTAGGAGCCCGAGGGTGTTGTGGCTGCCTTCATATCTGGGGGCTACCATATTTGTGGATTATAGTTTTCCAGAGCTTTCATGTGCAGCGTCTCATTTAAGTCCCACAGCAGCCCCAAGTGAGTCTCTGAAAGATTGTTACACACACACAATAGGAGGCAAAACAGAAGGCTGAGAGGCTGAGTCATTTGCCCACGACCTTTGGCTCCCTCACCCGTGTTCTTTCCATTCCTCTCTATGGTGACTACTCTTCACCGGCCTGTTTTAATGCCCAGATAAACTGCTGCCCAAATCACCTACTGAAAGTGTCCTGGGGTGCAGCTGCAAGAGAGAGCCCTAGGAGGGCACTGCACCCTGGCTCTGGCGTTAACCGCTACCTGACCTTGTAGATGTCCTTCACCTCTCTGGGCTTCCGCATATTTCCTGTAAAATAATGTCTGAAGCTTCTACTATTTCTAAGATGACATGTAATAATTAATAGTTGTTTTACGGCAGAGAATTCAATAGAAGTAGAGGAAGGAGGGACCACGTCCCAGGCTGAGAGTGCATCTATTTTGACATCACATAGTTGGTTTTCCCTGGAGGTAATTCTCTCCCCTGGAGACACCACTGATCACTAAACTCAGAGACTTTGAAGCTGGGTTTCTGGGATTCACAGACAACTTTCTGGGAATAGCTCAGTGCTCTTCAATGAAAGAAAAAATGTTCTCCAAATAAAGAAAGTAAAATGGAGATGTCAAAGAGCATCCAGGAGAAATAAGGTGGCTGCACAAGAAGACACAGAAGAAAAGGTAAATTGGGGAACATGTTTTTAAGAAATAACTTTGTGTCCAATTTGATTCTTAAAAAGAAAATAGAGCCATTCACAATGATGGAGAAATGATGGAGACTCAAACAAAGACCCTCTGATGGACTGTCCTTAGACGGGCCCTTCATCTGTACCACTCTGATACCCTCACAGCACACACAGCACGTACTTGTCAAGCCCCATTCAGTGTCGGGTGCAACCTGGGTGCTGGGGACACAAAGATGATAATCCCTCAGACATGTAGCTGTCCTGTTCCTACCACAGGCACTCAGGTAGCAAGAGGACACCAAGTAAAAAGTGGGGAGATGCTGTGCTCCATCTGAAGCCAGGGTGTTCCCCCTGGACATACACAGGCATTTATTTCATTATTCAGCAGACATATTAGGGCACCTGTAAAGGCCAGGCTGGAACGCAAGTACTAGGAAGAAAGATGCCATGTCCAAGGCCATGAGCTGCCCTGAAAGACAGCTCTGTCAGGCTGTGCCCAGGGGTTTGTGTGCAGACTTCCCAGGCACCTGCATCACTGTGGAACCAATTCAATCGTGGCCCCCATGGCACAGTAGTAAGTGGCTCTGTCTTCAGTCGTCACTAAGGAGATCACCAAGTGGAAGGATTTCTGGGTCTGATTGTGCTGTATGGAAAACCGACCCTGAATAAAATCCGCATCAATGACGTGACTGCTATCCCTATAAAGGATAAATTGAAAGGAACGATCTGGCCTTATTCGGTACCAGTATAAATCTGGATCTGAGAATCTGGTGTCGTAAGTGCAGAACAGGGCCACGTCCCTGCCACTTGCCACTGTCTGCTCCGGGGAACTCTGGGTCACTCTGTCACACAGCATGCCATTGTCTGTGAAGAGAAGAAACGAGGAAATAGTGAAGTCCTGCACTCCCTAGCCACTGGGTCCAGCACAGGCCCACCCAGAGGGAACTCGATGGGCAGAGGCAGGAGATGAAAGCCAAAGGCAGAGAACCACTGGAAAACCAAGTGTGCAAGAGGCCAGGCCTTTGAAAGTCAGGGAAAGAGAAATGGGGTGACAGAACAAGAGGATTCAACAAATGAATGTACTTACAGAAAAACAAAAGGCTAAAGCCCACAATACGAATCATCTTCTTTCCATGTAAGAACAAAGGATATAGAATAAAACTGGGGTCCTGAAATCTCTGAGACCATCTTAGGGTTTCTGACAGGAAGGCGATGGGAGGGACACCAGAGAAGACAGGCAGCCCTCACAGTCATGTGACTGAACTGGCTCCAACAGTCTGAAGCAAATGCTTCCAGCCAAGGAAACGTTGTTATTGTTATTTTGGTTCTCAATCCGTCTTGAACTAGTACTTTGGTAAAACACAATGAAAATAAATTATTTTTTAAAAAAAGACAGAAATAGAAACTGGAAGCCCAACAATCACATGCTTACATATCAAGTTGCTATAAAAGTGGCCCACCCTGCATTTCCGTATCCTCAGGTCTGGGGGTACCAGTCCATGGTCATACTTGGAGTAGCTCTGTCACACGGCACCTAGCGCAGCTGCGCTCATTTGTAGTACTCAGTAAATGGAATAGATGAATGAGTACCTCTGTGTAAAGATGGAGAGAAGCGGATTGGACAAGATCAATTCTAAAATCTGTCCCAGCTCTGAATTCTAGAAATCCTTTTTTTTCTGCTGCTTGAGGAGTGCGCTGATCCTGAGAATGCTCAGTGTACTTCAGCTCTCCTTAGGTCCTTTGCAGCACCACTCGGCTCCAGCTGGAAAATTCTCCCCAAAAGCAGAGCTTCCTGATTGATGAACTGCCACGAGTGGGTTACAAGCTTGCTGGGAGAGTGCTCCGTGTGGCCAATGGGGCCTGGGGTCTGGAGCCCCTGTGGACAGCCCTCCCAGCCGACAAATGTCTTCTGCATAAGTCAGGACATGACAACAGTTGGGAGGCACTGCCCTAAAAAAGTAGAAGACTGACAATCCCACTCCTCCAAACCTAGGAGTGGTTTCTAGGAATATTTCTAGGAATTCCTTTGTTTCCCTTTCCCCCATTCCATCAGTAAGTCCTGTGACTTCTACCACGAAATGTATCGCCAGTCCTTCCACTTTTCTCATCTCCCACACACCACCATCCCTAGTGAAGACCACGGCAGTAACCCTTGGATTGGTCCCTTTGCTTCTGCTTCTGTCTCTGGACAATCTCTTTTCCGGATCTTTACGAAATGTAAATCAGATGATGCCAGCTGGACCTCCATTCCTGGGCCCGAAACACCCTGCAAATGGTCCGATCCCTGCACCCTGGGCAGCCTCCGACACGTCCTCTCCTCCCTCTCACTCCCCTCAGCTGCAGTGGCCTTCCTTCTGGTGCTCTGTCTGCCTCACTTCTCTAGCTGCCTGAAAATCTGGTCCCGGTTTTTCACAAATCTCAGCTCAAAGAGGCTTTCCCTGGCCATTCCACGCAGATTAGTCACCACCCTCCCCGAGCCCCGCTCAGTTACATTTCTGTCTTCCTTTCCCTCACATCACTATTTAAAATCATTGGATTTATTCACATTTGTTATTTGTTTGTCCCATCTCACGCCCAAACACACACACCATAATATAAGCTCCCTGAGGGCAAACACCTTGTTTATCTTTTCCCTGACATATCCTCAGCCCTAGGATTGTTTCTGCCACATAATTGACAATTGAAAATATTTGTGGAACAAAGGAATGCAAGTTTCTCCACTTAAAAACTCACGGTTGACATGGAAAAGTGTGCCAGATTTAGCAAACAGAAATTCAAGACACCCAGTTAAGTTTGCATTTCAAATGAACAACAACAAAAAAATTAGTCATATTTGGGACATATTTATACTCAAAAAAAGAAGTCACTGTTTACCTGAAATTTACATTTCACTGGGCATCTTGTATTTTACCTGGCAACCCGAAGCCTGGAGATACCAAAAGTGAACTCCAGGCTTCCCTGGGTCCCACCATGGGCATCCCCAGCCCCTGGAGGTGCAAGAGGAAGGTTCAGCGACTGGGGCCGCCCCAGGTGCGGCTGCTGCCCAGACCTGCACCGCCACCTGCAGGCAGGGGTCGCCTCCACAGGGACACAGCCTTCTGGCAGAAGGCCATTGTAGAGCTTCCAGCGTCTCTGACATCCATGGGCTCTGTGGTCCTCACCCAGATTCCTGGTGTCTGTGACGGCTCGATAGGTGATGCCCAGCCTTGATATTTGTAAGAGACATGAGTGTTCCCTTGCTGCTCTAGGCGGTAACCATTTTCAAATTAAACAGCTACTCCTCTTTTGACTGCCCCACCTCAATCACATCTGACCACACCCAAGAACACAGAAGAGGGCTTCAGACACGCTCGCCCAGACAGACATCCCTCCCCGTAATGCTTCACATGGAAGGGTCAGACACGAAGACCTCCTTGAGGTGGCAGAATCATGACTCTCCCCACCATGGTGTCCTTCCAATACTCCTTAAATGGCACCCATTCAGGAAAGGCACCTCTCAGAACAACAGCTCAGTATCATGGCTAAGAGTGAGGTTCTGTCATAGAAACATAGTATGTTGGTGGCTCCCAGGGGCTGGGGGAGAGGCGGGGGGATAGGGAGATTTTGGTCCAAAGGTACAAACTTCCAGTTACACGATTAACAAGATTTGGGGATCTAACATACAGCACGGTGATTGCACAGTATAATGCTGTATTATAAATTTCAAAGTTGCTAAGAGAGGGGATCTTAAATGTTCTCGCCAGAAAAAAGAAATGGTAATTATGTGACATGACACAGGAGTCAGCTAATGCTATGATAGTAATCGTTTTGTAATCAAATCAACACATGGCACACCTTAGACTTGCACATTGTTATATGTCAACTGTATCTCAATAAAGCTGGGAAAATTAAAAATACCATTTTTTTAAAATTAAAAAAGTTGGGTTCTGGAGCACTGCTCGTGTTTATATCAGCTCCAACATTTACTTTCTGTGTAACATTAAACATGACCTAATTCTTCCAAGCTTCCTTTAATCCGTCTGTAAAATGGAGGTAATAATAATAGCTTTTAAACAGGAATGTTGGAAAATTAAATGAAATAACATGTGCAATGCACCCAGCAAACGATCGAGGAATGTTGCTGTTGCTGGTTAGTTTGTTTGTTTTTTAATAGACTGATGACTAGAGTTCCTGAGAGCTTTGTTACCTTCAAAGATGTTCAAAGAAAAGAGGCTGAGTACATCTACAAAATGAAGTTGTGAAATCTGGCAAAAGACATGTTATATTAATCAATGGCAAAATAAATAAAGTGACCCACATCTTTAATTTAGTGTCAGTGCTGCAAGCATGTCACAGGACTCTGTGCTCCCCTGAGACCTGAGCCAGCTGTGCTCTTTCCAAGTTCCTAACAGTACTGGGAGCATGAGAACTGCACCTTCTAGCCCCCTGTTCTATGTCCTCCAAAATTTGCAAGAGGCTTCTTCATGAAAGACCACAAGATACAGGCCAAGTGGTCCCCAAAGTTTCAGATAAGAGAGACTCTCAAGACTGAATGGCCTATTACAGACGGGTTGCCCTTGAATTTGTCTACCCCAGTTCCCTACTGACATCTGCAGACTGAGCAGCTCCCCAAGGCAGTGAGTGCCCTGGACTGCCTTTCGGTACCCGAAAACCACCACTCGAGAGGGTCCCTTGAACCTGGTGGGGTCCAAAGGATTCTATAAGCAAGGCCACTCTTGCCCCACAGCTTGGATCTTGATCACGACTATCACTCAGAAAAGGGACATTATTCCCAGTTTCCTTTGAGGTGGGCAGCTTTGTTTTTGGCCTTGCAGCGCCCTCTGCTGTTCTAATTAGCCCACCTCCATAAATAAGCCCTACTGGATGTTGATAGAAAATAGGTCAGGGAGGAAATTATTCTTTGTTCACAACTTAAGTCAAACAAAGCTGCTGCTTCTGTTCCCATTGCCTTTTCAACCTGAGACTGGCAGCTGCTTCTCTGTTGGCCCAAAGGGCCCATTCTCCCCAGTCACTCAAAAAGGACTATCTTTGAGGATGTGAGACAGCACCTTAAAAGGGTAGATGGACATTCTCCTGTCAACAAAAAGCTTAATGCAATAGAAAAAGATGTAGGGAAATTTCTTTGGATGGATATGGACAAGTTCATCTCTTTTTCATGAAAGAATAGAAGCGTGATTAAAAGGGAAAAGCTTAGAAACATCTGAATGTGCAATAATGGGAGTGAGTGGTCTCAAGAAAAGGTTTCTGCATCACTTTCTTCCTGCACCACATTCCATTCCAAGATCTCCGGGACACACCTGGGCTGATGGATAACAAGAAACATGTCAGAGAGAGATCGAGATCCAGCAGTAGTCTCCCAACCCCAGGACCCCTGTATTGGGGAAAGATCTTGCTGGCCCTTTGAGCAAGAAGAATGAGGAACTCTACCATGGTTTGTTGCCCAATGCCTTCTACAAAGCCAGAGTTTGAAGGAAAACTGTGAAAGAAAACTGTGAAGAAAACCAGATATTCCATGGTGTTGCTGTTGCCTCTCTGGCGCAGCCTGTGGAAAGAAGAGTCTTGGTCCAACCAGGTCAGTGATACATTTTGTGACGGGGTTGTGTGGTACGTGGCCTGACTCTTGCCAACCAGATTTCTCAAGCCTTCTACAGGGTCTTCTCTCCAATCATTCCTCAGGACAGGGAGGACTAACAGATCATATCTCACTTCCCAAGGCTAGCGATTGCTTGTGGCCATCTGGAGCACATTGTTAAAAAGGATTGTGAGGCCACGTCTAGACTCAGGAAAAGAGTGATGTGTCTGTTAGCACTATCTGCAGTGGGAGCAGAAGCAGGAGGTAACATCACACCGTTTTGCATTTACTATCCCTGCTCTAGATGTCAGTCCTGTAATGAGTCCCGCAGAGAAAGAATAATCAGAGCCAACTGTCTATTGGATTATCCTTTTGGTAAAGGGCAAATTTTTAAATCTCTCTTTCCCTTGCCTTCCCCTGAGCCTTCATGAGCCATTTCCCCCACTATCAATTGCTGTTTGCCTGCAGCCTAAGAAATAAAATGTTAATAATTCATTAAGATGTTCTACATCTCTCTCTAAAATCAAACCATGCGCCAACACCAAACACCTCCCTTGAATGGAGTACTGTTTAACAGGAATAATGATACTTGGGCTGGCCAGTGGGGCCCGTAAGGATGGGACTACCCACGGGAGGTCCTTGGTTTCCTGAGTCACACGAAGGGAGCAGCAGAAAACAGCACTGGGACTCAGGTGTCCTGAGCTCTAGCCCCAGCTCTGCCTCTACATACCTACGTGACCTTCAGAACAAAGCTACTCCTCAGGACTTCAGCTCCTTCATCTTCAAAATAAGGGCGTTGGCCCAGGCAGTGGCTAAGTTCCCTTCCAGGTCTTGCACTCTAGGATGCTAATGTATAAAGTTACAGATCTGATCTGAGAGAGTTATTAGTTTATATTCCCCTGTGGCTGTTGTTTGAGCAAGGGAGAAAGCAAAACATGCTTCTTCATTGGGGGGATAGAATAATTTCTTGATTCAATATGTGTGACTCATCAGAGCCTGGAGGTTCACGCCCAGATGCTAACTTGGAATCCAGTTATTACTGTATTTGGGGGAGAGAAAATACTGAGAACAGCCTTTAGAAAAAAACATCAATTTGGCCAGAAGAAGAAGACAGAAGAGGAGGTGGAGAAGGAGGAGGAGGAGAAGGAGAAGAAGGAGAAAAGGAACCCTCTGCATCGTGTGATAACATTTTGATATCTCATTTATCATCTTCAACCGGAACTCTCCTCTGCTCCCTCCTTTCTCTGTTCTGAAAGAGAAAAGGGCAGAACTGCCCCAGGAAAGATAGGCACCTGTGGGGGACAGATTGGCGTCTCAGCCTAGTGAGGAAAGAGAACAAAGTTGACGCCACATCCTTTTCAACCATGCTGACGCTGCTGGTTTTTGTAAAGGTGCTCACTCCTGTGGGAACAGGGTTAATACGAAACTGACATTTGGAGCCCAGACTAGAGGAATCATGAAACTCAGCAAGTAATAACTGGCAGAACTAATTTTTTTCTTCATCTGAAAATTGTCAGAGAGAGAATCAAGTGTTCCTTAAGGAATAGGAACAAAAGATAAATGTTTAATACATTTAATCGCACAAATATTTATTAAGTGCCGATGGTTTTTCCCAGGGACCACCTGGGCCAGTTTCTGAGGAGACATGGTCATTGCCTAAGGGAGGGGGTTTGGTCAGTGGGCCAGTGACTGGCTGTATAACAACTGATTTATCTTTGAGATCCAGATGCAGTTAACTGTGGGCCTGAGTAAGTCACTTAGCTTCGGGGGAAAAAAGGAAGTGCAGAACGCATGGATAATCTAAAACACCAGGTAATCAAAACTGTTATTTTACGATTGGCTTTAGCAGGTATTTCATTATTTTGTAGGGCAGGTTTATCTTCCCGATTATATGTTTTCTTGAACTGATTTGTAAAGTCCATGGGGGGAAAGCTTTCCAAGAATCATACATTTCTGAAATTAGGTGCCCAGCAGCCAACATAAGAGAAGTGCCACTTTTTATTTTTCCAATAATGAAAAAGGGGAGCCTGACATCCCTCGTGTACTTGATGGCCACGGGGGTCTCCATCCCTGCTATAGGTCAGACCCAGCAGTGAACCACCAGGCATTATGCTTCTTATAGATCTGTACAACAGGGTGGGTGGTAAGAAAGGGCCTGTAAGTATTCAGGATACGGGGCTCTCAACTGCCTGTGAAGCCAGAGAAGAGCTTTGGGCCATCCTTACAGGGCCGGTCCTCTCTCCTCACTGTCTGAGTCCTAGGTTGTATTAGTAGAAAAAGGCAATCTTAAATGACCTTGCTCATGAAGCTGGCCCCCCTGGTGCCCTTAATCACACTAGAGACAGGCTGTAGTTTGAGAAGAGGAAGTCACAGCCCAGCCCTAAGAGGGGCTTTTAGTAAAGGGCCCAGGGACTGTGTGAAGAGCACTGAGAAACCAAACTTTGGGAAGGGGACTCAGTTAATTGTAAGCCTGGGTGAGTACCACCATTCAGACTTCATATTAGCAGAAGCCCCTTCGTTATCTAATACCTGGCCATCAGAGAGCTGAAACTCTTAGCTGGATGATGAATTCCCTTCTCCAGTGAGAAAAGGCTGTAAAGATCAAACCACCTTTCCTATGTGTAAGCAAGAGGCTATAGTTTATGTAAAGGCATCAGCTCCTGTGGAAAGGAAGGAAATAGGAAATTTACATTTGGAACTGGGACTCAAGTGAGAGTGAAATTTAGTAAGTACTATCTTTAAACCAAAGGTGTCGGTTTATTTGGTTTGGTTTTTTAATTATCTGGAAGCTCCAAAGAAAGAACACTTCTCCCTGAGGATTTGGTTCCAAAATTCTGACTTCAAGCTTCTAAAAAGATCAATTGTGAAGGCAGATGGTGGGCTTGAAAAAGTCTATTTCCCTGTATAATAAGTAGAAACGTACTTTTCTTTTGTTTGCTTCTTTGTTTTATTCTGTTTAAGAAGTGGAGAGGAGGAATAGATACCTTGGGAAGGATAACATTTGCACAGCAGTTTTAGATAAATTAGATCCAGAGAATCCAGTCAAAGATTATCAGCTCAGAAAAGTCCTTAAAGACCACCTAATTCACCTCTTTCATTTTGCAAACGAGGAAAATGAAACTCGTTTGGTTTGTGAACTTGGTCAAGGTCACACAGCTGAGCCTGAGCCTGGTACTGGGCATAGCCAAGACGGCTCGTGGCTCTGAGCAGGCCAGACCCAAAGGAGAGAAAACACCGTGGTCCTTGGCCATGGCAGCTTCATTTGTACCCCAAGCATCTCTAGCCAAGACTTAGTGAGCTCAAAACAGAACTCAATGCGTGCCTGTTGGGGGGAAAATCTAGCTGAAGTTGGGACAATAGCAGAAGTTAATATTAGAGGGAAGAGGCAGCCATCTGTAGACTGAGGCAGGGATGGAAAGAACCAAAAGGAAAATGCTGATCTTGTCTTCAGACAATGACTATGACCCTCAAACACTACCTATAAATTCTGCCAAGCTAATTTCTTTCCCAGTGGGAGTTCATATTCTATGATAGATTGCATCAGCTGTGCAATTGCTGGACCACAGAATATGTACAGAGAACCGTCTCGCTAAGCCTGCTGGTGCTTAAAGTAGCAATCACACTTCTGAACAGGCCTCGCAGCCCTGAAATTCTGGGCTACCAGAGAGAAAGGCACCATCACATATCCTGTCTTGGAGGCTTGGAGGTTGAAGAAAAATTTTAGTGCTTGGGAAGCTCTGCAAAGCTGGGTTCGTTAAGTTGATGCCATAGGTTTTCGCAAAGCCCCTGAGCACAGTGTTCAGCAAAGTGCTTCTAAGATTACGTTTGGGAAGGGAACTCAGCTCACAGTGAATCTTGGTAAGTGGTAGAGAGCATCAAGCCCTCTTCTTGAATGTTATTTGAGCTCCTTTTTATTCCAATGAGGATGTGGCTTTTTGGCCCATTTCTGCTAATATCCAAGTCCTGCCTGGCTAAATGGTGCCCTCTCCACATCCCCCAAAACGGTCCACTCGTGAAGGTGCACCCAGGCCGCTGAAGACAGCTTTCACTAAATTCTCACAAAATCACTTAACCCCCTCCTCGAACTGCTTGGTAGCTCTGCTGTTGCCCTCAAAACCCTGCTGCTTTACCAGTTAGAGGAAGAGAAGTGCCCACAGACTTTTCAATTTTTAGGTCATTGTGAAAAGAGGAATGTTGACAATGTGTTTGACTTCTTGGGAGGAAAAGAATGATGATTTATATGAATTGCTTACTCTATGCTAGGCAATGTGCTACCTGCTTTCTCCCCATGATCACATTCAATCCTTATACCAGCTCTGTGGGTTAGGTGCTGTTATTAGCCTCATTTTATAGAAGAGCACCTTTTTATATTTGTATAGACGCACGGGAGGTTGCGTAACTTGCGCGAGTTGATGCAGTAAGAAAGAGGACCTGGCATTTAATTCTTGGCACTCATATTCCAGAGCTAAATGTTTATTAAAGGAGGGATTATGTTTGGGGGGAAAGTCACTGATGCTTTGGTCTCTGAAGTTGCTAAAATAATCCCTAGAGAAGTGTGTTCTCAGCAAGTAAAGCCAGGGATGGGTCCACAGGGCCACAGCCACCTGCTCACACGTCCTAATCCTTACAACAACATCACCAAATAGTTATTATTCTCCCCACTTGACAGATAGGGAAACTGAGGTGCAGCAAGTTAAAAAACTTGCCCTGATCCCAAAGCCTGAGCTATTTCAAATTAACTGCAACTTCCAACCAGTTAAATTAATTGATGGATGGATGGATGGATGGATTGATGGCAGCAATCTAACTAGCTATCAGGTAAAGATTGATGAAATTTTTTCCACTCTTCCTCTTCCTTTTCAGGAATAACCATACAATTGTATCATGACACAAGACTATGTTTCTTCCTTGGTGCTTCCCCTGGGGGAGCAGGAGCTGTGACTCCCAGGGCCTTGGCAGTATTTGTAAAGCAGTGTGTGGGGGTGTAACTCAGGGAGGATCTGAAAAACTCTTCTTTGGAAAGGGAACGCAACTGACAGTAAACCCATGTAAGTTTAAATAACTAATGCTTCCAAATTTCTCTCTGGAACCCTGATTCCTGAATTTTTCATTTTGTTTTATAACCCAAATCCAAACCACAGCCGCCCCATTGGCGGACTCCAATTCGAACAACTGCTGATGGGTTTCTGCCTCATGCAGGACACCTCTCTTTGCGCTCCGATGCTATTTTATCTAACAGATGAGGATGGCAGTGCTCGTGGAGCATTGAACTAAGGAGTCGGACTGTTAGAAAGCCTAATTTCTTATTCCATTGGATTTTCCGATGGACTAAGAGAACATTAATTAACTCTCTAACCCTCTCTATATTCTTCTTCCCTAAAATGGGGAGCAAATTCCTACTCCTGTTTTCCCAAAGCAGGCGTGTTGTAAGGGGATTTCAGCATATTCCCACTAATGTGACAATAGTGTAAGGAAAAAGGAGGGCCCCAAGTGTCCATAAACTCTACCACCAGACCCTTATTATAATGAGCTGGCTTCCTCAGAGGGATTCTTGGATGACAAGTCAACATTTAGGTAGATAGCAAGGGAAGTTTGGGCAACTGAGTTTTTGTAGAGTCTCGTGTCACTGTGTAATACCAGAGCCAACAATAAGCTGATATTCGGAAAAGGAATAACTCTGAGTGTTAGACCAGGTATGTTTTAGAAAAGATTATTTGTTTCTAAATGTAAGCCACCGCTCTTAGAAATTCAGTGAAAGATCACTGAATCACTCACCCACTTATTAATATCTTTGGGGGCTTGGTGCCATGTGTATTTCTGGTGAAAATAATAATCAGGGCAGCCTCTGACTGGGGCCCCTTTAAGACTGTTTCTTCAACACCTTTAAGCACTTAGAAATGTTAAGCTTGTTTTTATTATTGTTGGAGATGCGTGTCTGAAAAATGAAATCTGAATTGAAGTTTTAGTGCGTAAGAACAGAAAGCATTTAGAAAGAAAGGAAAAGATGGAACAGATTAGACTAAAGTACATCGCAATGGGGGTGTACAAGGCAACCCGATCCAAAAGCAGACAGTGAGATGTAGCCTATTGATATAAACAATTGAATTACCACTCTCACATTATTCACTGTCTTCCCAAGGCCTCCATATTGGTGCAATTAGGAAAAAAATTATCTAATCCCCATAACTCTCAAAATCTTGGAGCCAAGCTAGCTGGGTAAAGCCATGTAAGATTTTCTGGTGCTGATATTGATAATAAGCTGATATTTAGAGAAAGGGTAAGATTATAAGCAAATATTCAAAATAGAAAGATCATGAACTTCTGAAAAAATGCCCCAGGGTGCTGTTACCCGTCGCAATTCTAGTGAAGTTATTTTTATTCTTGCCCTGGCTAAGCTCTGCATCAGAGAAGCCCCTTTTGATACTCATTCATTTCTGTGCTCCTCAGTGAAAAAGTGGCAACTAAGCTTAGAAGTGTGAGAGAAGGAGTCCCTAATCCAAATGCAAAAACAACCCTTCTCTCCATCTTGCAAAACCCAGAGGGACATTTTGAATGCTGCCCACCATTCTCAAAACAAACCTAATTTCAATTAACTTGCATATAGCTGAAATTTTGCTCCATGAGGGAGTCTATTTACTACAATGGAAGCTCATTCCAGAAATTTGTTTGGGGTTTAGCTTTTGCTTACAATTCCCAAGAGATACCAGCTACCCAATGGGGACCTTGAAGTAAAACTTCTCCTGTCATGGCCAAATTGTTATCCATATTTGAACGGCTAGAATCAGGATGTCTTAGTGAGGATCGTGTTAGCTCCAGGTGACCTTCCTAAAGTCTTTTATGCCTAAAACAGCATAAGATTTAAAAAAGCATTTCCATGCTGACCTGTGTGTCCAGTTGCTAACTAGAGTCTAAAGAGCAGGTGGATCAGCTGCTATATTTTCAAACTAGATTGGCTATGTAGAGTCCTCCAGATAGTATTAGAAATGATAATCAAGAAAAGCCCATGCCATTCCATTTTTATTTATACATCTCATCTCTCCCAGAGAACTGTTATAAATTTTCTCCCAAAGGTGTTGGGAGAAACACCTTTTGGTTCCTGTATTTGTGATGTGTACAGAGATGAAATATTGGTTGATATTCAAAAAACTTCCATGAGATTTACCTTAAGCTTTGCCTGTCAGAGATTCTAAGAGCTAAAGAGATGGGAAGCTGACATTTTGGAACTAGATTTAAAAAGAAAATCCAAATTAATCCCAAGGAGCAATGCTCAGTAGATAGTTCTTTAGACATAATCACATGAACCCCACAGGCCCACTTGCTCAGTTGGCTGGACTACGCTATCCTGGGCTTTCCTGGAAGAGTAGCAATAACTTCTTCATCTCAGTCCTGTCTTGGGAAGAGAGAAATGTCAACCTCCAGCCCTAAAAACTCCTTGCGAATTGGTTTATTTCAATAGTTTATTGTTACACACAGTGTTCTGGAAGTAATAGAAAAGTGTATTAGTAGCTCCTGCAAATGGAAATGAAATGTAAATTTAGATTGTAAATATATGACTGAAGTAAATAGATAGCAAGAGAAAAAAAGATGAAGAGATTAGAAACTTCCCACATTTCTCTAATCCTAAAGGGGATGTTTCTATAAATAGCATAAAACTCTTGAAGAGGAGGGGGGAGGAGGAAGGAGGGGAACAGAGGCAAACAGATTTTCTCCTAATCCTCTTCATTTTGCAAAACTGGAAATTGTTTTTCAATCAAATTTCCCTGAGCAGAGGAAAGAAACCATGTCTGTTTTCAGACTGAAGGGCACGTGGGTGGGTGGGTTTCTCCAAGACCTGATCTTGTGGAAGGCTCCCTGTTGGTGACAAGTGCCGGCAATGCCCTGGTTGGGGGAAGGGAATGAGCACAAAAATAAGTCCAAGTCAGTGTGCAGGAACAAGAAGGTCTCACAAGGCAGGATTTCCCTGGATCTCCTGCCTTCCCTTCTAGGCTTTCCTGGTTTAGCCCGATGGATTAGGTCCCAGACAAGCAGGCCCCAAGATTCAAACAAGACATCTTCAGGAGGAAGCCAGCACAACTTCACTCAGGAGAACTGGCGTATGCTGACTTTAAAGGTTCTGTTCATCTGCCTGTTTTTAGGGAGAGCTCTGTAAAGGCTGAAAGAAATGTTAGAAATTAGAATTCTATGAAGTGGAGGTAAAGATGTTAAATATTTGACTGGCAGAGAGATTAAAAACCTGATCCATGTCTACAAAGGAGACTTTGTCAAGGAGAAAATAGGCAGGCCCAAAGTGACACTGTCCTAAACCTCTCTGGCTTGTGAGATTCAGGCCATTGTCCGCAGCATCTCAGGTGCTAGGAGAGCAGATCAAGCATCCTCCTCCAGGGGGAGAGAGAGGGGCTGTGCAGGAGTTTGTGTAAAGCTGTTTGCTGTAGTGTAACTCAGGGAGTGCTGGCCAGAAGCTGGTATTCGGACAAGGAACCAGGCTGACCATCAACCCCAGTGAGTATGAAAGGGTGAAGCTACATGGGATTCCTTTCTAGGCCACATCCTCTGAGCTCCCCTGGAGAAGGAAGACTCATTTTGCCTAGGTCATCATAGGGAGGCTGACCAGGAAAGACCAAAAAACCCTCCAACTTCTCCCTGCTCATGTCTCTATAAAAGCTCCCTCACTCTGCTCCCCTTCTGCAATCAGTTTCCAGTCAAACAGCATCTACTGAGTTGATGCAATTTCAGTAAAATCGCCTCAAAGTGCAATAAAGTAGAAACTGTGCAAGTGCCAGCCAGGGGTAGACCATGAAGGAAGAAGAAAAAGAGATGAATTACTGAAACTAAGGGGGCAGCTTAGACACAAAAAGAAAAAGAAAAAAAAACAATAAAAAAACTTTAAATAAGTAATGTAAATATTTATCAGGGCTCCATTGCCTTTTGGAAACCCAGCTCCTGCCTGTAGCAACCACCTTCTGAGCTTGTTAGCAAATGACCTGTAGTTCAGCGCAGAGTTGCAGATCAAGACCATATCGATCCCCTTCTGTAAAGAGCAGGTCCTGTTCCTGTTTTTGTAAAGCCCCCGCTGACTGTGAGAATAGCGGTGGTAGCAACTATAAACTGACATTCGGAAAAGGAACTATCTTAAGTGTGAATCCAAGTAAGTGTGAAGGGACTGCGGGGTGGGGGTGGGATGGTGCCTTCTAAGCACTTCTTTCTTCTAATTTAAATTACTTATCCCCCCAAAACATGCCAGGTTAGTTTCCAAATCTAATGCTTGTGTTGGGATGATATGGTCCCCATCGGAGAGATTAGAACTCCATTGTACAAAGACTAAATTACCGTCAGCCAAAAACATCCCCATCATCCATCTTAAACAAGATTATTGGTACAGGGAGAAAAATTGAATACAGGATCCTGAGGGATTCAGCTAAAGCCAGGAAATATTTGCCAAAAAGATAGAGAGGAAATTGGCATATTGTGACTATGCAAATTCAGTTGACCAAATATAAATCTTCTTGATGCAGATACTAAAACTCCCCTAAATTTATCTCCTGAAATAATGGAACCCTGCAATTTTATTAACAAATGCTGGAAATTCTACAGTTCTGTGTTTTTTTTTTCCTTCTTTTCCCTTCATTTTTATCTCCTTTAAAGGAACAGTTTGCAATCCCCAGTCCAGTAACTGAGGTCTCTGTGAGTGGAACTTTCTGGTTAACTCAGACAGAACCTTTAACCCCACTTTTCCGTCCATTACCAAAATCATTGATTGAGCCCCCAGTTTACTTCGTTTAACTGCGGAGAGGGGGGAAAAAATTCATTTGTCCTCTGAATCGTGAGAATAGAGCAGTACAACCTCTCCTTCAAATATGCACCCACCTTTCCATAATGGTAATGATGTGTGTAAGTACTTGGAAAAGTTTAAAATGCTATATATAAAAGTAAGGAACTTCTTGAAAATCTGTGTTCCTGGTGGACTTCTGAGAATAATGCTTATAAACTAAGGCTGGGAAGACTGACATTATACAAATTGGGTAAAGTAGAAATGGGAAAAATCTGTTGAAGGACCCCAGCCTCCTTTTAACATAAGCTAAGTGCCCTAGTTGCTGTGTTTCATTTATTTAGATGTGCTTTCTATGGTTAGGAGAGGAGGCAGCACCCCCCCCCCCCCCAGAGGAGTGTGGCAAAACAGCCAGTGAGAGCTCTTGAAAAGACGGGCTCAGGGGAGTGACGCAGGGCAGGCAGCTGAAGGAGGCGATGCAGCCCTGGTAGCAGACAGTTTGGAATGTCCTGGGCTAGGCCCCGTCTGAAGAACATGCAGTGTGATTACTCATGAAGTTGTCACGCGCAGCAGTGCCTCGCTCGGTGGAGCAAAACAAGCACACGTCTGCAACAACAGAAACAATGAATAATACATGACACTGTTAAATCCCATGTATTCAGCAGTCTCTGAGGTTCTATCTAATTAAAGCTTCAAGGGAATTCATATGAACATCCTGGGAGACTCAAGGACATCACTTTTCAGAGAGTGGGCATCCGAGGCTGGAGAGTAGACAGGAGATTTTTATCTTTGGTGTCTTGCTAGAAACACACTAGAGCAGGGCTCTGCGGTGGGTTTTCCAGAATGCACGGAGAAGCGGGGAGCCCCTCTCAGCACTTGGTTGGCCTCTACACTTTAAAATGTCAACAAGAGGCCAGGGAGTTTGACAGCAAAAGAAATATCTGTGCAAGGCAAGCATCCTTCTAGAGCTCTGGACAGTAATCGTATGCCAGATTTTCCATGCAATGGACAGGGTTTACAAAGCAAGGCTGGAGTCCAAGGGACTCACGGTTAAATTCTGTTTTCCCTCAATCAGCAGAACACAGAGATGATTGCCACAGCAACACTTTGTTTGAGGGCTTCAGCTGAGAGCAGGCGTCTGATTCTGCTTACGTCCTGATGTTATGGTGGTTGAAATAGAGTGTGGGAAGCTCTTTAAGTGACAATGCTGCGATATAGGGAGGGGATGGGAAGACTCGCTTTGAATCCCTGACTACTGTTCTTAAAGCAGATAGACACTTCTTCCTTGCTAAGTAATATCCTTTCTCTGACCCTTTTCATGATGACAAGCAAGCGAAAGCTTTGACCCTTGCTGATAAGTGATGCCTTGAAGAGATGACGAGAGAGACTAGCACAAATTCAGTCGAGACAGTTGAAGAGTTTAAAAGTTGAATGCAATCACATTCATCCTATCAACCCCAAGAGCTAAATATTTATTTTCTCACCTTCTTTGGGGAGAGAGTTTGGTCAACCTTGTGCTAATAATGAGAATGTTTGAATTTTGCTTCTTACTCCTTTTGTGGCAGCCACCAAACACAGCTGAGGAGACCCCCCAGGCTTCCTATGGTTCTGATTGTCAGCAGTGGAAGCTGGATAGCTGTGTTTGGTCAAAGGGTGAAATTTCCAGCAACCCCAGGTAGATATAGAGGGCCTGCCTCTAAACAGAGACCTCGCTTACCTCTACCACAATGGCTGCTCCTTTGTGATGAGACTGTAGGGTGACCAGCTGTCCCGGTTTGCCTGGGATTGAGGGGCTTCCCAGGACAGAAGTCTGTTTTTGCTAAACCCAAAATGGACCCCAGGGTAGTTAATCACCATAACAAAGCTCAGGTGTAAACTCTGTGAAATATCACTAACATTTCACCAGGTTCAAGAGTAACAGAAAAGCCACTCTGAAAAAAGACTGAGTCAACTGTGCCCATCGTATTCATTTCTTACGTGGGGCTTGAAGGGAAGCTCAGGAAACAGTGTTTCATGAGGCTGGAGCCTAAACCTCATCTAATTCTAGTCAGCCTCCAAAAAGCTGAACACTCTCCTTCTGTCTCCTTGTAATCAATTCATTGTCATCAGAAATGTGTGACACCTAGAAGGGAGGGGAGGACATGTCTTGAAAACTGATCAGAGAAATTGTCTTGAAAATGATGCTGTAAAATGGAAATGAGACCTTTAGAAAGAGAGCTGCTGAACATGAGAAATCAGTGAGCCTCAGGATGGAAACCAGAGGAAGAAAAGAGAGACGGTAGGCAGGGGTGATACAGCAGGTCATTGTTCCAGAACCAGATGTGGAAATGGTCCTCTGACCTTCGGTAGGAAGAAACCTAGCCTCACAAATCCAGGTCTCTTTGGGTGAGTTTCTTCAACCCAGAATTAAAAAGGAAGATGGCTGTGAGCCTCAGTGTTCCCCTGAGGTTCTTGTAAAGGCCTCCATTACTGTGTTAACACGGGTGGTGCTGGTTATGGAAAGCTGACGTTTGGACAAGGGACCATCTTGACTATCCACCCAAGTAAGTGTACAGGACACAGTAGCATACTGGAAATTCTGGAATTTCACCTTGATGTCAAGTTTGGGAGAAATGTTTTTTGCCTGGGAATTAGTTGAGGTTAACTAGTGGCCTCCAAGGTCCTGTCCTTCTTTAATCTCAATATTAATAATTCCCTTTTGGACACTGAGCCATTAGGTCTATCTCTCTGCCATTGAGTAAACCATAGACCCTGAACCTACAAGGATAAAAAAGCATCTTTGCTGCTTTCAAAGCCTTCTCTGCAGATGATGCCCAACTTTGCGGGCGGAAAGGGGGGATGTTACCTTTTCCACCAACTCCCCTCAGTAACCCATTCTAGCATTTAATACCATCGTCTATCAGAAAGTTCTTCCTTATATCAATCTTAAATTCTTCTTAGCTCAGCTGAGACTATTTCCACTGGTATCCAAAATGGAGAGGGATAATTGAGAGCAGAGTTTGAATTGGTAGGTGGCATTCAGTTCAGAATGAGTTTTAAATGAAAGCAGAGTAAAAAACGAAAACTGAATGGGAATCTGAAGTCTTATTTCAAATCTCTCTATGTTCCCGGCATGTCTCCTGCTGCATCTATAGATGCAAAACTACAAAAAGAGGAGAGAAGCGGGGGGAAGGATAGCAAGAAATACACCTCCACTGTGTTCATTTCTATCTCTGAAACCACCAGGCAAGGGATTACAATTCATTCCAGAGTTTCAGATACAAGGCTTAATACCTTTCTCCTCGTGGTGACTTGTATCCTTGCTGATAATTAGAGCAGATACAAAGATTTGGCTTTAGTGTGTTTGCGGCTGCACCCTGCCAGGAAGAGAGAGAAACTCTGTTTTTTTAAGGTTCATAAAGTTCCTTCTGTCAGTCGTAAAACGCCCTGCTGCAGGGGGAAGCGTGACAGCTCTGAGAAGCTGATGTTTGGAAAGGCGACATGGTTAACTGTGAAACAAAGCAAGCTGGAAAGAACCCCAAGTCTTTTTGCATCTTCGGCCTTTTGGCTGCTTCTTGCAGGCATTCTAATGGAGTCAAATGGAAATGGCTCAAGGAGAGTTTGGAGCCCCATGGGTGCTCAGAGACGACAAAAAAAAGAAATGAGAGAAATGAGGACAGGAGGGGGGAAATGTCTTTCCCCGCAGCTTGATTAAACTGAGATGGAGAGGTGTATCCAGAGAAGGGTTGTGATTGCAGGGCATGCTTGACTAGGCTTTCCATCGAGACAGTGTCCTTCCCCCCATGCCAAAGGGAGCAGAGTCCAGTCCCTGCACCTCGGTGAGGGCAGAGTTGATCAGGCAGGCAACGTCGTCCCGGTGCTAGGTGTGCACAAGTGGTCTGATATCACTATCTTCATCTGCTCCACGGAGTGGCAGCATCAATTCACACCGGGTGGGTGTGGAGCTAGAATGTGCGGTGCTGCTAGAAGGCTGAAGGTTGGATTGTTACGATCACCTCGAATGTGTGAGATGCTTCCAAGGAAAGCCTGGTTCTAATGAGCAGGGGGCAGGTTGGACCAATATTGCCCAGTTTTTTGTTGATTTGCTCCAAACCCAGTAATGTGAGAGCCAAAGCGGAGAGGCTGACATTTGAGCCTGGGATCCCTTTGACTGAAATTTGCCAAAGGGGTCTGAAAAGCCAAAACTGCCTCAAGAGCTCTGCTTTTGTTGTTAACTCTCTGGCAGTTATCATTTCAGCAAAATGCATCCACTTAGAAAGGTCAGCTCTTCATTAGAGAACAACATAAATGAGAACAACATATTGACCAGAAATAAGGAGCGGGGAACCCAGATCTCAGCCTCTGAGAGCCTGGCATTTCCAGTCCCTTAATCACAGCGTGCCGGTGAACATCTGCTCTCTCAAGGCAGATCAATAGTGCCTGAGGACCTGGAGTCACCAAGTGAAGGCTTGGAGATGGAAATGAGATGCAGATTGGGATGTTGTGTGGGTGGGGGAATAATAGAGAAGGGAGGTGGAGACACTGATGCTTTTCAAACCCGCCGCATGTTAGAAATTGTAAGGGCACCAAGGTGGAGAAAAGCACGTACTCCCAGCAAGGTTCCTATTATCCCCGAGAGAACCTGGCTCCACACTCACAGATCCCACCCCATAGCTATCTGAGATGCTTTTGAAGTGGTATCAAGAAAGACTGGTTCTAAGATCTCTAAGAGTCACCTGTCAGTTATTGCAAAGGGTTGGGTGGCTGTGCGACAAACTCTTACTCTTTGACATTTGGACAGGGGACAAGCTTGTCAGTCATTCCAAGTAAGTCTCTCTGTGACTTTACCTGGGGGTTGGGGGGGTTAATAGTCACATGCATGGGGCTCCGGGGGCTGTGCTGACGGCATGGTGGTTGAGGACGCAAAGCAGGGGGGATCAAGCCATATTAACTCTGATCAGGAAAAAAAGGTCAAACAATGGCAAATGTAGGTTTAATCTTTAAAAGGTAGCATAGAGAGCTTGGGACTTGAAAATGGCAATTTGAAAAACAAGTCACCAACCTGTGTCCCCCCGCACACATTCTCACTGCACATAGGGGACAAAATATGGGGCAATGAACACTATGTAATGGCGGTAATAGAGAAATGAGGCAGGTTGGGGAGGAGCAAGGTGATCGGAGCCTCATACTGGGTTAATTGGAGAAAAATGAATGTTCCAGAAATTTCACAAAGAAACAATAGAATCCTTCCCAGAATCAAAAGAGGTAATAAAGAGACCTAATTAAAATGCACTTCAGACTCATATGATCATCAGGAGAGAAATTAAATCTTAAAAGAAAAGAATTTTTTAACTACCCAGGCATAAAACAAATGGACCTATACCTTTAATTAGACAGCAAGCCACACAAGATGCACATCAGCCTTACCTGTAATTGCCTCTCAGGAGGACTCAGTCCCTCCAGCCACACATGGTCACAGCTGCTCTAAACCCTCAAGTTCCTTTCCATTAATGCCCTTGCTCCTGCCCTACATGGGGAAAGAGACAGACAGTCTGTCTGCCTATGTCAGTTGGTCAGGTGGGACCCCAGGTGTAAGTGCTGGCTCTCTCTCTGCTTGGTTTTTGTTGAGTTTCCTATCACAGTGTAACACTGGTAACCAGAACCTCTATTTTGGGAGAGGGACAAGTTTGACCGTCATTCCAAGTAAGTCAAAGAAAATATTCCACCACCATTGTGTTGAGCAAATCCTTTAAACTCCAGAAAGAATCATCAAAAGCCTGCTACTCTATTTCTCTGCTTCTAGGTATAACTTTATCTGGAATATAACAAAAAGACCCTCCCATTCACCCCACGAATGATTGATGCCATAAGTCTTTATTTTCCGGCCTGCAAATCTCTGGGAGTAGGGGGACAGACAATGTTGTCTGCAGGCATGGCTGTCCCCTAGCTCACCCCTCACATCAGCACTGACCAGAGAAGTCTGGCCCTTTGTAGCACAAGCCATAGGAGCAGAGAATGGAGGGACAACTCTCAACTGAGAGAAAATGGACCAGAAGGCTAGAAAAGGGAAACGAGGCCCTTCAGAGAGAACTGAAATGTGGCATGGTATGAAAGGATGAGAAAGATGGCAGGGACGTCCAGACTCATGCCTGTGTTTAGACCCCAGGGAATTCGCTTATAGCACCTGGAGAAAGAAAGAGGAGTTTTGTCCTCTCTGAAGAAAAATTTGGCAGAAAAATCAAAACAGATCTCATATGTCAAGCCTCTTCTAATTATAGCCTATTATCTCTATTTCTCTCAGTTGTGCCAGCAGGAAGTGGTATGAAATGGTCACTGATGGCTTTGACGTTGTAGAAACATTGCAAAGGGGGGGGGTCACAAGAAACAAGACATGGGGGGCCTTGCAGTAGAGTTTTGAGTCGTTGGAGCAATGGTTTTTGTAATGACTTAGAACACTGTGTATCTTCATTTGGAAATGAGAAATTAACCTTTGGGTCCGGAACCAGACTTACCATTATACCCTGTAAGTACTTCATCCTGGTCAGGAAATCAGTTACTTAACTTTCAGGTCACCTGTGTAAGATTCTGGAGTAAGATTCATACTACATCATGCAGGCTTGGAAAGGAGAGTTGCCATCTGTCCTTTTTCATAACTAGTAGAGATGAGTGTCAGCCAAATATCTGAGTTTTCCGGGGGAACTCCAGTCTTAAATATTTAACTCAAAACTAGAAAATATGATTCACAATTCTGTTTTTGCTGCTGCTGCCATGTACTAATGTGACATATGAAGGGAATTCAGACAGAATGACTGTATCTTCACTTTTATCTTGTATGATCATTTTAACTTTGAATACTGTAAGTGTTTGGAAGAAATGGTAGAAACATAGGCTGTCAAAGAGACAAGCAAACCAGCAGACCCAGAGAGGCAGGCAGACAGAATGCCAGGCAGTATAATTTTACAAAACTAGACCACGTGTGCCTCTCTTTGCAGATGGCAAAGGGATTTGGAAAGGTGCTGAGAGCTGCTGCTGTGGGTGGGGCTGGCTCACTCAAGGGGAAGCTAAGCACTGATCCCAAGGAGAGTGTTTAAACTTGGAAAACTTGGGTGGTGGGGAGGGGTCCAGTGGAGTTCATCAGTGTGGCAGCACATCTGCATTTAGTAAATTACAGTTTGGGCAAGGCACAGAATTAACTGATAAAAACGACTGTCTGAGATAGACGATAGATGATGATTAATAGATAGATAGATAGATAGATAGATAGATAGATAGATAGATAATAGAGTAGATGTACATACACAGAGTAATGTACAAAACATGGGGCAAATAAATCTCTTGCACCTGAAATTAAAAGCTGTGGGCAATTTGAATACACTCATTTTGTAACCAAAGACAACCTCACAAAATGGAAAGAAAAGCATACTGAAAGAGCAAGAGCTAGAGAGATGGAACCTTTCCAAATCTGGATTTCCCAACTGTCTTAACCACTCAGTTACTTAGAGGAATCTTTTTCTTTTTCTTTTTTCTGCATTCAAAATTAAAGGCATGGGTACTGAGGCTTTGGATGGCTCAGCCGCTCATAGTGAAAATTACATGAAAAGCGCCTCCCCACTAGGCTAGATAAAGCACCTTTTACATCAGTCTTTGTCTTCTCCTCTCTCTGGATAGGATAGGAAAGTGGTGCTCTCTTCACTCTGTATCTAGAAACAGGGAGCTCAGAGTGTCCCGGAGTTACAAAGCAAGACGGTGGCAGACCTGAGCTTTGGGGTCTGGGGACCCACTGATGGTCAGTCTGCTGCCACAGATGCCATAGTAGCCGGAGGTGAGGGAATTGCCCCGGTGAAAACGGAACACACCAGGGGAAATGCCATGTTCCCCTGTGCCACTAAGAGCAACTCAGAGTAAGAATGCTTTCCCCAGAATTGGCTCTAAACCAACTCAGAGCCCCAAATATTTGAAAATACATGGAAGTCAGCTATAATGAGCTCATTTCCAAGCTGCGCTTCCAGAAATTTTTAGTGGTCGGTAGTTGCTACGGGTTTTGAAATTAGAGCACATCACAGCAGAGTAGAATTGTGTGGAACAGGGTAGGGGTATGACTACGATTAATGAGATGAAAGAAAATTCTGGCTAGAGGGCTAGAAAAATCCTGCAAGAAAAGACAAACTAAACCTTTGGCATGTTCCTTCGAGAGAAGAGTTGTAGCATTGCATTCACCCTAGTCCAAGAAGCAAAGAGCAAACACAAGCCAAATTCCGTACACAATCGACCTTTTCACATGTCGAATTTTCTGCAATTATTACAATGTCCTTGGCTTCTTAGCCAAATACCAGCAGGTCCTAAATGCAAAGTGGAACAGTCCTCTGTTTCCAGGACCAAGTCACTCGCCCCACCCCACCCCCCACACACACCCACACACTGTTTTTGTAGAGGAGTGTGACGCTGTGTGAATTACGACGCAAACAAGCTGATCTTTGGTTCAGGAACCACATTGAGAGTCAAACCTTGTGAGTATAAAACACATTCTGGCCCACCCTAATCCCAACCCAAGTTTCCTCACATATTGAATAGACTCTGGTTTAGAACTGTCTGATTGTAAAGGGAAAAAGAGTGAGATTTCAGGTGTGACACAAACACTTTACTGGTGCGATGCACTTACGAATGTCTGTGTATTGCCTTTGACAGAGTTCATCACACCAGTGAACTGGTGTGACGACAGCTTTAAAGTAGAATTTACTTTTTTATTTTTTAAAAGCCAGCATCTCTGTGGACCACACTGCTCGCTGTTTGGGTGTCTAGACTTGCAAAATGGAAAACTTGGTCTGTTGTCTTGAGTTTAGCGATTGTGACTTAGAGAGCTTGTGACTTAAGATAGATCTGAGAAAAGAACCATGTTGCTTGGCTTAGGGCATTTCTGGATCAGTGTTAGGAGGAAACTGGGTCAGAGAAGTAAGTTGGTGAGGTGACACTTGTGACAGGTGTCTACCCTGTTTCTGTAAAGCTGCTGACAACAGTGGGAAGAGTGGCAGTGGAGACAAGCTGACCTTCGGGACCGGGACTCGTTTAGCAGTGAGGCCCAGTAAGTCTAAGAGGAAAGCGAGATCTTTATGTCTTTTCCTATCACGTGTTCCAGCCTGATGTTTGACTTGTCCTGTTTTAGATTCCAGATGTACAAACCATAGCGTGTTTTTGTGCCCCTTTAAATATTTGTGACTAAGGGCCTCCATCCTACCCATCCTCCCTACATGACGGGGGAGTCTTGTGGCCACGGCCACTCGCAGATAGAAGTCAACTGTGGGGCAGTTAGTAGCTGTGTGATGGCTCTCCCAGTCCTCCACTCTGCGCCCCTAGCCTTAGTGATGTGTGTTTTGAGCTTTTATGACCCAACGAGGGAAGGACGGAAATGATGGGCTATGCGCTCTCCCTGGTATTTGTGGGCTTCAGGGTAGCTGTAGAGGTTCTGAGACGTTCAGGGCCTGGGTCTCTGGCAGAGAAGTTTATGTAAAGGGTTGACCCAGGGTGTGGACACAAGGAGGAGGTTTTAACCTGCTCGAATTTGGGAGAGGGACACAGCTCATCATTCAGCCCCGTAAGTGTTTCTGCCGGAAGATGGGGATCTAAATGCCATCCCCCTGGGGACATTTAATCGCTGCTGATGAGACGCTGGTACCATGGCTGCCACCAGCCCCATCCTAAGTCTGCTTCAGGGGACTCCTGGGTGCTTTTGTGACTGTAATTTGACTGCAAGGCCATTATTGGGAATTCTGGGCTCCCGCAGACAAAGGAGATCATTTAGGACTGGGGCACAAACATATGCAGGCCACGTTGTTAGCAACACCTTAGCAATGAAAATGGCTTTCACAGGAATGGTGGAAATGGCTGAGAAGATAGAGGTTTGATTGTTTCTCCTTTTCTGTCTTGATACCCTCTTCTCTGCCTGACTTAGGGACCTTAAATTAGAACAGTTATTAATCATTTGATTTCTGAGCCCCATCGCTCATCCAGTCTGAAAAGAGAGCTCCATTAACATTAACATAAAACCCAGAAAGGGAAAGGACAAAGAGCTCAGTTCCCAATGTCTGCAGAGTTGAACTTAACTCCTCAGCTTAATCAACTAGCCAGCGTCTCAAGATCAGCTGAAGTCAAAAAGGGCCACCAGCAGGTATGTTAGCCAGGCTAGCCCTACTGCCCTTGTAAGGGTTAATACTGCAGTGTTTGGGCAACAGAGACACTATTGCCTGAAGGCTCATCCAGGCTGCCCATCTGGGAAGAAATCAAGTGGAGAGGGTTCTGAGTAAGGGAGTAGAGGAGGTAACCAGAAGAAAATTCAAGCAACAGGTTTCTGTTAGGCAGTATCTCACAGTGTAACCACTGGCGGTGCCAGGACACTCATCTTTGGGACTGGAACGAGACTTCAGGTCACCCTCGGTAGGTAATAGGAACCATGAAGTAACTTAACTGTGAGTTCCTTTAAAACAGGGGGCACTACAAAGTGGTTATCCTGGCTGGATGTAACTTCCTTACAGTGGGAGGTCAACTCACTGAAGACACCTGCATTCGATCAGAGTTTGTGTTATTTTTATTTATTAGTGAGGCTTTCTTTTCCACCTGTGAAAACAGACTTCTTCCCTGCTTCTTCAGGCGTCATTACTCTCTGTGTTTCCTCTAGAGCAGTGGGCTTGGGAATTAATTTATCATCAGGACTTAGTCAGTCTGGGCAGCAGAATGAAAAGAGTACTCAAATAGAGAATAGAGCATCCCATTTATTTTGATAACTTTTCAGGAGTGCTGTGTGTAAATGAGAGGAAATGGTCTAAAGTGGCCACCTAATGTTGTGGAGTGACTCTCAGGAAACTTGCTTAACAGCCTACACACAGCTTCTGAGAGGAATCGTTTGGTTAGACGCTTGCTGGAGTAAAAGCAAAACCTTGACCCTCTGAAAACATAATCAAACACCAACCCTCTCCCCCAAAGCACTGCCATGTTTCATTATTTACCAATTACAAAATGACTACATGAAATTATACAGATGAGTAGTTTGAGTGGTTTGAACCCATAATTAAGATGCAAATTATAGAAGTTCTGAAGCATGCCACCTCACACATAGTGGTCCCTGCAGACAAACAGTGTGTTTGGGCATGACTTGTTTGTGGCATTGTTTTGTACACAGTTCAGGAACCTGTTTGAAAGCTGATTATATGCCTCAGAGTGCCCATTTGGGGTCTAGATCAGCTGTGCTCAGTGTGCTGAGAAGTGTCCACTTTTACAGCCTAGAAACATTACAAAATGGCCTTGGTTCTGTAGAAAAAGGAGGACGGGACTGTTGTGTTTTGTGGAATTAGTTGGTGCCTCTCCTCCTTGTCTCTGCCATGCTGGCAGCCAGACTGGAAGGTGTCCTAAGGAGGTTTTTGTTAGAGGGTGTATTACTGTGCCAATAATAACAATAACCCACGCTTTGGAGCAGGGACCAGACTGACAGTAAAACCAAGTAAGTGAGGGACTGGGTGCATCTCAAAAGCCGACCTGAGTGGCAGTGCTATTCTGTGCAGTTTTAGTGGGATGAAAACACTGCCATTCCCAAGAGGATAAAGGAACCTAGTTTCTTTGTACCTAAGCTGGTGGGTGTCTGTTAGTTGATGAATTCTGGTAATCCTAAGAGTCAGGTCGTGAAGGAGTAGAAATTTTCACTGGCTTCTTCATTGGCTCTGGATATATAGAAAAGTTAATAATATGCAAAACCCGTACTCTGTGATAAAACAAACTAAAAAGATCTAACAGCTCAGAAATCAGGCATTTCTCAATAGGAGTCCCTCCTCTCCAAGAGGAGTGCAATCAGCTATTTTATGTTTTGGGTTTGTTTATTTGTTTGTTGGATTGTTGTTGTTATTATTCTTTTTAAGAACTCTGGCTCTGAAAGTGGCGTGGTCCCTGGTCTTGAAAACAGCCACTCTCTGACCCTAATGACCACCTGTGCTAGGTGACATGTCTCTGCCTGACCTTGCGATTGTCCCATGTGTCTCAGACATGAGCAAGCCATCAGAACTCAGTGTTCTGGGAGCAAAACTGGTGGTTTAAGGTCACGCTCAGATCTATCTGCACAGCCGGCTGTTATTTTTAGAGCAATGTCCCCACTCTGCCAAGCTGGGAGCTGAGACTGCAAAGTGGTGAGACTTCCACTAGAGGGGAAGGTGATCTCACTCGCTCAGCCTCCCCCTCAGCCCCTCCCACCCACTGATTATTGTAAGGCCCCATCTGACTGTGTGAATTATGGAGGCGGCCAAGCAAAGCTCATCTTTGGAAAAGGCACTAAGCTCTCTGTTAAACCAAGTAAGTGTTGGGGTCTCAAAGACTAAATCAGTGAGTGCAACTAACGTGCAACCCAGAGTGAATGAGAAGAAATTTACCAAGTGCTTTCTCGGTGATGTCTTTCTGCCCTTCACCTACGAGCCCCCAGAATCACTCCTGTCCATTGCCCCTGGCTGTCCTCAGTCCAGACGGGCACTTCCCTCTGCGGGACATAGGAAAAATCAACACGTGACATGGTCCCCTCCCCCAGGATGGCACTTCTCAGGAGTGACTGCCCACCTCACTGTGGTGAGTGGGTGACCTTCTCAGCAATGAGCTCACGGCAGATGACCGCGGTCTGCGTGACTGCTGCGTGATTGGTTTTTAGGCATTAGATTTAATGGAGGATCACATGAGGAGACGAGGCAGAGTGCTACTTGAAGGGGTTTTTGCTTAGGGGCAATGCACTGTGGAACTCAAACAGCGGGTATGGACTCAGCTTTGGCAAAGGCACCTCACTATTGGTCTCACCCGGTGAGTTCTTGTGGTTAACAAATTATCCTTTCTGGAAAGAAATCCAATGGGACCTGTTGAAACACAGCAGAATTTAATCGATTCGTTTAGCATGCAGTTGTTAACTATGTCAGATGTGTGAGCAAGATATGAGTGCATGTTTCCCTGGAGGCTGGATTTTGTTATCAGGTCTATGGGCAGTTTGATAAATTGTGTTAATACTGCAGTCAGTGTTTCTCAAAAGTCCGCAAAGCACGTTGAGGCTTTGGGAAAGCGACAGAGATAAGAGGAAGAAAAGCTTTATGATAGAGACAGAAGCGAACCAATGGAAAGGGAGGCTGCCGAAGCAGCAGTGTGTAGCCAAGGAAGCGTGTCCTTAACAGATAAGTGATGAGGACCCAGCTGAGTTTATGCCCATGTCACCTGGTACAACTGGAAAACCCGGCAAGTGGACTAAGGACTCGGGTGAGGAAAAGGCAGTAAGAATTACAAGTTTCCCACGGCTTTTCTCTTCTGGCACAATAGCAGAACAATAAAACTTTCTCTGGAGAGAGGACAGCCCTTGATGTGTCATCTCAGTAAGACAGCCCCATTCTTCTCCCCAGGGACAAAACAGTTCCCCACACGGACTTCTCCCCTTTACCTTGGCTGGTTGAGTCGACCCTGTGGGAGAAAGAAAGAATCCCAGTACCTTGGAAGGCTCCCCCACTGAATTATCTGTGATAAAGCTGAATGTTTATCTGCGTCGTGAAGCTGTCAGCGTAATGGAGATGAATTGTAGAAAGCAATACCGAAAATTTACAGGCTATTGCCACCCTTGCAGAGTTCAGTGTTTTTTTGTTTTGCTTTATTTATTTATTTTTCCTATTAGAATTAGAGAATCTGGGGAGCTTTCCATGCAGGCACACTATTTGCAGAAATGCCTGCCATCTCACATTTCACTATTGTTCCATCAACAATCCTCTGTGCCTGAACCAGGTGTGACAAAAAGATAATGGAGCCAATTTTGTTAACAAGTAGAGTTTATACAACTAAATGAGTGGCCCAGTCAAACCACTCAGCTTGAAGTGGCTCACACTTTAGTCCAACCTGCTCGGTTCATTGCTCGCTTCCTCTTTTGATTTTGCCCTCAAAGGTCAAGGTACATTCTTTTTGTAGCATCCATGATGGCTTTATCTTTTGAAGGGAGATTTTTATTTTTGTTAATAACAAAAAGCCTTCTAGAGCCATGACTAAAGGAGGGACTCAGACTAGTTACTAGTACTATTTTGGTTCCAAAATGAGATACGACTATAAAATAATGTCATCGGTGTGTTTGTATGGCTCATAAAGTGACTCTCATAAAAATTCATAAAGCAAGTATTTTGAAGGGTTCAACAATTATTTAGATGTTTAAATCCTGATATGTTTGTTAAAACAGCCTCTTTACTTACTAAACACACTTAAGATAAACATAGCATGAGATTTAGGAAGTTTGGCAACCTCAGACCTAATCAAAGCAGTGATGATTTTCTGTATGAACTGAGATATTATCCCAAATAAATTCCTTTTACAAAAACATGAGGTCAAGACCTTCCAACAGGGAAAGTGCATATGATGTCCTACTAATTGACAGCAAGAAGTGGTGACCGTATGTGGGTTTATGTAGAGCCACATAACACTGTGATAACTTAGGAAACAAATACATCTTCGGAGCAGGCACCAGGCTGCAGGTTCTAGCAAGTGAGTATTACAGGCAAGATGGACTTTATGTTACAAGTTGTTGAGGTTTGAGGTACAATGGAAGGTAAAATAAGGGAAATGCTTGTTATAACCTATGGAAGCAAAAATGACTACTATCTGAAGTGACAGTTCCGGACAGGAGTTGATGAAGGAAAGCTCTGAGGCTCACCAGGATGGACTCACTACCAATTTCACAAGAATTATATTATCATTAAAAAATATATTTATTAGCTAAAGACCTTGAGAGACTCTTCTAAACATAGGAATTCTATATTCTTTTGAAACTATATCACCAGTCCACATTTTTCACTCGCGTTCCCTACCCCTCTCTATGCCTCTCTCCTCTGCCCACCTTCATCTGGGCATTCATATTTTAAGAAACCATCATGCCCACTTCTTAGCCAGTCACTTAAGGCTCTCTAAAATCTGGGCCCTTTCTGTTCTCCAAATTTATTTCCAGCTATTCCTTTTCACAAATGCTCTGCTCCAGGAAAACTGGACACATACATCCCCTGAATACTTGCACATGCCCACACCTGTAACTCAGCTCCATAAATCAGACACCACGGACACACCACTGGAAACAGACATGTGTGGGAAACATATTGTTTCTTAGCCAGGAGACCAAGCAAGGCCAGGTGTCATCAGACTTAACGTCACAGGGAGAATTTGAGTAATGATATCCCTTTTGAAAAACTAAGAAGGCTTGGATAAGAGGTGAATAGCAAAGCAGGAAGGAAGAAGATGCTTCTGTAACAGATATGGGAAAGTGGTATCTGTCCATGGGAGATATTCTCTAGAAGAACATGGCATATGAACACCACTGATTAAATCCAATAGGACACTTATGGGCTGCCCTATTACCTGCTTGTTTCTTGTTTTCCCTCTAGAGCGGCCCATTCCTAAGTGGGTGTTATTAAGCCCCTGGTCCTCCAGGCAGCCAGACGGGGGAAGAGTGAAGAGCCCATGTTGTACCCTCAGGAGTGGTGCCCAGGGAGTTTCCTTCTCAGACTTTCCTTCACATTACCTCAAAATTGAAAGAGGCTCAAAAGGATCCCCTAGATAGGATAAGAGAAGCTACCTGTAAGAGAATGATTTCAGGTTACTCCTTGAGTTGTGTTTTCTCCCAGGAAAGTGACAGAGAGAATGGGAAAGTGTCCACTAGGACAAATATAGAAAGTGGTGAAAGTCTTTTTCCTGGTGACTGTCTAAGCAGGGGATGAAAAAGTCTGGACTTGGAGTCCGGAGTTAATTCCAGGGCTGACCAGGGCCTGTGATTATCTCTAGTTCTGTGAAATGAGAAAAGGTAGGAATCCTCTTAGATGTTCCAGAAGCTGGACCTCGGTCAGAGATGTCTGGCTCCAGCGCCATCAAGGGGTGGACCAACATGCTGACCCCGCTTGCCAGGTGGGAAGTGGCAACCGCCCTCAGTCTCTACCATGGTGATGACAGCATCTCTGACTGTTTTCGCTTTGGTGCCGTGGGAATGAGCTGTTCCTACTTTGTCTAAATGAGGTGTATGATCTTCAGAATCCCTGGAGAATTATTATCTAAAACACCAGAGGATATGCTAGGATTTTGGCAGCCAGTACTCTGGGCTTGTGCAGAAAAACTCCTTCTTTAGAATATTCAGAAAGAATATCCTTCATTTATCCAAAGTAGAAACAGTCCTGAAATCCAAGGCTAGGATTCTGTGCCAGGTTATTACTGTGACAATTACTTAATATTCTCTGTGCTCACGGTATCGCTCCTTCCACAAGATCTTTAGGGAAAACTTAGTGCGGTTTCTAGAAGGTTTTTGCTGAGCTGAAGATCACTGTGTGAATAATAATGCAGGCAATACGCTCACATTTGGACGGGGAACAAGGTTAATGGTCAAACCCTGTGAGTATCTCTGCTGAATCCCTATGAATGCTCTAATTTCTGAAGGCAGCCATAGCACTGAGTTTCTTTTGGAGGCTCTTTTCTCCACCCAGTTTTATTTTTAATGTTAATTCTAATTCGTAATCCTAATGATTATACAGTGTATATACATGCCATATGCACATGTGAGAATGGACACAGGAACAAACGAATTAGAGAAAAACAGAGTCCTTGTTCTTTTGGTCTTAACCATTTGGGTCAGAAAGTCTGGTTTTGTTGAACATGGGGGTGAGTGAGCATCGGAGTGGGAGAAGCCTTCTTCAGGGCCTTTGTCAGGATTGAGCCTCTCCTTGCTGGCCCAGTCAGCGGCAGCTCAGTCTGGAGGGACAGGGATGAACTATTTAACCTCAGAAAAGCCTTTCCTTCCATCCTGACCATGCTGTGAATTGACCACGGTACTAAATAGTCTTCCCTGCTGCCTGTTTGGCCAGGGTCCCAGCTGGAGGAGCATGCCGCCGCTGGATTTGGGGATTAAAAGGGATTTCCTGGTACACATTGGCCTGGTCGGTTTCCGTAAAGCTTTCTATGACTGTGTAATATTGGCAACGGCCGTAAGCTGATTTGGGGATTGGGGACAAGTCTGGCAGTAAACCCAAGTAAGTCTTCAAATTAACTCTCACAAAGCTGTCCATGCAGTTTGAGTTATCTCAGAAACTGTCTCCTTTTTAAGCTCAAATGTTTAAAATGTGCAGTTACGGGTAGTGTTTTTCCCCTGTCCACCCAAGCTGAGCCCTCGCCTTCAATCAAAATAACTAGATGGAGGGATCCATGAGTGCATGGCAGTTGGGGTATGAGACTATTTTCTGGCAGAGCAAACCGGCGAGTCCATTCCAAAAAGAAGGCTATCAGGGAGCAGTGAGAGTCAGAGAAGGTGAGGGTATGCCTCACCTACCACGGCCTTCTTAGTCCATATGCGCCGATCTCACCATGGACCCTTGGTAAATACTGTCCCCCCAGACGCCAGCCAAAGATAAGTCATGTGCTGCTGGGAATACCCAGGACTTACATGCATCCCAGGGACCTCCCTAGAGAACATCTCCCCAGCATGGATTATCTAGAATTTCTCAACCTGCCATATAATTTCTTCATCTTTCAGTCCTTGTTGGCTTATGACCTTAGGGTGGATTTGCTAGAAGTAACAGGAAAGCAATTGGTTTCATCCGAATTCTGGCTTCCCCTGAGAAGTTCTCTCCAAGAATCTTCAGGAACATCTTAGAGACCACCTACCCTCTTCAGAATTGTGCACTGTACAAGCAGACTGTGTTCCCAGCAGTGTTGACTGTGGCTTTGGCTGGAGGTAGCTCTCGGCAGTTCTGGAGCTCCAGGCTTGGCAAAGCTTGGGGAGAGTAGGGGAGCTGTGCAGTGGAGCCAAGGGGCTGCAGGAAAGGCATCTTTGATACAGGCGTTAATGAATTTCTAAATGAGTGTCTGTGTGTTAACCTGATAAGACTCTCCAAGAAGGCAGTCACCCTTACCTTTACAGCTCTAAATGTAAGTCATGTGTTGCAAGAAAAAATGGAAAATGTCAATAGCAGTGCCAAAATGAAGAGAGTGGATATAAATATTAAACCAGTTTTAATGTTAAGTTTATGAAATGTAAGCCTTTCAGAAGAACTGATTCAAGGTACATTTATTAGCATCAATGAGCTAACTATTTAGTCAGTTTTAGTGGTATATGCACTTTAATGGAGAACCCAAAATGGGAAGAAGCAAAACAAAAAGCTAGTGAAGATATAGTGTGGTGGTTAAGAACATGAATTTTGGCATCAAACTACGTAGGCAAACCTAACTCTGCTACTTATTAGCTGTGTGGCCTTGGGCAGGTTACCTAATCTTCTCGTGCCTCGTTTTTCTCATCTGTAAAATGGGGATAATAGTAGTACCTTGTTCACTGAATTGTTAGGAAATTGAAAGAGTTTATACCTGTAAAGAGCTCTGCATAATGGCTGGCACATAGTAAATCTTCAATAAATAGTAGTTATCATTACTAGATCAAGGTTCTGGAGGGAAAGAAGGGGGGAAATGATCTTCTTTTGAAGTTTTTGTAAAGTGTAGTACTAGAGTGTATCTCTGGCACTGCAGGAAAACTCATCTTTGGGCAGGGGACAGCATTACAAGTAAAACCAGGTAGGTTTGAATGTTCCCGAGTGAGCCACAATTGCCATCTATTTTCTTTTTTTCTTGGTAAATCTCTGCCTTTTCAACTTCTAACCAAAGAGCGTTATTTTTAAGTTTTATTTTCCTTTTATAAAAGTTAGTAGAATGTGTGTAAACTACTTAATAGGGTCTTTTCTAACCCATGTCGTTGCAGCTAGTGGCAAAAAGAGTGGCAAGACTTGAGGGGAGTGGGTCTGGAAGTTCTAGGCTAAGACAGAGAATATCAATTTGGCTGACTTGGGAGAAATGAAAACATCAAATGTGAGAGTGTCACAAAAAAATAAAGGTGATTTTACATCATAGTATACTAGAGTAGAAACCACCCCTGTAGCCACTAGAATTCTTTAAGAACTGTCTTTCAAGGAGAAAATTGTCTTTCAATCGTGGGAATGGCTAGCTTTTATTTGGGGAAAAATGGGGAGGAGAGAAACGAGACTGTCAGTGATTTAGGTTGTTTTGGTTAAGAAACATGGAAGACAGCATTTTCCATAGGATGCTCTTTAAAAGACCATCACCAAGTAGAAGTCAAAATGTGTAGAGCATACCCGTGGTGAGTGTCACAGAGGAAGAAGAAAAAGAAGATTTAGCAGAGCAAAGTGTTTTTGTACAGGGCAGAAACACTGTGCCAATTTCTGGGGCAAACAAGCTTGTCTTTGGAACTGGAACAAGAGTCACCGTTATTCCCCGTAAGTCCTTTGCCACTTGAGAAAAAGCCCTTAATCTATAATGACCAGCTCTCACATCCCAGGCACCTAATGAATTTCTAAATGAGCTTCCATGTGTTAACCTGATAAGACTCTCCAGGGAGAAGGTCACCCCTACCTTTCTGGCTCTAAACATAAGACGGGGGTAGTAAGGGAAAAAATAGGAAATGTCAGTTGCAGTGCCAAAACGAAGAGAGTGGGTGTAAATATTGGACCCGTTTTAATGTTAAATTTATAAAATGTAACCCTTTCAGAAGAGCTATCTCAGGCACATTTATTAGTTTGTGTCTACACAGCACAATTGTCCGGTTAATTTGATTAATGTCAGTAGCTGATCCGGATATTTAGGCACTTCCTTGAGAAACCTTCCTTATGCTTTAAATTGCCTGAATTGACTATCACATTACCTAAATAATTGCCAGATCTGTTTTACTTTGTGCTTTATAGACTCAGCCTAATAAAAACAAATGCTGTTGTGTTTTTCCCCCAGTCTGTCTCCTCTCCACACAGAAAGTTTTCCTTCTATTCAACAGCATCTCTTCACACAAAGAAAAGATATCCAGCCAGCCATTTGATGTATAGCGGCTGCTATTTTGCATTTATATGACTCCTTTCCTTGGAAGAGATTAAGACACTTCATACGACTTATTAGCTCAACAGATTGACAGCTTAATTAGAAAGAGAGAAACAGATTCTGGGTATCTTTTTGTGGCTGCTGTTCCTGCCCCTTATGTGGAACATTTGGTCAGATGACTGCGAGGCAGAAAGAAGACAGGGAGGTGGTCTCTGTGTGTAGCATGGGCCTTCTCAGCTGCATGTGAGAGGCTGGTACAGGAGGAAAAACGGCACTAAATAGGTCAGGGCGGCTGACAGAGCCAGGAACAGTTCTTTCCCCTAGAACTCCTGTGTTCTCACAAAGCAGAGCATGACGAATTTAGACATCAGCTGTGTGTCTACTCTTCTTACTTTTGTTTTCAGACCCTTCCACTCCACGTCTACCCTTCCATCTCTAACTCCTCTCCTTTCTCTTTCCTTTGATTCCTAATGACCACGCATACCCCAGCACCAGTCCCACCACATGCTGCCGCCAGCCTTGTTAGCCTGTCAGTTGAATTTCTGAGAAGTTTGTTAGCTCCTTGCATGATCCCTAAATGGCTCAGGCAACTGAAGGAGTCCTCCCCAAGGGCGGACCCCAGCAGAGTTCCCACAGAGGTGGCAGTGGCCACCATGGGCTACCAAATGCCTACATGGAGGCCGAAGCTGGGCCCTGGATGCAGAAGAATCTCTGGAGGAAAGTCTGCCACAGAATAAGGAATACCATGGCTTTCATGATACATGTGTCTGAATCTTCTCCTACCTGGAAAATTGTAGCTTCCACCTGGGGACGTGTGTTGTGTGGCTATGAAGAGGTGGCAGGGTTTTTGTAGTAGAGTCAGTCATTGTGCAGACAGGCTTTGGGGGTATGCTGTTTTTTGGGTCCGGCACTCAAGTGATTGTTACACCAAGTAAGTGTGTCTTTTTTCATTTCTGTGGTATAGTAAGTCTATAAGTCATATAAAGGAGGTCTTCTGTGACACACACACACACACACACACACACACACACACACACACACACACCATTTCCCAGCTAAGCTCAGGACAGATGGGATACAATTTATGGACCTAACTACACTACAAGTTTCACCATTAAGATGGTCAAATTCATTTTTAAAAATAACTTTGGCTGATTTCATTTAATGCTGCCAACAGCAAAGGGAAATTAGCATGTCATGGGAACCTAATCTATGCTCATTGACTGCTGTGGGAGGGCAGTCATTTCTTCTTATCCCCTGGCAGTTAGACCTCAAAATTCAGCTAACCTTTTCCAAGCCTGTCTCTTCTGGGAGATGAAGTGGTTGTATCCACTAACTTTCTTATGGAAAAACACACGAGACAGATATATTCTCCTTCAGTTTTTACGAAGAAAGCTTTTTGTTAGTTATTTTGACAATAAACTTCAGCTAACATATTCCCTCCTACGCATGTTCATAATATCTTGCCTTGAACAAGCACATTTTCCCCACATTATTCAAAATGCATTTCTATGTTGTAACCCACTGCACTACCACTTTTATCTTCATAACATTCTCTAATAAGGTAAACAGCATCACATATCATCAAACATAGACAGAAAAGCCGAAGCACACACACGTTAAATAATTTAAATCAAGCCCCAAAAATTCAGAACTGGAGTTAGAGCTCGAGATTCCTTGTTTTCTTCCAGTGAATTATCTGGAGCTGTTGTCTTTGTGAATTGGAAACATAATCAGCACACGCCACAGGCGTTTGCAGAGGATGAAACTTAACAAAAACTGTTTTGTTGCATTGGTGTGTTAAGTGTATCCCCAAGTCTTCTTTGCGGTTGGTAGTTATTTGGTGCCCGGGATGGATAAGAGCAGAGAGGGCAGACGTGGAAACAGAGTGCCCTGCTGGGCTCAGGGGTTTTTGTAGGCCCCGGTATCACTGTGTCCAACAACTACGGCAAGGTCATCTTTGGGACTGGAACCAGATTGCAAGTCTTTCCAAGTAAGTACTAGAAATCAAGGAGCAGTTGTGAATAGGTGTTTTCTAGAAGCAGCCAACTCGCTTTGGTACATTCTCACGGTGGTGCAGGCCGCTGTCCCCCACCGCTCAGTGCGGGGGCTTCCATGATTCTAGCTGCCTGCGTCCATGTTCCTCAGGATGCCATTTCTCACAGATAGAGCTGTCTGTACACCAAATCGGGTTACTCTACATGTGAATATCATGGTTCTGACTAAAATCTTATCAGCAGTGAAAGTAAGACACTAGAGGAGCAGATGCATCATGACTCCAGACAAATGATCTGTTTCTCTCTTTTGCATTTTTATTTAAAAATGTCAGGCAAGGTGAAGCAAATTCAACTTCTCCAATTTGAAAACTGTTTACGAATTATGCTTCCCTTATATGCAGAGAGACCTAGATTAACTTTAGACGATTAGTCATCATCTGTGTCTGGAATCTATAATGGGCAAGGGAATCAAATGTAATTAAATTGAGCAAATAATCTTCAATAGTCAATATTCCTACATTGTTTCATGTGCTTTGCTCTGGACTTTTTATCTGGGATTTATCTCTAATAGGCTCCCCAGAAGGACAGTGAAGGTTTTTGTTAAGGTTTTTGTGTCTGTGTAGATAGCAGCTATCAGTGGATCTGGGGCTCTGGAACCAAGCTAATTATAAAGCCAGGTAGGTCTCAGAGATGTGACGGTAAGGGAGAGGAGAAACGGGTTGAATAATACATGAAGCGTAGCATGCAAATTATACTTTTAAGAACAATCCAGCCTGCTGGAGACAATGCATTTGACCTAAATGGGGTTTTCACTCCAAGTGAGAGGCAATGTCAGCCACCAACCCTCTTGTTTGGTCTAGTCGCTTCCAGAATAAATAATGCTTCACTTGCCCTCTAAGGGAGCAGAGCTGGGTTGTTGAGTATCTAATTCCCTCTCATGTGGTTGGAATTCTTTCCCAAGGATAGAACCAGCCTCATTCCATTGAAAGAGCAAATTTGAAGAAAAGAGAAGGGTCCACAGTCAAAGACCAGTGGGTGAAAAATTGTGTGCCTGCTGCTTTCCCCACAACCTTGCTTCTGGCTGCTGTCCCACGTGGGGAAGTGATACCTGCAAAGTTCTTGGTCACTTGCTGGTGAATCACCCAGGGTTCTGGGCCTTAGCGCAAACCCCACAAGGACATAACTTAAAAGGCAGTGTCAGGGCATGTCAACGGAATATGGGAGCTGAAGGGATACCTGGCAAGTCAGCCTTTGCTCTAGTGGGACTGATGTGCTCTCTTAGCCTGGAAAGATGAAGCCCATTTTCCTCCCATGCCGCCATGCCCTTCCTGATGGTTATTGTAAGGCTCTGAAGGGCTGTGTGAATTATGGGAGTGCTGCAAACAAGCTCATCTTTGGGACTGGCACTCTGCTTTCTGTCCAGCCAAGTACGTGAGTAGTGGGATTCTGTGTGACAAGTGGGCAGTAACAGCCACTCTGGTGAAAAGGAGGGCTGAAGGCTGACTTAGTTCCCCACGGTCATCCCTTATCTACCACAATAGGGCAGGCTCTCAGAATTTCCCATTCTCCTGGATGGCACCCTCAGTCAGAGAAGGGGAAACGGTGTTAGTATCTAGATAACTCCCAGGAAGAAAAACTACTGTGGGAAAATTGTTCTCATCTAAATGGTATAGGCTTTCTGTTCTGTGAACCCTATTTTCAGGCCACTTCTCAGCTCTGGTCCTACCTTTACCTGTGTAGATAAACCTCTGCTAACTTGATTCTACAATTGTGTGTCAGCTGGTCCAAGCACCTTCGTCTGTCAGCCATATCTTCTTCTTCTTCTTCCAAAAGAGACTCTGAAGCTATACTTGGGGAGATTGCTGAGAAGGTGGGCAAAACTGACCTTAGGGTGGAAAGAAGGAGGGGTGAGGGGGAAGAAGGGGTGAGAGGAGGGCAAAGACGAGGCTTAGGGTAAGTCAGCTCAGTATTAAAACTGACCCCTACATGCAACAGCTTCCCTAAATTTCCTACATTTGCTTCCTCTTCCATTTTCCCTAGAATCCTTTTAGTTTGTTCTGGATACCTACTGCTCCCAGGCTGAGAGGAGAGGAATAAAATCAGTTTTGAACTCTTTCTATTGAAATCTGAAGAATTAAATCACAGTCATGTTGGGGATGAGTTCAAGTCTCCTTCTCTCTCCACACTTAAAATTCTGTCACTTACGCTCTACTTTCAACCAAGACCTGGCATCACTGTCTTGGATGCTCACCCCTCGCTCTCTCTTCTTCGATACTTAGTGTATATTAAAATCCAGCCAATGCTCAGCTTTGTAATAAAGGAGCTCTTCTGTGTTCTCATCCTTGCCTTTAAGATACAACCTTTCTTATTAACAGAGAATGTTCACTTCTTTCACTCATTTCAGGACTGGACTTTAGGGCTGTGGCAGATGGTGTGTCATAACTCCCGACCCTTGTCTGTGTGAACCATCATGGGAGGCCATGGTGGAACTTCTTTGGGGATAGATAGGACTGTTCACCTCTTGTTACCCTTCCCTGGTGGAATCTGTGCTTAGGCCGCCTCATCGACACTGTTACGTGGTGAGAAAGCCTTTGCAATTACTTGACCAGTGACTAGGGAACAGGACTGTGGAGTTTGGGGGGAGTCTGGATGTGAGTTCAGATGGTTGTGCAGATGGAAAACATCCCTCTGGATATAGGAATGCAGCATCCCTTCACACTGAGTGTCTAAGGCTGAGCTTGCACATATGAGAGCAAGAATTGTTAACAAATTATTTGATTCAGCTTTGGCAGATTTAAGCCTAGAAATGCAAAGCATTTTAAAAGCTCATAAGTTTGGTCTTTTGAAATAAAAATGATCTGTTTATGTAGCAGAATCAATTTTTTCTTCCTATCACAAAAGGTCCCTCTCTAGAGACACAGAAATTTAAAAAATCACGGAAAGTCCAACTGCCTCATCACCGCAGTGCCTTATATTCAGTGGTCGTTTTAGTAGGGGTTTTCAGTAAAGGCAGGAAATAGCTGTGGGAATGATAACACGAGACTGTTCTTTGGAACTGGAACCCAGCTGGTGGTAAGCCCAGTAAGTGACCATGTTCTATCTATATTTGACCCAAACAATTCCTGTGAAGTTGGTGGAGATTTAATATGTAGACGATTGCAACGTTTTGGAAATGACTTTTGCAAATGCATAACACATTTGTGATTGTTGAGAATACAGCACTAATGATAAATAATGCAAAATGAGATCATCCCAAATTGCCTTTAATATGATAGCTCAGCTGTCCTTCTTCCAGAGATATAGGGGCCATGAGTTATTTACAGCGGAAGTATCTCCTCAACTGTTTCAGCAATGATTTTGTGTGTTTACTGTGATTTTGGCCACAGAATTTGTCTACCATTCTATTAAAAATGAGACTGTATCTCATTTTAAATGCCACTAATATGTAGAAGGTACCGTCTTTGTCTCTCATGCCTGCATACGTATTTATTCTAGAAGACTCAATAGGAAACCCAAACATTGTCTCATTTTTGACAAATGTCCACTTCTAGTCCCATACATATCAAATTTCACTAAAAACAGCTTTACTATTCAAATGCAATGGGGGAGGAAACAATTCAGAGATCAATGGATGATCCCAGATGGCTTTATAAACACCTAAAAGGAAATTCAGAGTGACATAAAATGGTAGGCATGATGAAAAGATTTTTGCTTAATGATCAATTCCTCCATGGGGAGTAAAAGCTTTTTAAACATACCTCATTGGGGAGGAGAAAAATAAGAAATTCAGGAGCTTGACATTCCTGAGGGGTGCACCTGGGGTGTCAATTCCTCCACGTGCCATTTTGGGGACAATAGAGCCCATGAAAATGTCAGTCAAAAAATAACATTAAGAGGCAGGTGTTGACAAATTGACTGACTGGGTTATTCAGCCCTACAACAGGTTATAATTGAGACTATGGATGCTCAATCCAAGGCGCTTTAAAATAGGATAGGCTATTTTTGAATGGTTTATCTGTGGGAAATGCCCAAAGACAAGGAAACCAGCTAGCTGACTCCTATAAATTGCTTTAGATCTAGTAAGCATGAACCAACTCATGTTACCTTTTTAATGACTGCAAGAAAAAGTATTTTGGGAATCAGGTAGACAAAGAGAGGGAGACAGTGGGGCCTTGGTTCTTTATGAGTCAAGCAAGGATCCATCAGGGCTAGTGTAATGGCATCATGTTCCATCACTTGGTGGTAAGAGACCATATCCACAGCCTGTGAAAGGAGAATCTTCCCCAAAAGACTGGGATCCCTCTGGGCCAAAATGAATAACTCCCCCACTACCCCCAGCTAGGGCAGGGCTGTAATGAATGCAGCGAATATGTACTTGGCTTAAGGTGAGGTATCTTCAGAGTTTGGTGATATGACCACTCTAGAACAGAGGTGAGAGCTCTGTAATGCAGTTCTATTTCAGATGGAAATTCAGGGGTGTGTCTGACATGATCCTTTCCTGCCCTCATCTTTTGGGGGGCTCTGAGAGTGGATTTCTAGTATGGCTGGCTGCCCAACTTTTTTTTTTTTTTTTTTTTGGCCTGAAATGATACAATTGTGTTTGATATCACAAAGGAGTTTATGGAATTGTTGCTTTTATAATTCATTCTCAGTTTCAAATGAGGTTATCGAATTTCTTCTCTGCACATTTGCAATAAGCAGCATAAAAGTCAAGCAAAACAACCAGAACACACAGAGAAAGATGGCTGAAGAGATAGTGAGGCCTGTTTATTAGAGTAGAGGAGGCAATGTGGGAATTTAAGATCCATGAAGATGAATCATCCATGGGGGATGTGTAACTTTCTTGAAAAGAGTCATTAGGAGTTTTTGTTATGTCCCCAATCACAGTGTGAACAAAATTATAACTTTGTCTTTGGAAAAGGAACTCAACTTCATGTTCTACCCAGTAAGTGCTGTTCGTGTGATTTTTCTGATATTGATTCCCACTGAGTTCAAAGTGGTTTTGGTTTGGGTGGGAACTGTTTCTTAGGCTCTAAGACACGTGAGTAGCCTCTAGGTCCTGGGCCCTCTGCTCTCCCAGAAGCCAGTCCTCAGCCCTTCCACAGCTCAGCCAAATACCAAAGTCTTCCCTTCTAGAGCTGGGAAACTTGCTGCCTGTGTTCTACTGCTTAAATATCAATTATCTTTGTTGTTGTTTATATATTACAAAAAGTAAAAAATTGTGAAACAGTCCAGAATCCATCTTCAAGTCTCCCCCCCCACCCCCAGGTTTGTCCCCAGTGGACTTGTTTGGACAAATTGTTAAACCCAGTGTGATTTCTGGCTCCAACCACAGTGGTTTTGGAAAGGAGTCCAGCCTACTAAGACCCCTCACCTTCCACTCCTCGTAAAAGACCGATTTCTGCCTGTGCTGAGACTTGGCACTGATACCCCATGCTTTCTCTCATTTCCCTCGTTCCAGATATGGGAGGGAGATAACTTTTTTAAGACCTACTTTAATGCCAGAGGCAAACAAAGATGGTCATCAGCCAAGAGCAACATCTCGTGTTGAGCCTTCTCACTCAGTACCATTTTCCAAATCCTTTTCTGTGTTTAGGAAAAGTAGCCACTCCTTTTTATTTCAAGCCCAGCAAAGAGATCGTTATGAGGCCAAAGACAGGGGTTTCCTTTGGAATATTTTTCATAGGCTAACAATAAGCTGGAAGTTTGCAGGTGGTTCAGAAATGCATTCTTGGGCCACAACTCCATGTATGAAGCTCTTATCGGCGAAGTAGGGAGTCAAAGCCAAGGGCATCTTAATCATAACACATTTTACAGAGGACCAGGGAGAAAGAGGCAAAAACATGCTAAGGGAAAACAAAAACTATGGTTACGTGGGGAGCTTTCTGGGTGATTCTACCAGGGAAGAAGGTTAACAAGAGGAAACATCCAGAACAAACAGTGGGGTTAGGAACTCAGAGTTTTTGTTCTGGAGGCAACCACTGTGGAGACTCAGGCGTCAAACAGCTTGTCTTTGGAAAGGGCACAAGACTTTCTGTGACTGCAAGTAAGTGTCCCTACTTTTGATCAGCAATGGCTTCCTCCCTTAAATAGTTTGTCAGTGTAGTTAGGAGTACTTCTGCCCTTCAGAAAGGTCTGTTAGGGGCTGGGAGGCTAGTGCTGAACAGGAAGATGCAAGGTTACTCTGGCATAATTCCAAAGCCAGTCAGATTGTCATGGGCAAGCACATGTATCCCATCGTGGCCGCAGCACCCCCAGCTTGCTCTGACCACACACCCTGGCCCCGTTCCCTCCTCTGATCCCAGGGGATCAAAACCCTAGGATGGAGAACCTGAGACTCCTTAGGCTGGGAAGCACCAGAAGATCCCAGATCCGTCTTTAAATATATTGTGGGTTTCTACTTAATGTTGTTATTAATTTTAATTTGAGTAACACACGAAAATTTCTCATTGTAAAAACAATTCAGAGATGACTGGTTAGCTCAGCTGGTTAGAGCGTGGTGCTAATAACACCAAGGTTGCCGGTTTGATCCGCGCATGGGCCACTGTGAGCTGCGCCCTCAAAAAAAAAAAAATTTCAAATTACAGATACAGTCAATATTCACCTCGACCCCCTTCCTTCAATATGAGTTTCTTCCCCAAAGGTGTCCACTGGGACTGGCTAGGTATTTTGTGATGAGTTTCTATTTGGAGTATGTTGACAAGAAATCTGTCTTCAAGAAGGGAAGCTTGAGACATAAAGAACTCAGACTGCAGTTTGCAGATTTCAGTTAGATGTAAGGAGCAGTTGCTTGAATGCAAAGGCTGTTAGCAAAGGACAGCCACCTTCCCAGGAGCTCTTAAAGACGAGCTAGGTCTTTGGTCAGACAGCATCTTGTCTGAAGACAGGAAGATGGACTAGATGACCTCTGAAATCCAGCCAGGTCTCTGTAGGACTCCAAGGCAAGCCTCTGTAACCACGCTTCTCTTTTGCCTGTCATCTGGTTATTGTTAGTCTGAGCTTTTGTCAGCACTACTCCTGTGCTTTGAGTGGTTTGATTTTCTTAGCATCTTCGGGGTTTTTGCAAAGAAAGGAAACTCTGTGCATACTCTGGAGTTGGGAGTTACCAGCTCACTTTTGGGAAAGGCACCAAACTCTTGGTTACACCAAGTAAGTTCTTCTTTCTGGCTAATTATTCTTCCCAAAAAGCCCATCTTCCATCATGCAGAAGCTGTCAAAACACAGGTGGTGTTTTCTTTGCTTGGTTTGTGTTGGTTGGGTGCTTCGTGATACTGGTTGGAAAATAAGGTTATTAATGCACATATTCCCTGGGGCACTGTACTTGGCTTTTAATATCCATGCAGTCTCTCCCTGAGAAAATATGTGAGCCTCCACAAGGAGGAAGTTCCAGGGAAAGTAGGGGGGAATCAGCAGGAATTGGATGAAAATAGACAATGGGCCTGCAGGAATAACAAACAGGATGGGATCCCAGGAGACCAAGCAGTAGCCCCTTGGAGTGAGTTTCCCAGGAGCTGCCCCTGCGAAGGCCTATTCCTTCAAGGAACGTTATGGCAAAGAGCACCAGGCTGGGGACTTGCTAGTTATTAGTATTCAGCCCACGTTCTAACCTAATTACAAGATTGTTTTGGCCATGGGCAGTCATTTCAGGTTTTGTTTTCCTGCTTGCCTCCTCCACCTCCACCTGTCTTCCTGAAGCCCCAGTCAAGGTTATTGTAATAGCACTGAACACTGTGTAACACCAACACGGGCAAATTAACCTTTGGGGACGGGACCACACTCCTTGTGAAGCCAAGTAAGTTGTGTTCTTCTTTGGCTGGGCCTTCAGGGGCTATCAATCAACTCATTGGTTTGAAAACGACTTTAATCCTGTGCATCTGCTTGAGCTCTTTATCATTATTCTTTCCCCAGGACAAAGAGAGTTGGTTTCCTTCTCTGCTTTAAAATGAGATGCGCGCGCGCGCGCACACACACACACACACACACACACACACTTGCTCTGGCTCATGGTGAGGGGCCCTCAGGAGCATATACAACATTTCCAAATGGATAGAGATGCAAACAATAATTGAGCCAATGAGAATGTGAGGACAGACCTCCAGAGGGGACCCAGTGCCCTGCCACCCCTGACCTGGCTTTCCTACATGCTCCCTGGCCACGTGGGATATGCTTTGGCTCTGTCTGATGCTGTAGGGCAGGAAATTCCTCGCTTCTCTCTGTAATTCCCAAATGGAGCACACCTCACTGCTAGAAAGTTCTTTTTCACGTCTAACGTTGACCACCCACCCCCACCTCCACTGCAATTTAAGTCTCTGAAAAGAGCCACTAGAACCTTTGGCATCTAGTTAAGAAGAAAATTTCTACTGTAGGACATTAGGCTCAGCACTGAGCCTACTTCTGCAGCATCTTGAGATGCCATGTGTTGCCTGTGGAACATTTTGAAACCAATGATTATGGATTAGGCAGTATAGCATGAGCTTTGGAGACAGAAAAACCTAAATTCAAGTCCTGGCTCCACTACTTTACTAGCTCTGTGACCTTTGGCAAATTGCTTAACCTCACTGGCCTCAGTTTCCCCATCCAGAAAATGAGGATAAAAATATAGCTATCTTACTGAATTATTGTAAGGATCAAATAAAATAATACGGCTAAAGTCTTTAGCATAGGGCCCCAAACATAGAAGAGCTCATTAAACACTAGCTATTAATAATAATATGATAAACATCATCTATAACACACAGTAGAGCTTTTGTTTCACCCCTCGGGCTCTTCTGTCAGGCCGTCAGGCAGCAGGAGAAGAGCCGGCGGGAGGGGAAGGTGGAGAATGTCAGCCTGTTCTAGGAAGTTCTTCACCTGGGATTTGAAAGTGTCTAAGTGGAAATAGAAAGAATTGTGAATAATTTAAATACAAAATCATGCCAGTATCAGAGGGAGGAGAGAGGTTTCTGCAGAGAGCTGCATGGCTGGAGCTCCTGAAGCTACGTGCAAACCCCTGGATCAGGGACTCAGCTCACAGTACTACCGGGCGAGTGCTGCAGAAACTGAAGCCTTGCACCACCCTCTCACCACGCTGACCCCAGTGTCACTTCCCTCCAATGTGTCCCAAGCCCCTTCCCAAAGCACAGGCTCCCCATGTGGAAGGACAGGGACAGAGAGGATAGAAGCTTCACAGAGAAGAGCAACTTGTCCCCAAATTGTCCTTCCGCTCCTCTGGGTAGTGAAGCTCATTAGCAATACGGCACCTGAAAATAGCCCCTTAATGAAATTCTGAGACCCAGAGACAGAGAATCAGAAAGGCCTACAAAGGCAAATTGGGGCGGTTACTGTTGAAGAACAGAGACTGAGGGTAAGGTGGACATTGAGTCACGTATCTAAACCTGGGAAAGGAGGCTTTGAACAAAAGCTGCAGAGGCTGTGTTCTCCAGTTCCGCCAGGATTCAGACCACAAGACACAGCTAATACTGCAAGAAGAAGGGAGTGAGGTTAGTGGTAAAATCTTCCTAATAGGTTTTTGAACAGTAAAAATGAGCTGTCAGGAGTAGTTGCCAGAGCACTCTAGAGGGGTATTGAAAGGAGATAGACACCCTCCTTTCAAGGGTGATTGAAGTGCAGCCCTGCCTGGAGGCAGGTGGAGAAATGAGAGAACCTCTTTCAGCCTCTTCCCAGCCCCTGGAGCCTCTCCCTGTGAAAAAAGAAAAGAAAAAACCCCTGGCTCATTAATGCTGAGCTGCATCCTTCCGGACACCGGGACACTGGAGTTGCTGGGTTAAGTTTTGGAACCTTTGCTTGGCGTATCCCAAACACCCTTTGTTCTCAGGTCTGGACAGAACAAATGGGCTGACTTTTTCATCCTACACAGGTGCTGGGTCAAAAACACAGGTGCTGGGTCCTGGGTGGTTTGTGGTGTTGAGATGGGGCTGGAAGGCGCCGTAGGGGTTTTTGCAGAGCCCAGAGGCACTTGTGGGAATAACTACGGCCAGGGATTGGTCTTCGGTGGTGGAACCAGATTGTCTGTGCTGCCCTGTAAGTAAAATAAGGTGGGAGAGGAAAGCAGCCATGTGCTCAGCGTGGGAGTGAGCTGGAGGGGCTTGAGGCCTGGGTCCATGGTGACCTCAGGAGCCCGGATGGAGCTGGAGGAAGAGAGGGAGTGACAACAGAACCTGAGGACAATAAGAAGTGGGAGGAATGCTTATTCAGGGAGGAAAATCACAGGCCTTTGTGAATAATACTGGAAGAAATACATTGGAGATTTCCCTTCTCAAGAGGGCTTTGTGTGGGGGGAAGCTGAGTTGGCAGGTTTTTGATGCTGAGATAATCACTGTGGGAAGGACAAGGCTTCTCCTTCATCTTCGGGAAGGGGACAAGGCTGCTTGTCAAGCCAAGTAAGTGGCATATAATTTAAAATTATGCACTGAATACAATTATCTCCAAAAGCAGACCTGCTGTCTTTTCCACAGAGACCTCCTAGGGTCAGAACGTTAAAGGGGCTGAGCAGACAAAGGCCCAGTCCCTGGCCATCTTCCTCATCCTTGAAGGAGCTCTGGAAGATGTGGAGGGGAACAAACCCACCAGGATCCCACCCATAACCTGGCCTTGGGGTCCATCCACTCTCGCAAACTTCTAATAGTGAAACCACCTGAGGGCAAGTCTTCCTCAGGAGGAGATTCCAATAGTTATTCCCATTTCATAGACTTAAACACTGAGGCAAGTAGAGGCCAGTGATTGATACAGTTCCAACAGGAACAGAGCTCAGGGATACCAGAACAGTTTTTCCAGTAGACGCATGAATTCAAAGCATCAGGTTATTTAAATGAGAGCATAGCAGTGGTAATCAGCTATAATCTGAGCTCCTGGGTGCCGAGGACGGGTTTGGTACTAGGTAACCTCCCAGACATGGGATTTTGTCACTGCAGAGTCTAGAGCAGTGACCCAGCTTCTTTAACCCTGGCAGTGCCATTCTCTAGCCCAGCTGCCCAGGAAGTGCAGCTCTTGGCACACGTCATCCTTGGCATCTTGAAAGAAGAGAAATTAGAGGAGAAGTGGGGGGAAAAGCTTATATCTCATATCATGCAGTTACCTCATTTTGTAGCAAGATTGTTTCCCCATGAGCAGTTTGTCTTCATTTAGCAGCTGTCTTCTCTGGGGAAGCCATTTTGTAGAGGTGTTTGTCACAGTGTGACAACTGGCGGCTGGGGGAAATTGGATTTTGGAGCAGGGACCCAAGTTATGGTCACCCCAGGTAAGCCTGATTCCCTGGAGCCTTAATTTTAACACCTGTGTGCCAAGTATTTCTAGCCAAGACCATGAGGAACATATTTGAAAGGAAGCCATTTCCCTGAACGGTAATAGCCAGAGCCATTAAACAAAAATGAGAGATCAGTTTGCTGTTAAATAGAAACATTTTTGGATAAATAGGAATTCTCATTATTCTCTACCAGTCCCCTGGGTAAGTACCTTACGCCCCTTATAAGGAAAAGAAGTTACAATAATAAGTATAGCCATGATTCATGCTGGGGTGGGAAAGATCAGCGTTTTGTGGGTGGAGGATTAGAAATGTGTTCAGGAAGATTGGATGTGTTCTTGACAGGATATGTAACACAGTGTGAATTATAACCAGGGAGGAAAGCTTATCTTCGGACAGGGAACTGAGTTGTCTGTGAAGCCCAGTAAGTATAAAAGTACATCCCTGGACTAAGCAGTGTCTATAGATTAAGGGCTGATTTAAGCCCAATTATACACTATATGAAGAATGTTTAGAAAGGGTGAATGAGTATCAAATGGAAGGAAGACAAAAGTCTCCCCGGCTAGGAGCTGACAACGTGGTGTAGCATGGGCCATGTAGGGGAGTCTCTGGGGCTATTCTCAGAATATATGTGATGGGACTAAAGATGTGTGACTGATTCCTTGGGGTACTGGCAGGGATCTGTAGCCCTAGATACAATAATTAGTGACAAGACTTTTAATCCCTTAACAAGCCTCTTACGCACTCTTCTCTTTGGCTAAGATTATGCCAGTTTATAGAAGGAACCCTGTAAACAATGATTATTGACCAAAATCACTGTGATTAGCCTCTCCCAAAGTCTGAAAATAACTTAAAAAGAACAAAAGTTTATTCATAAGTACTGTGGAACAGTTTCTGTTTCTGAGACTTTAGGCCAAAACTTTGTACAACATAGCCTCATGGAGCAGAGAGAACCCTTCCGATCACCCTTTCTGACTGTCTCCATTTATGAGGAAACTGAGGCAGGCTGAGGGAAAGACTGATCATGTCTCCACAGCCTGTTTATGGCTGAGCTAGGGCTAGAACTTAAGTCTCCAGTTTGCTGAATTAATTTTCCCGGCCGGAAGTTTGAGGATTCCTCAGGACTCATCTGACAAATATTTTTGTGCACCTACTTTATGCCAGTCGCCGTGCTCAGAGTGCTATTGCCCTCAGGGTGATTTATATTCTGGAAATAGATTCCATTTGTTCTCTCACATATCATGGTCCATATCCTGATCCCTCTTGGGCATGACCCTTGTATACCATCCTCACTACCTTAGGAAATATTATTACAAAATATTATCATAAAAATATTGATTTTTGTTGCAGTTTGAAATCAACATAGGAACCACTTTAGTCATGAGAAAGGAAATGGCCCAAAAGTGAAGTAGAAACTAGAAATTTCCCCAATAATTTGATTATTATAAAATTATTTTATCGATATCAAACTAATTGCCAAATTGACTGGATAATGCCAGCTGTATACCTCATTTAGATCCTGCAGACTCAGTCTAAGGAGTACGACCAGAACTAGGGCAGTTTCCTGGTGGTATAACCCAGGGATGTCCAGAGTGGAAGAGAAATACCCTCTGTCCTAGGCTTTATGAGTCTTCTTAAAGGAAAAGATAAATGCCGGTTTGACATCTAAAATCAGAGAGCAGTTACTCTACATGTATATTGGAAGCTTGTTTGATACTTAGAACTCTATAGTAGAAAGAGGGAAGCAAAGATTCCCCAAGAGAAAGTGGGAATGTAAAGACAAAGAAGGATTTACTTAGGATCTGTAGACAAGCAATTTAGTTACTCCAGATCAAATCTAGATTGACAGTGATACAAGCCTAATTCATAAAGCAATTGCCAACTTTGTACACGGTGCTCTGCCAGTCTGGTTTTGTTGTGGGCATATCACAGTGTTTCTTCTGGTTCAAGCTGGCAACTGACCTTTGGATCCGGGACCCAACTGACTGTTGTACCTGGTAGGCCACCAAATGAGATACTATTTGCACAGATTATTAATCTATAATGTATACTGTTACACATATGTAACTTAACCTGGGTTGAGGTAGGAGAGATACACCAAGATTGCATACTTGAAAGGGTAATTCGGAAGAGAATTATTTTTCAAAGACCAAGAAAAAGAGGAGCCTTATTGCTAGGATTGGAATAGGAGTTGATGAAAAAGGTAGGGAAGAATCTATCTTAACCTAGAAGAATTGCTGAATAATATGAACAGATTCCATAAAGGGAACCTCTGTTCTCCTAATATTTTCACTAGAACCAGACAAAATGCTACAAGATGGTTTTACCAGCAACTATCTTAAACCAAGTCCTAGTTAGCCAGCTACATTTTCTAGCCCGTTCTAGCTTATTTCTACATAAGTCACTAAACATAAAGGTGCTTATTTAAGATATTTAAATGAGGCTCTATTTCTACAGCTCTCTGATGTCCTTCTGGAAATCATTCCTATAACACACTGCTTATCATTTCTACAAGTAAGAACAAGTAAGCCCCTCGCCCTCCAAAACTGCATAAATATTACAATTTCTTGGCTTAGACTGAAGTCACCTCTGTTTCATTTCTCATAACTGTGTTCATTTGTTGAGATTTGTTTAAATCCAAACTGTGTGGGTGTCTAACTGTTGGCACTGAGGTTTCCTATCTCTTGAAACTGTCAGCAAAATATTTTGCTCGTAAATAATGTTTCATCTAGACTTGAAAATGACAGACAGGACTGCAGCCTCTTTTTTTCCACCTTGCTAAAGGGAATATGCAGGCAGAAAGCAGCAAACAAAGAGCCAAAACGTACAGTTTCGTTGTGGGGGTTTGGGGAGGGGGGAGCAGTGTCAATGTGGATGTTCAAGTCCATTTGGTTATATAATGTAGGGACTTTGACAGGTAGAATATAGTGATCTTGTTAGATCCTGCATACAAATTACAGCTAGCTAGCTGGCATGGTTCAGGACGTCATTAAGAGAAGCTCAGGTCAAGTTGTCAAGTACAACACAGATGCAGGTACAGACTCAGGGAGAGAAGCTTCCAGACAGCCCTGGAACTAAAGGCAGAATAAGGACTTTCCTCACAATCCAGTCCACCTGAGGAGAATTTTCATTTATAATTAGAAAAAGGTAAAGAGCATTTACTCACAGTGCCCTTGTCTCAAATATTGTGTGTATGGAGCACAGAAGACACAAGAATGAACCCAAGCAGAAAACTAAAGAAAAGAAATCGATGAAACCACTGATGAAAATCAGTTGCCCTTTTCTTGCCTGTCTCTGATAATGAATGTGCCTTCTTGGTTCATTCCTCACTTTGGTTCTTGAAATGTTCTAAGAAAATAGCAAAAAACTGACGGGGTTGGGTTAGCCTTGGCCAACTTGGTTAGATATCTCTGAATGAGACACCTCCCTTTTAGGAAGTCCAAGGAGACTTTTTGTAATGACAGTAAACATGGTGTACAACAATAACAGGTTTTACTTCGGATCTGGGACCAAACTCACTGTAAAGCCAAGTAAGTTATAATCGTCTATAAGAAAAAGTCGCCAGCATATTATCCTAAATTCCTCTTAGCAATCTGTATGTTTTGAGCTATTTTGTGTTTTGGGTCCCCACTCATAACATTTTATCATTTCTTATTCATATGTCGTTAAAAAGATCGAAAATGTGGTAAACAAATCCTATGATTCAGTAAATATTCTGAAACTGCCAACCATCCTCATGGGATGTTACCCTATGTAAGGAAAATTCCCAAATTTTAACTATTGCTACTTTTACTAGTTGACAAAAAAGTATTTGGATATAATTTAAAGTAGCTATAAATGTCCAGGATTTTGGAGAGGAGATAGGACAAATTAAAATTGCACATATTTTTAAAAGATGAAAAGAATTAGTCTTGATAATCTAGTAATTAACATTTATTGAACACTTGCTATGTGCAAAGTACTGTGTGAATGCCTCTCATACTTTAACTCATTTAACCTTCCTCACAACCCTCTCGGGTAAATATTAACATCCCCACTTTCACAGAGAAGGAAATTGCGAAGGTGAAAAACAAAGAAAAAGGTTAAAAGTTACCCAAGGGCTCATAACACAGAGGGGTAGGGCTAGGCCTCAGGGCAGCCTACCTGTCTCCTCACCCACTCAATGGTGTTGACAAGTTGACCAGGTTTGTGTAGGAAGACCTAGCACTGTGGTTATAATAATAACTACAAGTTCACCTTTGGAGCTGGAACCACAGTAACTGTAAGAGCAAGTAAGTAAAAAGGAAAAAGTCAGAATTATTTTAAAACAAAATGGTGGGTACAATTATGAGCAATTTTACCTGGGAACCGCAATGGTCAGTAACTAAATTTTAAAAAGCTTTCCCAGTTTGTATAAGCATCATAAACTTTCTACCTCACGTGTCTCCCTCAGCTCCTCTTCTACCCCAGGATGGCTCTCCTTCTTAGGTACACCTTTACTATGAGTCATTTGTTGAGGGCACAGGCTTCATGGTCAGATAAAAACCAATCTAGCTATCTAAAATTGTCTCGGATCCCTGAAAATAGCGAGAAAGGATGTCACTGGACTGTATTAAGATGAGATATAACTCTTTTCAAATATTTGAAGTGACAAGGAAGAGGTTAGTACAGAAGGCAAAATCAAAACCAATGGATGAAAGGAGATGTGTCTCAGCCTCCTGTGGAACCTTTCTGAACAAGTAGAACCAGCCTGTGGTGGAAAGGCTGGCTGCTCTGTAACTCTCTTTCCTTGGAGATCCTCATGCTGGGTCCTTAAAGCTAATCATTGAATGTTATAGAAGGGATTTCTATGCCATTTTCGATACTGAACTGAATCATCTCTAGGCTCCTTTTCAACTCTAAGTGCCAAGATCCCATGACTCAAGCCTAGAGGATGAAAAGGTGAGCTCAGACCTGTTTCTTCTATTATTCTGAAAGCCCAAGAAATAGGTCATCAAATTATTCATGAGCTAAAGCCTATCTGGGATTTTTATGTCTAGAAGATGGTGGGGTATGATTTCCCAGTACAATAAGTGGAAAAATAAAAGGAGATATCAGGGAGAAAAAAAAGAGAGAAGAGAAAAAGGGAATGCCTGGAGGGAGAACGAGAGGTTGAATGAGGAAAATGAGGTGATTTTATGGAGGACAGATCTAGTCTGTCAAAGTTTTCACAAGTTTAGCTTTGGGAAGGGAGCCAAACATAATGTCAATCCAAGTAAGTGAGTAGCCTTTTATACTGGGAAATAGGGCCAGGAAAACAAAGTTCCTTCCAATTTAAACACTCTCAAAAGGACAGGTAATTGCTTTCTGCTGGGAGGGAACTCTGAAGGTGGGAAGACTATTGTTACCACAGACCAATTGTCCCTTGAGAGATAGCCTCTGATGACTGACCGTCCAGCTTAGACTGCTGGCTGCACAAGAAAAAGACAGAAGGACAGTTAAAGAGAATGGAGGGGAATTTTCAACCTTATCCCCCAGGGCAAGGGAGAGGGTGCTGTAGAAGAGTAGGCCCATGTTCATGTAAAGGGGGCCGACACAGTGCAGATAGAGGCTCCAGCCTGGGGAGGCTGTACTTTGGAAAAGGAACTCAGCTAACTGTACGGCCTGGTGAGTGGATTGCTTTTACTCCAGGGAAACATTACTGTAAAGAAATTGAAAAGGGAGATGAATAAATTCCCTTAGTCTTGAAACTAAGAAAATATGTGTATTGCCCCTCCTGGAGGACCCTCTTTCCTAAGTTGACTGGGAGGGAGAAGTGAAAGGGAGGTCAAGAAAACTAGGGTTCCTTTTAAGAGCCCGCTGATCTGAGAGGAGACTTGTTCATCCCACCAAAAGCAAAGGGCAGCCCCCCTGTAGTGTGTGAGGTATCCCGAAACACCCACCCCTGGTCTACACCTTGGGGAAGAATATGGCCCTCAGCGCAGAAAGGGCATGCCAAATTGGAAAACAGATTTACAAGGTTTCTTTTCCTTGAGTCCTTGATTCCTAGCCATCTCCCTGTTAGAGGCTCCATCGACTATTACAGTCCTTTCTCTTCAAGAATGACCTCTCCATCGTACTTTGTAAATTTTCCCCAAGAAGCCTCCTCACCTTCTTCCTTCATACAAGTCTCGCCAATGGGGGGGGGGGCTCTAGAATAGCTGGAGGAAGTCTGGGTCTGAACTTGGACCAAGGAAAGTAAAGCTGATCCACAGTGCACAGCAGCTGGGAGAGCCTGGGCGAACCCAGGACTAAAGTACCCTTCCGCTCTTTGGGGCTTTCCCTTGGCACTAAAGTGAATATAGAGACCCTAACAGGGTGCATACCTGTGTATGCGTGTGTCCATCAGCATGGGTATATGAACAGCCTGACCCTGAAGTTTCCCTGAGCTTATAGGGTGTCCTGTTCTCAGGTTCCTTTGTGGGTTAAAAATGGTCAAGTGGGTCCCTGAATGAGGTTATGGTTGAGAACGATTATCCTCATTCACACAGATCCAGCTCCCAACAGCCAAAACAAAGAAGTAAGTAAGTATATGAAAGAATCAGACCCACTTGCAAGCCTTCCAGCTCTATCAAGCAGATATAGCACTAGAACACAGGATTACCCTGAACAGCACACACACTCCACCACTTTGCCAAGGCCATAGGAAGCGTCCTACACACACTCCACCATTTTGCCAAGGCCATAGGAAGTGACCTTCGTCAGGTATCTAGAGAGTGTGATTTCCTTGGTCCTTGTGGTTTTCGCTGGGCCTCAAATCACTGTGTAAACAATGCTGCAGGGAACAAGCTAACTTTTGGAGGAGGAACCAGGGTGTTAGTCAAGCCAAGTGAGTACTGGGGCTTAAGCCGCAATTCTGTTTCCAACTTTGAAGGAGGAGCTTGGTCATCAATTTTAAAACGAGTGTGCTGTGTTGGCCCAAATTAATCTGTCTCAAACTTGCCTTAAAAATGTTTAGTGTTGCTCTTCTGCATAAGTACATATATATGTACAAATTCAGTGTAAAAAACTATCTTGATATTTCCTGGGTTCTATCTTCTTAAGAGAAGGTACTTTCCCTATTTCTTCATATCTCTTATCTGAATGTCCCAGGAGGCAGAGGAAAGTGGAAAGGGGTGATTCTCTCTATTCAGAGTGGTTAAGTGATTTGAACATAGTCATAGTATCAGGGCAAGGACCCGCGTTTCCTAAGATTCAGTATATTGCCATCCATACCAGGCTGCAGCCTCTGTAACAATCATTCTGATTTATCTCCTCTGACCCTCATTTTTCCCAATTAATGCAACCAAAATATTAGTAACTCTTTTATCTCCTTGCTCACAGAAAGCGTGTGAGCATTAGAAAGACATGGTTCTGAAAAAGAGTTGAGCTAGAGGTTCATTTGGGCTGGTTGTGGGGGATTTGGGGGAGAGGGTGCAGGAGTAGAAGTATTGTTTCTGTTGTTGATATTGTTTTTTTCACTGGGGAAGGGAATAAGAAAGGGATGGATACCTGAAAGGCAAGGTGACATGACCAATACATAAACATGTACAAAATAAATCATGAAGACATTCAGCTAGGACACTGTGGGCCATCACCAGCTAGGACCTGGCTTGGCCATTACCAACCACATGGCCACTCGAACTCTCTCAGTTCATCTATAACATGGAGATCATGATTCCCGTTCTGCCTAGCTCAAAAGATTCTGTGAGACTCAAGTAAGATAATATATGTGAAATCTCTTTGAAAAGCATGTCCGATGAGTCATGATTTTAAAAAGTTAGATTTTATGAAGAATTTCATTGGAAGGTAAACTTGAGGGTGCACAAGCTCAATGACTTCAGCTATGGCAGAGAAAGGGTTGAATTTGGAAATAAGGTGACCCTTTCTAATTATGAAAAAGTAGAACATGAGATTTGGTGACTAAGACTGGCCTTGAGACCATCAAAAACCTGAGATTGCTCAGGAGGGAAATGTGTGAGGTTGGAAGCTAGTAAACGGTTTCCGAGGTTTCCTACCATTCCAAAGAGTGTGAGTTTAAGACTTTGCTTGAGTTTACCTAAATATGTGCTTGGTGTTGAATTGGGTTTCAACCACGTGAGAACTCTGAGAGAATTCCAGTGCTTGAAAATGAAGTATGCTTTGGTTTTTGTGGTGAAATAGATCACTGTGGGGTTTACAAGCTCCCAGACGCTGTTTTTTGGAAAGGGGACCATGTTAAAAGTGGATCTTAGTAAGTATTACTATGAATTCTGAATTCAAATAATTATTGAGACAGGTAACAAGCTTTTTTGGAAATTTAAGTGGGCTGCCAAACGTCCTCGATTTATTCCGATTTAATTGCAAGCAGAGCGCTCTCTGTGCTTTCCCCGTGCTCACTGCAAGAGCTCATTCTGCTAGGCAATGGTTTGCATTGTTTGTAAGAGGATGCCAACTGGAAGAGGTGTTGGCATCTCAGAGTGGGTTTTTCTGATGGAACTGGCCACTGAGATAAGGAGACTCCTTCCATTTTGCTTTCCTATGAAGTTGGCAAACAATGCCTCAACGGCCAGTGCCACAGTTTCCAATTACCCAGATAACATCCCGAAGTCACTTTGGAAAAACCTCTGTCTCACTTTATCTTTTCTAGCCAGGAATTTACATGTTAGAACTAGACCTAACATTTCAGCGGAGAGAAGGCATGATCTAAGCATCCACGTCAGTGGTTGATGCTGTGTGATTTGGAGGTAGCCTTTGATCTTTCAGGCCTCAATTTACTTATCTGCAAATGGAAGTAAGTCATGATTAAATTCCTCCATGCCTGGACCTCACTTCAGACGTCACCTCCTCAGAGGGACCTTACCTGCCCAGCCAATCTAACAAGCCACCAAACACAGCTGCTGCCTGGTTGTTCTCCATCCCATTACCCAGCCTGATTTTATTCATGCACTTTCATCACCTGACATATTACCTACGTATTTGTTCATTTGTCCCATGAGGACAGGGACGGCGTCCTTGTGGCTCTTCACTGCATCCCTCGTGCCTAGCACAGCGCCTTACACACAGAGGTGCTCAGTGTATAGTTATTGAGTGAGTGAAGGACCTACCACCATCTCCCCTCTTTCTCATGAAGCCACAGAGCTTTGTTCTTACACATCCAGACATTGAAAGCCCACTGAGTTCCTTGCCAAGGGCAAGGACAGAATACAAGTTTCCATTGTTTATAGTTAAATACAAGGTAGAGTGAGTGAGTGGAAGCGTTAGGTATTTGCAGGGCCTCATTTCACTGTGGCTACCGGGCAGGAACTACATTGATCTTTGGGAAAGGAACCACGGTGTCAGTGAGTTCCAGTAAGTACCTAGTTATTATGGATCATAATGCTTGTATTTATCCTGCAGTCTTATATTGCACAGGTGACTAAATGTCTTCTTATTCTTTAACTCAGGCGTATTGGAGTTTAGTAATGAAAGCCATTAAAACAAAATGAAAAAATGAATGTTGTCCCCCACCTCTAATACTCCAACTACATCCCACGGTTACAAAAATGTTTAAATACATTAAAGTAATAAAAGAAGGAACGATTACCTAGGGATAGGAGGTCCTTTGGCTGGTAAAACAAGATCACTCGTGAAATTTTGCGAACCTTGCTGAAGGAAAAAAGTGTCAGAATTGTCTACAGAATATCACTTGGACTCTTCTCAGGCTTTCCCCTACATCACTCTATGGCACCCTAAAAAGAGGCTTCACAGACTTAATTCCGTGGCTTAGTCTGTATTCCAGTAATAAAAAAAGGGGGGAATCCCCGCCAGAGGCCCCACGAGGGAAGAGAGATGCATGCTAATCCATTATTAAGGCAGCTCGGGCATTGTTGTCAGGCAGCACCATGCTATGATTTATAACATATTCATCTTTGGGAGTGGGACAAGATTATCGGTAAAACCCAGTAAGCAGGCAATATGTCACTAACGTGGGAGGCTTAATGTGGCTACTGAGGCCCATTGAACTTACTGCAGTATTTGTAGGGCCCAGGTGTCAAGAAATTAATGGTTTATGCAGACTTAAGTGCATTCTGATGTAGAAAGAAATGTTAAAGTAATGGCACAGAGGATAGAAAGATCTAGCTGTAGAGAAAAATAATCACGCAGATGAACCAAAAATAACGGCGAAACAGCTGAGTCAGAGAGCTGATCCTAAAGAAAAAAGCAGAAAGTTTGGCTGAATACTTCCAGTTCTAAACCTGACTTGACTGGTGCATCAGGGCCACAATGTCTTCATCTGTAAAATGAAAACATTTAATATCACCTCATAAGTTATTTTAAAGATAAAATAGCTATTAAATTATAAATTATCAATGATTTAAATTATAAATTAAATTATAAATAATTTAATTTAAATATAAAATAATTGTAAATTATTAAATGCTATCCACATGTAAAATATTATTTGTTTTCAGACAACAAGAAAAAGCTAGGTCAGCTAGTATAATTTGTTCAACATAAAGAGAATATACATGTAGGTTCTTAGTAAGATAGCTATTTTCGTATGGATATATAGCCATAGGCATTAGTAAAAACCACTCTCTCTTCTACTGAAGTCGAGTGACTTGAATGCTATCGAAATGAAAGTGGCAGGAAGCCATTTCGTAAAGGCCTGCCTTACAGTGTGAACATTGGGGGTAACCAAAAGCTTACCTTCGGAACTGGGACAAAACTCCAAGTCACCCCAAGTAAGTCTAAATTCCTAAGGATTTCTTCTTCCTTGTGTTATCTCCTCTCAGATTGTAACATTTGGGGAACATAACGGGAAATAATAGGCCTTTTCTGGCCATTTTCAGAAGAGATTGTAGAAGGGTCCCTCATCTATCCTTCAACATTCTAATAGCATTGTTCCACCCAAGTTATGTTCTTTCTTAATAGAAAAGAAAGCCAAGACATTACCCATGAAGCCAATCGAACACAGTAGATTTGCAAAGGATAAGAATTAAAGGGAAGACAAGTGGTGGTTTTTTTGTTTGTTTTGTTTTTGTTTGTTTTTAACCAGACCTGAAGCAGACTGGGTATCCTTTAATCAGAGGGACGCCTGGCTTTGGGGGCAGAACAGAACTTGAATAAGTAAACAAGGCCACCACTGAGTCTGCAAAACAAGTTGACTGGGAAGAGCAGGAGACTGTCACTCATAATGATCTGGATGTTCTTCCATGAAGTTTCAGATTGATGGAAGTTAGAATTAGGAGAGACACTATGGCAGGAATCTAAAAATTGATAACTGTAATGGAGATAAAAGAAGAACGAGATACGACTGTTGGACAAATAGAACTAAAAATCATGAGTTTGATAAGGATAAAGATGGGGGTAGATAGAGACTTCATTTTAAGTGTTGCACAATAAATGCCCAAATTTGACTTAAATGGCCTGTGTGTTATGTGGAACATAAAAAGAAAGTTAAGATACAGCCCACTCTGTAGGTGAAAGGGCCCTATCTCTTAGTCTCAGGTATGAGAAGGATGTGTAGCTCGTGGGTGTTTTTGGCTGACTAAAAAACACTGTGGGAATAGTGGAGGCTATAAATGGATCTTCGGGAGTGGGACTAGACTGCTGGTCAGACCTGGTAAGTGGGTTATCAGAGGACTAACAAAAAGATTGAGGATAAAATCTTCATGCCTCAAGAAATAATCGTGAAATGGAGGATGAACTAGAGTTTTGGGGGATCACTATTATTAGAGTTCTCATGTCTGGTTCTAGCAAAATAATTATATATACAGCAGCAGTATCATTCTCGTAGGAACAAGGAAGAGGATTCTTCCCTCATAGCTCCTCCTAAGATTTATCTGTCCTGTGCCTATTTATCTCTCTCGTGCATCTAGGCTATTTGTGCCTTTGGTAACAGTGCTGGTTCAACCTGCTTAGCCTTCATTCACATCACCTGTTCTTGATTTGTAATATAAGAATAATAACCTCTAAGCTCGTGCCACAGTTGTGGCCCAAATGCAGTAATGTAATATATAGAGATTATTAAGGTTATCCATAAATATGGTTTTCTTTCCCCTTCCCAAAGTAAATCAGAGGTGGAAAAGCCCAACACGGCATATTTTTGTATGGGGGTTTGCTATGGTGTGAATTCAGGATACAACACACTCACCTTTGGAAAGGGCACCATGCTTCTAGTCTCCCCAGGTAAATGTTGACCCCCATCCCACCCCCGTTTTCTCCTTATGTGATTTAAGGCATCTATGTGTTCTTACTGTGTCTTATCCTTATGGATCATCCTCCTTGTTTCATCAGTCGACCTATGAATTTAAGGTTGAGCCTTCACAGGAGGCTTTTCAAAATGAAAATCGCTAACAGAAAAGTTGGAAATAACAGTAAAACTAATTTACTAGGTCAGAATGGAGTAGAAACTAACATCCTAGATGCTCCAGACAAACCTGGCTTCTCCATGAATAGCCTGGCTTCCTGTGTTGCGCCTGGACTATAATCTCTCCTCAGGCATCCCTCCCATTCCCCTTACCCTCTACATCCCAAATTTAGCTGTGGAATCTTGGACAATCTCCATACACCGCTACAACAATCTTTCATTACTGAGAAGATCTGCCTATTAAAACTGAAAGATCCTTGAGAGCAGAGTCTCTTCTCATATCCTGTGAAGTGTCTCATCTGCAAATTGGGAAGTAGAGCTGGATGTCCTCTCTGATCCCCTGGCACCAACAGCCTGTAAATTTATTCCATTTGGGGTAATGGGGAAAGCTTTTTTCTCATATGAATATATTCAATCTTGAGTGTTTTCTAACTCATTAGGTAAATCAGGAAAAGAGGTGAAGTGACAGAAGGGAGTTTAGTCTGAGGCATCAGACACTGTGGGACGCATGGGGAGGAATAAACAAACTCATCTTCGGGATAGGGACCCGGCTAAACGTGGAGCTGAGTAAGTGTGAGATGCTATGATGACTACAAAAGGCATTCTGGGGATGGAGAACGGGAGAAAAGGAACGTCATGTATCTTATTTATAATTCACTATTATCTAGTGGTGACGTATTAAGAATTGTGGCTCCCAGATAAATTAGTGAAAGTACTTAAAGACTATATGAGCATATTTTCTTTGGGGTGGAATTTAGCAAACCATTAAGATTTTTCCCAAGATATGAGGCTGATAGAGCTCTGTCCAATATTAGAGTTTTTAGCACTAGAATTGAGCTAAATGGAGCCTGATAAAAGAAAAAAGCTAGGAGAGCAGAAAATTGCCTGGCCATGATCTAATAGACCCTTTCTACTTCCACTGCCATTGATTCAGAGATACATTGTGGAGAAGATATTCAAGGTCATTTTATCCATGGCCCAAATAAGCCATACCCAGTTCACTTTAGAGACTGTGTCCCTTTACACTAAACATTGTTCAAGAAGAGTCAGTGAAGTGCAGAGAAAGGAGCCCAGGGCTTCTGATTTCAGTTTAGTTCTAGATTTGATTTGGCCCCAATTGACAGTGTGACATCGAACAAGTCATTGCCCCTTTGTGTGCCTCATACTCTTCCAGTGTAAGAGGAGAAAGTCAAAAACCTCAAAATCTGTGGTTCTGGGATCTCACTCCTTATACCACCCTAGAGTTTATATGACTCAAGGATATGGACTCTTATGGCTATTTCATAAACAAATTCTATAACCCCAAGGAAATAGCCTGGTTAATAAATAATCTAACTTAACATAGAAATAATAACCACCTTCTCAGTGCCTATCATGTGTGAGTATGACGCTAAGTGCATGACATACGGTATTGTTTGTCTTCCAACAACTCTATAGGACAGGAAACAGTAAGTATGCCTATTTTACAGAGAAGGAAACTGAGGCTCAGAGAACTGTCCAAGATCCCAAGAGTAGTGAGTATCAGGATCTTGATTCAAACCAGGGTCTGCCTGTCTGCTCTCAAAGCCTTGCTCTTTCTACTATGTGATGTGACAGGCCCTGAGCCAGGGCTTATTTAGAAATGAGAGACTGCCAGTTATGGTGAACAAGGAAATACATGGAATTTATCTTTTGTGTTGCCAGATATTGCCATGGCTTAGAGATGCTTTGGAAAATCTTGACTTGAATGTCTCAAATATCCAAAGGATTCTCTTCCCCATTAATGAAGAAACAAAAAAGTTCAATGGCTACGGGGAGCATTTACCCCCAATGAAGAGAGGAGAGAGGGGCTGGCAGCAGCCACTCCCTTGTTCTGACTTTCTCTTTTCTCACTACTTCACGTATTGTCACCAGTGTAACTGATCCGCAAGTGCCTGACTCGTTTGGGAGTTATAGAAAAATGCAATGTTGAGGGCTCTCTGGACATTGTTGGATCATAGAATTATAGCCCTGGAAGGGAGCTTAGAAATCATCTTATTCAGACTCTTTATTTTTCTAATGAGAAAATTATGCCCCAGGGAGGTTAATTGAATTGTCCAATATCATAATGTCAGTGAGAACGAGGGCTGGGACAAAAACATGGGGATCCTGGTCCCTGGCTCTCACAGAAGAGTGACTAAGGTTTGATGAACTAACCTTCCAGTAGGTAGACGGTGTGAGATATGTTCATGAACAGGAGGAAAAAACGGGTTTTATTAGGGGAGTATTAAAAGTGCTCTTATCATTAGCGCCGTCCCATAGGCTCCTGCTTCCCTGCTGTGGTATAAAAATGGAAGGAGAAGGAAATGGCCCATTTTGTCACAGCACAAATCACTGTGGGAAATACTGGCTTCAAATTTGTCTTTGGGACAGGAACAAGACTATTTGTTAAAGCAAGTAAGTTCCATGAAATAACCTGATTTGTATTACAGTTGAGAGACATCTGTCTTCATTGATTTTTTTTTTTTTTTGGCATGAGTTTGTCTGCTATTTGAATAAGAAGAAAAGTGGGCAATGATAATGTTGCATCCTATAGTATCTATGAGCGTCACTCATGCAAGAAACAGGTCCTGAATACTTAGTAAGTGTGGATGGATTAAACTACCCTGGGTCCTGTCTAGAACTGAAACTCTGTAATTACATGAGTGACTTTTTCAACCTGAATAGTCATGACATTTTTAATATAATCCACTGTATACAAAGCAGGATCTCCTATTGGGTTCTGCCTTTTTTCTTGTCATCTTCCAAGGGTCTTGAGAAAATGAAGGTCACTTTGGTACATGCACAGAGACACAGGAACCCGCTTGGTAACTAACCTGTGTGTGATTCAGGAATCCCAGGCTATAGCCCGGTTACAGGGTACCATTCTGTACAGAGATGTTTCAGAGTGTGAATACAGGCTATCGGACACTTACATTTGGAACTGGCACCCAACTTTTGATCATCCCAAGTAAGTCAGATCTCCAGACATGTGTTGCCCCACCTCCAATATCACGTTTACATTTTTATATGTGGCGTATCGCATGGTCTATATAGAATATCATTATTATTCTTATTATTACTACTAGTGCTATGTTAGTATTGATCATAACAATGCTGCTAACTTGGAATATATATTTTCTGCCATATTATTCTTTTTACCCTTGAAGGAGAATCAATGTCAAGATATGAGAAGGAAAATATTTGAGTTTACTTTGGAATCTCAGACCTTACTTGTTCATTCAATTTCCCCCTTTGCTGAGGTCCCATATGAACCTCCCAATGTTTTGGTTTTTACACTGACTCCTGATTATTCCTCTCAGAAAGGCTTCCTTGGGTTTTTTTCCTACCTAAGCACTTAAATTTTGCAACTCACATTTACCAAAGTGTGCTTAGCTGTTAACCTCTCCCAATACGGTCCTCCTTCTCCCAATAATTATGCACAGTAAAAGTCAGTTCAACTCATTAAATGATTATTGAATATCATCAACAAGCCAGGGACCATAGTTGGTTTTTTAAAAAGAAACAAAGAAAAGAAGAAGTGTAAGAAAATGCCCCCTCGAGAACTCCCAGTCTTATCAGAGAACTAAAACCATGTATATGTGAATGTGCCAAGGTGGGCGCTGTGTTTGGTCCTGCACAGGACGTGGGACCTGGCAGGGGTCCCTGCAGGCTGGAGACAGGACAGTGGTAAAAATGGACATTCCTGGGCAGAGAGCATGCACTATCCGCCCGTATGTTTCTGGAAAAGGACTGAAGTCTGTTATCTGCTGAGATGTTAGACTTTCTTGAGGACAAAAAGCCCCCTTGGCAGTAAGCTTCCTTAAGTGAAGTGAGGACAGAAACAGAAATGAGTCAGACTGAGTCACCAGGACTCAGTGAAAGAGGACTCGGTGACTTTGAGTCACACCAAGGCATGTTTGTAACATGTGCCCCAGCACAGCAAGTTGAAAATGCTCTTGCACCTACTCTTTCTGGCAAAATGAAAAATACAGTTTTGTATATGTCCCCAAGAAAATGGTGTCTTCTTGTCAGACGTGGCAGCTGAGGTGGGAAAATACCCGGCTGCTGCCTGGTGTCTTTAGAAATATTCACACCCACCCAGCCTATGTAGGACAGAGGTTTTTCACCAAGTTTTGTAAAGGCTGTTTTACCTAGAGGAGAAACAGCCGGAGGCTGTGTTTGCTGATAGCTGTGAAGAGGAAAATGGAGGCCAATGGGTAGCTGGAGACTTTATACCCAGTAGGGAGGCTCCTTCAGGTCCCCAGACCACCCATTACAGGAAAAATATTAGGGGCAGCCTTCCCAGGTTCCCAGCTTTCAGAGCTATGGTGAAGAGAATGTGGAGCTTTTTGTAATGCGCTTACCCAGAGTGTGGCTATGGAAACTACAGAGTCACTTTTGGGAAGGGGACCCAAGTGGTGGTCAGAGCAAGTAAGTAAGCCAGGCTCCTTCTATAGAAATGACACCCCCTCCACCCCACCTACCGCTGTTCCTACCCCTAGTGCTGGACAACCTCTGATTTCCATGGGAGAAAGGAAGGATGTGTCATTCATTAGTGCCACACCTAAGTTCTTTGATGGTCACTGTGCCAAACCTTTGCCTGCCCCTTTCCTCTGCCCTCCCCTTCTCTCTAGCATCTCTACTGCCCACATTCCCGTCCTCTGAGAAAAGCTGCCCCTGCTCTTCCCTGAGACCGGGTTCCAAACTGAACAAAGAACCTCAGAAGTGAGAGCTGGAAGGGACTTTAGGGACTTCTTGCTCATGGTGCAGGGCGATCCAGAGGCCTATGGTCTAAGCATCTGTCCAAAGTCATGCTAGGCAGGCATTTCAGGGCCGGGTCAGGGCTCCAGCCCCTCACCCCCACCCCACACAGCCACGCAGCTCTTTGCTAGCGTGGCCCTCAAGCCCAGGGTGAGGCCAGTTGAGGGCCGCAGCAGGGAACTGAGGGCTGAGTTCCCACCTGGGCTCGGGCCGTGACTCAGGCCATGACTTCTATGAGCTTCAGCTTTCAGGTCTCTGAAGTAGGAGCATGATCTCTATTTCTTCCCATCTTTCAAAAATCTTATGGAAATTGCTGTGACTGTTTTCTCTGTACTAGGCTTTCATAATAGCAGGGTCCTGTCTGAATGAAGGTCATTAGAAATAAAGGAATCAAAGAGCTTTGGGTGCCTTGACCTATTTCCAGGTAGTAAAGAGGGAAGGATGAACACACCCATCACAGAATGGGCCTGAATCCTGCTTGGAGGCTGGCCAGGGACGAGGATACGCAGGGACCAAGTCCCTGGGCCTCACATGGGAACAAAGCAGAGAAGAGGAAGCTTCAAAGAGTGAAGGAAAGGGAAGGACAAGAACAGGAGAGCTTCAGGAAAGGCAATCAGAACGCCTTCAGCACAATATAATATCAAATCTCCTTTGCCCTGCGTCCTCCGAGCACTTTCAAGAGCCCCTTGAATCTGACAACAGAGTAGCAGAGAGACCCCAAGCAGGCAGGATGGTGGTGGTGGCATTGAGGAGTAGCTGTCCCACTTCTCTGCTGACAGGAGAGAGTATTTTCTCCTGGGGAAAGGGGGTGAGGGGCTCTCCAGTCGCCAACACTTGGCTGCCGTCACCACCCTCGGCCAGGGGCTCCAGGACAGCTGTAGGAGATTTCCTGCAACTCTTGAGCATAGGCTAGTTTTTCCTTGGATTGTTGTCCCAACCACTGGGCAATCAGTGTGTGTGTGGGGAAGCAGGGGTGTCACATGAGACAGGTTTTAGCAAAGGTTTTCCTCGCTGTGTGTATCAGGAGGAAACTACAGACTTATATTTGGAAGAGGGACCAGCCTTGTTGTCCATCCATGTGAGTATTACAGAAATGATCGAGGGAGATTTTGTAGACAGGAATATATTTTGGAAGGTTGTCGCAATAACGAGGGCCTGTAAGGTGGTCTGCTTGTCGTTAAAGGTATCCTTTGTTGTCTGGGAGTAACGGATCAGTGTGTCAGGTCTCATGAAACGATTGATGGACAAAGGTTTTTCACAGGGCTTTCAGAGGACAAATGCCCAGGTTTTGAGAAAAGAGATTTCATTCTTGGTTAGGTTCTTCTTGGCAGCCAAGGGTTCTACAATGCCCCTCAACCCTGTGGCTGAGGCTCCGTCTCAGCGCCTGCCCTTGGACCCGTGAGATATTTGTCCTATATGAGAGTATCCCAGCCAGGGTGCTGAGACATCCAGGGGTGCCGGGAGTTGGGGGGTGGGGGGGTGGGCAGTGACTGGTCTCTGGCTGCAGGAAGCCGTGTCCCTTTCCCGCCATGTAAAGCATTGCTGGAATCACACTATTATTAGCTGCTATTTACTGAATGTCTGACATGGGCCAGTGACTATACCCTGTCCCGCATATAATTTCTCATTCAGTGCTCATGTCCATCCTACTGTTAGGTAGCTGGTCTTATTCCCATTTTACAGGTGAGGAAACAAAGGTTTGGGGCAAGTAACTTGTCCAAGACCACACAGGTAGGAGTGACAGACTCAAGTTTAATCTGTTTCACTTGAAGGCGTTATTGTTAACCATGCCACTATATTGCTACCGCCGTCTTTCCTGCACTCTTTGAAGGAAGACCCCCAGACCTCACAGCCCACCTGTTTGATCCAAGGTTGGCCCCGGATCCTGAGCCTTCCTGCCATGGTGACCATGGCAGCCTTGGTCCAGGACTCAGTATTTCTGAAGATATAGTAAAGTCATTGAACTGGGCTGGCAGGATGTAGGTATGACAGGGAGGAAAGTGGAAACCCAGGGGGTCTGTTCATGGAGCATAAAGTGACACAGAGAAAGAAATTTATCATCAAAACCATGGAACAGGCTGTTGTTTAAAAGCTCTGTTCCCAAGAGTGAAGGCTGTAACGTGGGAGAGGGCCAGGCAGCCGCCCCGCGTGGCAGACGACAGGTATTCGTACTGCACTGTACCAGGGTGCGAACACAGGCAGGACACTCACTTTTGGGAGTGGAACGAGCCTCCAAGTGCATCCAAGTAAGTGCCTGAGCTTAGACTCACCAAAGACGCGGAAAGTCCCTAGTTTACTTTCTGATAAGATGAATCCGCACTTCCTGAGTTAATTTCTCGTGTTTCTTTATGAGGCTTGAATGTTTTGAAATTTGAATTCCCAACCACTGGCTCAGTAATGGTGTCTTTTCTAACAGTAGTTAATTGCCAGGGGGAATTGGCCTTTTCATCATTACAGAGGTAGACTCTTTTGCTGTTTTTAGGTTCCTTTGAGACAAAAGATCTTTATCAGAAAAAACACTGTGACTGATTACACCAAAAAATTTATTTTTGTTACCATCTAGTCTTCACGAAAGGTGATAAATTAAACTTCCCAATGACCTGGGTATTGGACACACATTCATAAAATGCCACATCTAGGCAAGAGATAGGGAAAGACCTTAATGCCTAAATAATGCAACAAAAACAATAAAAAGATCAGGAAAATGAAACCATAAGAACTTAAAAGAGAAATGAAACAGTCTTTATGAAAGAAGATAGAGAGTAGGACTGCATTAAAAATGAGTTAAAATATTTACAAGGCTTTTTGATTCAACAAATATTTACTAAGCAACTATTATATTCTAAGCACTATGCTAGATATGAGGAAGGAAGGGAGGGAGGAAGGAAAGTGCAGTCTCTGCCACCCAGGATCTTACAGTGGGTAACCATCTGTACAAACAGATGGTTATGCCTAGTGTCACCCTGTCGTAGAAGCCCATACAAGTCGCAATGGGAAGAGAAAGGAAGGCAGACCCAACCTCCTATCCTAGTGGCCTGGTATCTCTGTGCACCCTGCGTTGCACCGTAAGCCCTGTGAGGCCAGGACCCTCTTTCCTTCATCTTTACTCCTCCACAGGTCAGCACAGTCTGGCACATAGGAGTCACCGAACAAATGATTATTGAAAAAATGCCTTCTGGCAAGGAAAGTCAGGGAAGCCTTGAGTGGAGGGGTAGTAACTGTTTAGAACATATTGGCTTAGACTGTAGCCAGTATTCTCCAACAGAGAGAGGTATTAGACTTCAAAACAGGGAGATTACAGAATCCATCCAAATGTGCATGGGTGGGAGAAAACCTGTCTCTCTACTGAAATTTCCTTTGTATTTACCTGTTCATCTGAGTGCTTCGCCGAAGCAGATCAGGCTGCGTTTAGAAAGCCTGAAACCCATCATATTTCTCAAGAACCAGAGCTCAGAGGCAAAAGAATTATAATACCTGTGATAGGGAACCAGCACAAATGGATTTGAGTAGCAAAAATGAAAGAGGTCTGATGATAAATACATGAAGTCTACACCTCTACCTGAGAGTCCACCCAGGAAACTTTTCTGCATTAGGACCAGAATCTTCTTTGAAGCAGTACACAGCTCCAAGATGTGTAGGAAGGTGTGTGGAAGGAAGACCAATAAATTCACATGTGGGAAAGGCTTTAAAGTTGCCACTGTTCCTCGTAGGTCCACCCTGCAGTGTTGGGGCAGTGTGTGTACCTACCCTCGAGCTGTGTCAGGAGAATTGCTATACAGCTGACTACATGTTCACCCAAATAGAATGAAGCCGTTTCATAATGATGAGAAAGAAATAATCAGCATCAATGAGGCCCCTCACTGTGCCCACAGGACAGGTAGGAGAACAAACAGATTCAGAACACAGAAAAGTTAAGGATAAAAGTAGGCTAAAATTTAGGATGGAATTTTAAATACTTGAAACTAGAGAAGGGACTTCCAAGGAGTATATATCTAAACATGCATAATGTTAATGGATGTTTAAAAAAAATAGATTATTGGATCAAATAACTTTGAGAAGCTCTGAACTTTTTTTTACTGCAGGACTTCTCAGAACCTTTAAAATGCTAACGTGCATTGTCAGTCTTCAAGACTAAAATATAGTATATAGCAATTTCCAAACTTATTAGAGCTTAGAACCTTTTTTGCAAAAAAAACTAGGCCTGGAGTTCTGTGAAATCCTCACTGAGAAGTACTTGGATAAATCACTCTCAAACTTTGGAGACTTTTCATTCCCCATATGAATCTTAGAAACCTCCAGAGAAGGAGATTCTCGGGCCCCACATATAACTCACGCCTGATTCTCACAACCTTCATAGTTCAGTCCTCTTTGTGCCTTTATGTGAATATTCCCATGGCAATGTTAGTCTCTCTTTCTCTGCCCTCAAGGAATAATCGAACTACTTCCTAATAGGAATGCCCTTCGTCGGCCACCATTCTGTGATTAAGCCCTACCCTAGGTTTTCCATCTATTCCAGTGCTATACCTTTTCCCTTAAGATTCATTTCCCATATTAATCCCGGGCTCTTCTCCAGACTCTTTCAATTTTCCTTCTTCACTTTCAGTTGTGGAAGCCAGGATGGGCATCCACCCTCCAGACAGCCGGCTATGAGGACAGGGTCTGTGGGGTGATTATACAGGAAGCTGAGGAATTAGGACTCAGTGGACCAGACTTCTGTTTCATGGCAGAGAAAGGGCGGTTTAGAGGAGCCTGTAAAACAGGGAGGGGAGAGATTGCTGTCCCAGCAAGGCTGACCCTGCTGGGTTCGAGTTCTTGTAAAGCACCCTCCTATTGTGTGCTATATAGTAGCTACAATAAGCTGATCTTTGGAGCCGGGACCATGCTGGTTGTACGCCCGTGTGAGTATGACTGTGCAAATGACCAGGGCAAGAGTAACTGATGACTTTCTATGAGAAAACGGGCATTGATTTATGGCAAAGTCAAGGATATATGAAACACTTGTTTTCCATTTCTACAAGCTCTCGGTGACTTAAAACGTTCCCATTTCTCATATTAAAGACAGAAGTGGCAAGAGCCAGTAGAGTAAATAAAAATCTGAGCAGAATAATTTACGAAAACATAAAAGGGGTTCCAAATATTCGGTGCTTTCAAGCGAAACCAATGATATCAGCATCACATAATCTGAAGATTCTGGAAATTAGCTTAGTGTCCTTGGGGGAAAGAGATGAGTTAATGGCAAACAGAAAATCTCTTTTATTGCAGCAGGTAGCTAAATTCCATGGTTTGGCTAATGAGCATGGTATGGGGATATCTGCTCACAGAATCATCCTCTCTAGAGTTTAGTAGACTTTTGAACCTCGCTCAGGATAAAAGTGATCCTGACCCCTATTTAAACAGCAATTATACCATGTGAAATAACAAGGCATAGAGGCAGGATGATACGGAGTTCATAGCACAGCTTGGGAGCCTGGCCGATCTGGAGAAAATTCTGGCTCTACCATCTCTAGCTAATAAAATCTCCACTTTCTCAAGAGTCAAATGACAATAACTACATCGTAATAATATGAGACAATGGCCAGTATATAGCAAGTAATCAATAGATGGTAGTTTTTTTCCTATTATTATTATTATCATTATCAAGACTTTACTGTACTGAAGCTCACATTATTGGAAAGGGAAAGGGGAACAGCTGCCCTGGGAAATAGGAGAGCTAAGAAACAAAGACCAAGGGAGCCTTTTAGGATGGTGCTCTCTGATCCTGGGGGGTTCCAGCAGATTAACATCACGAAGGTTATTGCAAAGATCTTACCTGTAGTGGGGATATATTCCAGTGGTAACAAGCTAATCTTTGGAGCAGGGACCATAGTGAGTGTCCAACCAAGTAAGTAGAATGGGGCAAGGGAGGACATTGACAACTAATTCTTCTTTGTCCAAGATGCTGAGCTGAGCCCAGGTATTTTCTTCCAGAGGCTCCTAAATGGTTCTTTCTACCCATCCCTCGAAAATCCTCCCATCCAGCACTCAGTGCTCCAGAAACATTGTTAGGCTGCAGCTTTAAGAATCATAAGGCAGGTGATGATGAGCAAGTAGTTCCGGACCTTCCACAAGAGGATCCAACATACCGTTGCTCTGAGCAGGGGTTTCTGCTCCACTGAATTCTTGGCTTATTGAAATCACAACCTCCAACCCAGGGCACTGCAGCAGGATGGGACAGGAGTAAAAGGATTGAACACACCAGAGACTATGTCTCAACACAAAAGAGCAGAAGATCTACCCCTAAAGAGTATGATTCTCCTCTCCCTGTGGGAAATCAGTGCTTCTGTTATTGAAATAGGACACAGGGCCAGTGAGTTTCTGTAATGGTGTCACCTGCAGTGTGAATACCGGAGGAATGACTGATAAACTCATATTTGGGAAAGGAACCCAAGTGTCCATACTATCTGGTGAGTCCTCCCACGTGGCACCATTTGCAACCCCGTGGGTCAGTGTCACTAATCCTTCCCCTCGGGAGAGCAGTTATTACTATGATGAGGCTCGCTGTGGGTGTTATAACTAATTGTCTTACAGAGGCCTCTGTAAAGGGAACTGGCATCACTTATCAGTCTTGAAAATCTGTAATTCTCTAGGTCAAACATATTAAAATTTGACTTGAATCATTCAATGGATATTTTTTAATGCCTTCTATGTAGCCATCACTCTATAAAATGTTAAACTGAGTATGAAGATAGACTAAGATAGATTCCTGACCTGTCCCCAAGTGGTATAAACACTTGCCAGAGGGACAGAACTATTGTAAATATAGCAACCTGAAGACTATTTCAGTATTAACCAATTGGTGATGTCAATAGGCTCATGAGAGATTCAGAGGAATAGGATCCCAGCGGACAAGCTGGCCGAGAAGGAGAAGTTTTTATGCAGTAAAAGGGTTCGTGAGCCTGAAGGATAGACAAAGAAAGGAGAGCAAGGGGGTTCCAGGTACAAAGAACAATAAGAAAGAAGGCATGACCTTGGGAATAAATAAGGCACACGCATTTTGGCCTAAGTAAACACATCTGATAATAAAGTTGGATGGAGAGAAAGGCAAAGATGTCTTCTTAGACAATGGAGAAAAGGAATACTAGAGAGAATGCAGTCAATTAAGGCCAGGGCCAGCCACTGGGAAACCAGGAATCCAATTTAGAAATGCAGACTGGATGTAATGGCGGAGGGTCCAGGGATGCTCTTGCCATGGAGGGTTCATGGCCTAGGGAACTCCCCTCTCCTTCCAGAGTGAGCTCTAAAAGGGGTTACCCCACCCTCCGAGGAGGAGAAACCTAGGGTTTCTGTAAAGGAGACATTGGGAGTGGTATGGAAGTTTTGCCTCCGGGTTACAATTTGGCAAAGGCACCAGAGTTTCCATTACTCCTGGTAAGTCTTCCCCGGAAGTGTCACTGCTTCCATAACACTCACCACAGCCTTGGTGGGACTCAGTCAGTGCTGCTAACTCATAGCTCTAGGTTCCTGGTGCCTAACTACAAAGCACAGATTTGGTGGTAAGGGAGCATTCAATTGCTGCTGTGCCCCTGCGGAGCTAAAGCACCAGAGAGCATTGGGACATGTGCTTCTGTGGTTAGTTTTGAATTAAAATGAAAGGTTAGGATCTAGAATAGCTGAACTGCCCACTGAAAAGTTGATCCAGCCTTGCTAAGGCTACCTTCTGAGATATCATCAATCATAGGATATGTTTATCTTGCTAGGTCGGAACAAGATGTCTCTCACTCCGGGGTAGATAGACCTCTAAAGCCCTCCAAATTAAAAGTGACTTACTTCTTGTTTTCAGACAAAAAGAAAAAGTTAAGATTGCACCAGAGGTACGTGGGAGTGAAAATAAAAGGGGGCTAAAAAAAATCACGTTTAGGGATGAGTATCCAGCGTCTTTGACTAAAAAGTCTAATAAGCAGAAATTTTACAAACCTGATGGTCACTAGCCCATGTATTTACTCAACAATTGTTTCTTGAGCACCTAGTATGTGACTGATACTAGGGATACAGCAGTAAACCAGAGACGCACCTTTGCTGTCACAGAGCTTACGCCCCAGGGAGCCAGTATGAAGAGTGTGGTGCAGCTGTACTCACACAGGGCATATAAAGGACTTGAGAAAGGAAATTCAAGATCTGGAAGTCCATGGCAGCCCCTGAATGTCTTGCCAGGAAGTTTGGGCATTATCCTACAGGCAATAGGGAGTCCCTGATCTATTTTGAACAAAAAGTGACCCAATCAGCTCCATGTTTTAGGCAAGCACTTTGGAGGGTGAGCTCAAAGGAGAGACTGAGATGGGGAATGGCGGGACCAAGACAGGAAATCAGAGGTAGGGAAGCTGGACAGGAGAAACAACAGCAAAAATGCAGATAGGGAAGGCCCAAAGGGTATCAACTGGTAAAAACAAGATGTGAAAAAGGCTAAAGATCACCTCACTTCTGATGATTTATTTATTGCTATTCCATTTCGATCTCTCACTGGCAAAGCTGAGCGATTGGCTGCCCCAGGTGGTCACCCTCTCACCACCACAGACTTAAAGGTGGCTTTTAAGCCTCACACTCAGCCCCATTGCCTTTCCTCAGAATCTCATGGATTTGTGCTCTCTCTCCAGACCAACACTGTCCGGTAGAACTTTCTTTGACAATGGAAATGGTCCATAAATCTGTGCTGCCCAATTCTAGTAGCATGTGGCTATTGAGCTCTTAAAATGAAGTTTTAATTTTTAATTGGATTTTTCATTTTATTTGTGTTCAGTTTTAATTTAAGTAAATTGAATTATATATAGCTAAAGACAGTCACACTGGACTGCAGCCTGCCACCCACTGGCTGTAGGACTTGAGTGTTTAACCAGGACTCGGAGTTGGGCATCTGGCCCCACAGTTACCTCCTCTCCCTGCTAAGGTCAAATTGTATCTGGTGGTACCTTGTCCTCGGCCTTCTTCTTGAGGCCACATTCTCTCAGCACTTCCACACCCTTCCATGTCCCATCCGTGACTCCCACTGATGAGTAACAAATCCATCGGGGTTTGTGGGTGGTGCTACTGGCTTCCCATCTCTCCCCACCCCAGTAAAAGATTTCTGTCACAGGGCCTTAACCCACAGTCATGCCAGACCCCCCCAGGTATATGGAGGAACAGACAGAATCCTTCGGGCCAGGGCTTTGTATGCCCTTCACGTGTGCCCATGGACCCACCCCTGCTCTGCTGCTCCAGGGGCAGCCCCACCCACAGGCGGCTCCGCCTTGACTCAGCATCCCAAGGTCATGCCAAGAGCAGATTTCCCAGGCTTCGGGTCCAGCTGGATGTCTGCATTGCCAAGGCCACCCTGGCTGGGTCAGCAAGCGGGGTGCATCACTAGTCTGAGTAGCTTTGTAGGCATGGTGAGTTGCTGTGGGAGCAGAGAACCACAGGGACAGGAAGAGGCTCTAGGCCCAACCCTGCTGTAAACTCTCTGGGTGGCCCCAAAGTGCTAATCCTCTCTGCAAACCTCTGTTTCCTCCTCTAAAGGCAGGAGGTCTGAAAGAATAAACACTGAGAGTTGCATTAAAAACACAAAATCCTATGGAAATACTGAAACATGATTCTCAGCTCTGAGAAGGCTTCAGCAACTCCTGCTACCCGGAAGTGAAGACTAGGAACTGACTATGTATTTGTAGCACATTATCATGGCGATATCCTGGCAGTACCGATAGCTGCAATTACTGACATTTGTTCAATACTTTACAGTTTACTAAATATCATTTTATATGGAGAAACTCTTAACCAGGTTTCTCAGAAAAGCCTGGTTAAGAAGGTGGACGGGGCAACATCTTCATGTTACAAATGAAATTCCTGAAATTTGAGTGATGGTGTGACTTGCTCAAAGCCTTGTATCTAGTAAGTGGTAGAGCCAGGACTCAGACAGAGGTGTTTTGATTTATAGTCTAAAACATCTGTAGATGAGAGAAATCTCCTGGTGACATGACCCATCCTCCGACTTAAGTCCGGCCTATCATAAACCTCCAGTTCCTGTCAATGCCTAAGCGTGGGAGACCACCCCAGATTCCAAGACATACGGTGTGCTTTGCTGGGCCTTTCTTCTATGCCTGCTTTGTCCTGCCAGAGCTATGGTGGTGTTTACTAGGCCTGCTGAGCCTTTGAAGAAGTTCCCGTTAAGGAGAAGAATGAGCAGTGTCATTAAGTAGGCCTTCATTTCTGGTTTCCTTGAATGGCAGGCAGGGCCTGGAAGAGAGCGTTCACTGACAGCCTGGCCTCTTGGCCAGGACTCATGGCTTGTTGCGTGTCCCTGAATCCCAATCTGTTGTGAACAGCTGGTTTCTAGAATGTTCTTTGCCATCTAAAGCCTGAGAATGTGACTTGCCAGCCCCACAAAGACCTGCTCTTGCCCATCATGGCATCTGGACTCAGGTGTGGGTTGGGGCAAGAAAGGAAATGAACATCTCTTAACCCGGGTCCTTTTGGCCAACAGATATCCAGAATGCTACTCCTGCTGTGTACCAGCTGAAAAGCCCTAAACCCAACGACACTCCCATCTGCCTATTCACCGATTTTGATTCTAAGATGAATGTGTCAGGCATCTTTAATGACACAGTAATCAGCTTGAAAAATACGGTGGTGGACATGAAAACCACATCTTCCAAGAGCAACGGGGTCCTGTTCTGGAGCAAAACCGCTGATGTGGGATGTGGAGGAATCTCTGACGAGATAAGCTACCACTCCAGCGCAGGTGAGTGTAGTCTTGGTGGCCGTGCAAGCTGACGGTCCTCACTCTGACAGGCCTGGTTGTACCCAGGGCTCACGTCCATGGTATCTAAATGCTACTCTGATTGGTGGTCTCATCCTCCTCAATTGTCAGCAAAGCCCCCTACCCTCTTGTTACTGAACACCAGTGAGCCCCACCCTGGTAGGCCATAGAATGTCCTGGGCGAAGAGCAGATGGCGAGAAGGTGGCCGGAGAGGGCACTGGCCCTCAGTCTCACCACGCTGAGTTCCCGCCTCCCTGCCTCTGCTCAGGCTGTTTGCCCCTTACTCTTTTTCCAGGCCCCATTCTAAGGCCCTTCTCCAAGATCCCTCCCCTTGTTTCTTTCTCTTTGCCAAAGAGCTTTCCCAGCTCCTGACCTCACCAGTCATTCATCCATTCCACAAGCACTGATTGTGCACGTACAACATGCCAGGTGCTGGAGTGGAGGAAGAAACAAGCCAGATGAGGGGTCTGCACTGAGGAATCTCCATTGTAGACGGGGGAGGCCATTCATCAACAAGAGGAAACCTAGATAACTTCAGATTATAATACATGCTCTCACTTGGGAGTTGAGGAAACAGCCACCTTAGGGACAAAAGTCAGGAAAGGGCTCTCTGAGGAAATGCTCTTTGAGCTGAGATATAAAGGATGAGAAGGACCCAGCCGAGAGAGGAGCCTATGGAGGCCTCATACAGGAGCTTAGTGAGAAAGAGGAAGAGCAGGAGGAAACGAGATGGAAGAAGTAGGCAAGGGCCAGATCATAGGGCCCCGTAGGTCATGAGAAGGCAGATGCTATTCTAATTAACAATGAGAAGCTCTCGTCTGGCTTTAAGCAGGGAAATGACATCAGATTTACTTCTTTAAAAGAGCACTGCGAGTGGAAAATGGATTATAGGAGTCAGAGTGGAAGCAGAAGGAAGCTATTGCAGCAGAGAGATGATGGCGGCCGGGATGGGGTGGTGACAGGCTAGTTGAGTGGCCAACAGTATTTGGGATTCAAAGGTAGAACCATGAAGGGATGAGAAGAAAAGCAGGGGATCAGGAAGGCGGCTGGATTTTATGCCTGAGCAGCTGAGTCAATGCTAGTGCCATTTACTGAGATGGAGAAAACAACGGAACAAATTTGGGGTGCAGGGACTGAAACTCTGAGGAACACATGGAAGTTTCTATACCCCTTATGGCGCTAGTCACTGTGTATGTCTATTGCCTCTTTCGGACTCCAGCCTGGAACCTGCCCAAGGGCAGGGTCTGTGTCTGATGGTTCCTTATGGCTTCGTGTCATGTACATGGACTTTGCACAACCAGGGATTGTTAAGTGGATGAAATGGTTCCAGAAGCCAGGGTGTTGTCCTGCCAGAGCCAGTGGCTCTCCCCAGCAGGTGCCCATATGCGATAAGTTCCCCCCTAGATCTCTCCATGAGGAAGCGTGGAAAGGCTACAGACAGTCACTTGCCCAAGTCTTAAGAGCTCTAGGGTGGGAGAGTCAGCACACTCTGACTAAGAAAATGTCTTTGTTTCTGCTTTTAGGAATTCCCTGTGATGCCAAGTTGATAGAGAAAAGCTTTGAAACAGGTAAGAGTGGCGTCTATCCCAGCTTTGCTCAGGGTTGGGAGGGCAATGAACCCACAAGAACCCTGACTGGGTAGGGGAGGTGGGAAAGAATTTGTGGATCTAGGAGGGAAGTTATCAGGAACCCCACTCAGAGCCTCCCGGTGTCATTCTTGAATCCCCGGGTTCCTCTCGCCATCTCTAATTTTCTTTTGCATTCTGAATATTTTGAGGATTGAGTCTCTAGTTTTACTCGACCAATGACTCACACCTAGACCTCCGTATTCTTTTCAATCACTCCACTGTCGGGAGAGCCACCGAGAGCTGCCAGGTGGCTCAGCTGTGAGATTTCTGACGGGCTGAGTGGACAGCCCTAAATTAACCCAGTCATCCTGGGGACATTTGCCCTACATAACCAGGGGGTTTTACTTTTCAAGAAAAGCAGCAGAGCTCATGTAGGTGGTGATACTGTCTGTAACGGATCCCTACCACGCCTCACCTCCTACCCTGGGCCCCTATTCATTTCCATTTGAGCTGTTTTTATGAGTCATCCCTCCTGTGGTTCAGCCACTGGATTCTCACTAAGGGGCCCAGACCCGAGGGATTGGAATAAGTTCTGAGCACCCACCTCCATCCTCATCTCGAGGGGCTCCGAAATCAAATAAGAACTAAGTGCAGTTGGTGTTTTCCTTCTGAAATGAAATGTTGACCCTGAGCAATGTACAAATGTTTATGGGGGGATGTACACAGACGCTCAAAGAGAGAAGTGCAGCCAAGCCCACCCCACTTTCAGGAAAGCCATTGGTATGTCATAGGGCCCTGTGCAGACCTCAGGTGTGCATGCTTACAACTGCTGTGGCCTCTTGGTTTTGCAGATGTGAACCTAAACTCCCAAAACCTGTTAGTGGTCGCGTTCCGCATCCTATTCCTGAAAGTGGCTGGGTTTAACCTGCTCATGACGCTGCGGCTGTGGTCCAGCTGAGGTGAGCGGGCATCTCAGCCGGGAGGTGGGGTATGGGGGTCTTCGGGTGGGTCCCCACGCGCTCTGAAAGCAACCTTTCTGTCCCCCATCCCCAGAGTCTTCTTTTTAGATCCCAAGTCTGAGCTCACCAAACTGCTCCATTTTCTACCTGTTAGGAGTTCCTCATGTTAATAACAATGACCTGGAACGTCTGCACTACACAATACACTCCTCAGGTGACCAGAGTCGCCTCGGTTGAGTCACATCTCCCTTACAGAGTAGGAAGAACAGTTACTATAATCCTCATTTTGGAAATGAACAGACTGAGGCCAAGTAACGTCAGGAGCCACACGTTGAGTGGCACAGAGAAACTCAGGACCCCGACACTCATTCATGCCTTCTATCGTGTCCCTTTCACTGCAAACCCAATGGGGCTCCCACTTCCTTTCCTCGTGTCCTCTGCCTCCAACACAGTGAGAAGACATTATACTCATAGTACCCTCTCATCCCGGCTCGAGACTCCCATTCCCCGCGGTGGCCGCGGTCATCCCCTCCCACCACCATCAGAAAGCACTCCGGGGTCCATGCTCCGAGAACTCGACAAGCAGAGGCGTCTCCCACATCCCTCACTGTCCTGGGCGTCTCCTCAGTATCCAGCCTGACTTCTGTTCTTCCTCTTCCCAGGCCGCCAGGAATGGGAGAGCCCGGCACTCCGGCTCCTCACTGCCCTCCTCTCCGTCTTCGAGCAGAGAGGCACTCTCAGCCTCCATGGAAAAGTCCCCTCTGCTTCTCTGTAATGCCACCAATTGGATCCTCCCAGACAGTTGTGATCAGGATGCTGAAGACCTGCCAAACACTGCGGCCACCCCTTCCGTTCCCGCCGTGCTGCTTGTCACTGCCTGACTTTCCCGGCAAAGGCAGGGGCTGTGGCTGCCTCTCCTGGCTGTGGAGACTCCCCCTACCCCTGCCTCTGATGTCCCACTGGGTGATGGGTCCCCAGGGGGTTCTCTCAGGCTCTAGCTCCTGAAAAATGTTGTCAGGGGCTGATATTTTTAAATAATGCTCATAGAGAGACACATATTACCCTTTTCCCCAAGATGTGGGGAAATTATCTCCTTATCTAGGCCTCGCTATGCTGTATATCTGAGCCACATTGTGTATTCTGCTGCCATGACTTCATTAAAAGTGATTTAAAAGAGCAGAGACTGCGCTCCTATTTGACTGGGTTTGGTCGGAGTCATTTTCAGCTTGCTGTTGATCACCAGCTGGACAGAAAGAAACCAAGGCATCTGTCCATGATGACATTCAGAGAGCTTAAGTCAACAAGCTGCTTAAGGCAACCTCTTCCTGGAGTAACAGCTAAAATATTCCACTAAGAAGGCTGTGCTTGGGTCCCCGCTCTTCCATTTTCATGCCACACGGCTGGACCACTCATGGCAGGAGGCCCATGTACATGGGTGGTAGTGATCTGTAGCTGACATTTGGCAGACAGGGACCACACATCTAGTGTCCCCCAAATGCCACCCACTGTGTCTTGCCCCCAGGACCATTTTCTTTGCCTTGGCTTTCAGGCTGGATTCCCACTGAAACTGTGTATTGCCCCACAAATTCATGGCTGGGGACTACCTACTGCAACCCAAGCCAATGCCTAGCCCCTTAGGGCACCCAGTCTAGGAGAGGGGGAAGGGAGGAGACTGTGACCCTCGCCAGACTTTACCCTCCCACCATCCTGAAGTGACGGTGGTGAGGAAAGGGAAGGTGAGCTCTCCGCCCTGGAGCCCAGGAACGGGCCAAGAAGAGGAGGTGTATCAAGCCCTCACCGGGAGGATAGGAGGTGGCATTCCCTGGGGCCCCAGGATTTTCCTGAGCCTCCTGCTGCCTGCGTACCTTTCCCAGGGTCATGCATGCTGATGGGAACGCCCCTCAGAGACCACTCAGCCATCTAACTCCTGATTACTGCCGTCAGGACTGAAGCCCCGTGCTCATCGATTCCCGCGGTGGGAGGGCATCCCATCTCCACAGACCTGGATGGTTCACCAGCATGTCTCTGACCACATCATGCAAATCTTTCCAGCTACAATTCAGACCGGCTGCTTTTCACAGGGACCACCAGCTCAGCAGGTGGCCTAGGCATGTCCCTCCCCTCCATAAGCTCCAAGGTCACCACCTATAAAATGTCAGTTGAGACTAGAGGCTGCCTCCAGCTCCACACAGCTCTGATTCAGTGGCCTCTCAGAACTCAGAACCACCGTCCATGCCCTGGCCAGCCCGACCGAGGGTAGTCACAGAATACCTGAGCCGCTTCATGTGTAGCCTAACACAAGTCCCTTTAAAGATAACTAATAGGAAAGGTCTCAAAGGAAATCCCACCACAGTGGCTTACTCTCACACATAGGAGGACAGACACCTCCTTCCCAAAAGCAGGACCTGCCACCTGCGGAGAACACAAAACTGCCTCATCATCTGACACAGTGCCAGATTCCACCACTGGGAATTTCTTTTAATTAATTCTCTTCCCCATATTCAATGAAAATGCCCCTGGGAGGGTTAATAGGGCAGGCATTTATCAATCATGAAAAACTTAGGGCAAATTAGTTTGTCTTTTTTTCCCTCCTCAAGTGGTAATTCACTTTGGTCTATAAACAAAAGATCCAGGCAAGGGACAAGTGGGTGGCCAGGGAGGCAGCTCTGCTCCTGAGAGTTGGTTGCAAAGATACTAAGGCTGAAGAGGACACAGGGGCTTGGGGCAGGGACCCTGGAAGGCAGTGAAGGGGCCAAAGACCCCCCCCAAGAACCCCGGAGGAAGCCCAGACTGAAGGAGTCTGTGGAGTGGTGCCAGCCAGGGCCCTCAGAGGGCAAGGCCCTGTAGTCACTGGCCCCCTAAGTCCACCCGAGAACCTATGACATGATGTGGCATCAACTGGGGATCCACCCAGACCCCTGGAGGGAGCAAGGCCTCCTCCTTCCATGTCCAGTCCAAGTAGAGGGTGACAAGGCCTCAGACAAGTAGGAGGCCACCTGGACATCAGGGTCAGCCCTGCCCCCTGAGGATTTTCCAACTCAAACCAGGGTTCCTCAATCCCATCAAAAACCTTCCCTCAAGTCTGAGGCTGTGAAGCCTAAATCCAATTAGGGCCGAGTCAGAGGACAGACCAGGAGCAGGTGGGTGTGCTGACGGGATGGCGCAGAGGCTCTACTCAACCCTGTCCACTCTGCTCTCGTGTCTGGCCCCAGGCCCCATGGAGGATGTCAAGGGGAATTAAAGTGGCCTTGTGAAGAGGCCCAGGGGAAGACTTCCTGTGTCTGCTAGGAGGGTCAGCGCTGGGCCTCGGGCCACTGCAGCAGAGTCCCTCAGTGCAGTAAGGGACCAGGTCATTCAGCCTGGTAGGAAGAGGTCAGTGAGGAAACCTGAAGGCATGGTCATTCAGTCCATATGGAGGCCCAGCCCTAAAGAGCCTGCGTCCCCATGAGCAGGGACCAGCTTCAAGGAGGGAAAGCTGCCTTCCTGGCAGGGAATGTGTCACCAAGGCCAGCTGATTTCTCTGGACAGAACCACCACTGCCCCAAAAGCTGTGAGCTCAGGTCAGCCCTGCAGGCAGAAGAATGGACCAAATTACTTCTTATGACCCCAGGCCTAAGATTCTAGAAGATTCTGACACTTCACCCAGAAACTGCCCTGTGAGTACAATTGGAACCACAATCCTGTCAACAGAAGGGCAGGCTAAGCGAGTATGTGCTTCAGGAATACCTGAGTGGGGTATGCAGCTCCAAATGAGTGACCCCCTTGCCGTGACCCACCTTAGAGAGGCAGCCTTCTGAGTCTTGTAGGATTATTTACCTTCTTGGTTTGCCAATAACATTCAACTCTCCTGGAGTCACATGTAAAGCCCTTAACAGATTATCAGGTAATAAACATCTTGGTTATCAGGTAGTACCTTGGCAAGAAATCCTTGGTGTGGGAAGCGTGCCTTGGTGTGGGAAGCGCGCCTTATTCATCCATGTGTCTGCAACACCTAGCACAGTGCCTGGCACAAAACAGATGCTAAATACACACTTAACCAGCAAAAGAACGAATAAATGATTAGTGTGATTGGGCGCTGGACAAGGAGCCACGTTAGAGACGTGGAGCATAAAAACAGGGAAAGTGGGATTAACAGAGGACGTGGCCTGGTATCCCTCTATGTCACAGTTTTGCCAAGAGCAACCTATCAAGAATTATCAGGAAAAGTAAAACCTGAGCGATGGCCCCTTGGCCAGGGCAGCCCCTACACAGACACTCATCCAGTACAGCCCGGAGGAGGTGATTCCGGGAAAGTACACAGGGCATCCAGGAAGCAGAGGTCCATCACCGTGGGACCCTGCCCAGGTCCAGGGCTGAAGGATCATGACCATTCCATCTCTCTTTCTCCACATCCTATCTTATAACCCCTTCCCACATCTACCTCCTGGAGCAACGTGTGGGAAGAAGAGCTTCTGACCAAAGGGTGGGCCTGGGGGGAGCCAGCCGCCTGGAGACCCAGTGCTGTCACTCTGTTAATAACTACACTGATGGGTGAGGACTCCGCAGCACCGGCAGGGCCTGCCTCTGTGTGAGGCCACCTGATTTATAGGCCTCATTTCGCCCAGACACATGTGTAAGGTTTCTTCAGAGTGTCACATGTAGAGCTACATTTTGAAATTAATAAACAGGTCAGACAGTGAGTCAGGAGCCAGAAGTAGGACAGGAAGTGGAAAAAGTCTTCCACTTCCCTCCAGGTGTTTGGGGGCTTGGGACGGCCCCTCCCATTTCCATGACGTCATGGTTGCGGAGAGAGGCAAATAGGGCACCCTTTGAAGCTCTCCCGCAGAAGCCACATCCTCTGGAAAGAGGAGTTAAAAATACTGAGTTAGAGATACCATCACCCTAGGCCACGTGCAGGGGCCAGGCAGGCTGGGCCGTTACACCGCCAACCGCAGGTGCGACAGGAAGGCCGCCAAGCTGGGAGGGGCTGACTGGCAGCCCCACCCAGCAGCAGGCTGGGAGGGGCTGCACACCCCTTTGCAGAGAGGCCTCCCCGGCCCCATCTCTGCACCCACCCCCGCCTGCTGAACCAAACCCTAAGATCAAACCTTGGCCTCACCTAATTAAACTTTTGCTTAATGCAGGACAGGTCTTCAAAGCTTCTGTCCAGCCCACCTTTCCTTAGGAGGGATGAGGGCCACATCTGCCCACAAACACAAATGGAGATTGGTCCTCGGAGAAAGGCCCCTACTCCAGGCAAGGCTGGAGTGCGGGATGATGGCCCTGACGGACCTCCGCTTCTCAGAGATCAGAAGACCAAGATGCAGGACGCCAGGAGGCAAGGGACCTAAAAGCTGAGACCAGCACCTGAGACCCACAAAACGATGGGCTTGGACATCCTGCGCTGTGGTAGTGTCCTCCGCCATCCACCTGGAGGCAGCAGCGCTCCACCAAAAAGGCTCCTTTTCCCTAGTCTGTTCATTGTGGAGATGGAAAGACCGCAAAGCTTAGGAAATTCTCTTTTCTGAGGAAAACAAAAGGGCAGGTGACTTTTATTCAGCGAGCCCCTGCCCTTTCTGCACTGGGATCCTCGGCTCTTGTGATCCTGTCACATCCCATGAAGGAGAGAGGGTCTGGGTCAGGCCCCGCAGGCAGCAGGGGGCACTCCCTGCCCAGGATCATCAGGCTCGCCTTGACAGAACTAGAAGGGAGCCCTGAGGGAGGGACTGGGGGAGCCCTGCTACCTGGGGGAGCAGTCAGAATCAGGGAGCCTGGGCTGGGGTCCAGGATCTGCCACTTCCTGGCCTCGTGCCCTGGACAGGTCACTAATCACTCACAGCCTCGGTTCCCAGTGGGGTGAGTGCTCGCTCATAGGGGAGGTTAAGAACCAAGGCTTTCTTTCGTATTACATTCCTGCCACGTGCCAGACACCATGCCAGACTCTGGGGATGCAGTCTCTGTACACACCATATTAACTCCACACAGAAAAAGTTCAAGAACAGGCAAAACTAACAACAGTGATAGAAATGGAACAGTGGTTGCCCCTGAGGTAAAAGGACTGACTGCAAATGGACACAGGGAAATTTCCAGGGGGTGGAATGTTCTGCATTTTGATCTGGGTGATGGTGTATACACGTGTCAAAATGTGTCAAACTGTACACCTAAGATTTGTGCATTTTAGTGTATGTATAGTATCTCAGTAAAGTACTGTTCCCATTAAATACACAGCTTCTGTCTTCAAGGAGCTAATATTCCAGTGAGGACATGGGCATGAAAGAGGCGTGTCAATGACTAATTGCGTGATGGAGGTTCTGTTATTGTATTTTGGAGACGAGTCTGGGGTCGGGGTCTGGAGAACCATTTGTTACCTGTAAGCTTCACTGCCCCTCACTAGCCTTCTCTCCTAAGGCTTTTCATTCTGAATTCCATTTTTTCCATCGATCATATAGATAAAAACAAGTATCAATGTTGTTGAAGGGATTCAAAGAAATAATGTTTGTGAAAACGCTTCGTAAACCAAAATGCAAATTGTATTACAAGGCAATGCCCAGAAAGGTGAACTGCGTGCGGGATGGGCTAGGCTGGGTCAGACCCGACCACCACAATGAGAGAAAAGTGGGGCTGCCACTTACCTAAGCCAGCGCCTGGGTGAGTTTAGGGCTCTGGGGCCCAGCAATGTGTCACTGTGTCCCATGGCGGATGGCCACCTCTCCCCTCGCTATGGCCCTAGGAGCTATGGCCCACAGCTTCTGGCTTCTGGGAAAGCTTGATGAAGGGGAATGACAGAACCAGGAGGCACTAGCAAGCCTGTGGCCAAGTTTCTGACAAAAGCCAGCACTCGTGGCCCGAGCACTCTGGGCCTCTCTGAATTGTCTCACAGCATCATCCCTGTTTCTTATCTCCCTCTCATCCTCTGGCGGCCTCTCGGCCATCAGAAGGGCCCGCATGACCCCTGGCAGGACACAAGGTCGGAAAGTATGAAGTCGGCCGTCCACAGCACGCTCCGGTGGCCATCTTCTCTGGGCAGCCATTTTCTATCCGGCCAAGACCCTCCATGGCTGGGAGGGAGGTGGGGAGGTCACCACCTTTGAGAAGAGGGGAGCCCAGTCTCCCTGTTTGCTCTGGAACTATGGGTAGGCTCCCATTCCTGAGGTAGTAGGACCCAGGGGAGAGAGCCCTCCCATTTTCAAAGCCTTTCAAAAATCTCACGGAGAAGCACAGGCGAGTGAGTGCCTGTCTACTCTTTCCCTGAACCACCCACGTAAAATTCAGCAGAGGAAAAAAAGAGAAGATATTAGGGGAAGAGCACATAACTGTAAGAACACGTTGGCAGGACTTAAGAGAGTTTAAGTAGATGAAGGAACGTGGTTTAGAGAGTGGTGAGCAACTGGTCTCCATTTCATGCTTCCAGCCTTGATGGGAGGAAACTGGGTTAACCTTAAAAGGACTTCTCTCCAGTGGAGACTTCAAGATACTATTTTCAGCAATCTCTGGGGTGTCCTCGCTTCTCCTTGCTGATCCAAGTTATTGCAGTGATTTACCAAGGGACATGGGTGGGGCGACCTCCTTATCTAGAATCTTTATGAATATCTTGCATCTGTACAACACCGAAGCAAACATCTCTTTTGATCGTGGTAAACCTCAGCAGTAGGCAGAGTATTACCTCCCCCTTTCACAAAGGAGGAAACAGGGGAAGTGGCTTGCTTGGGATCCCAGTGAACTAGGCTCGCATCAGCACTAAACGCAGATCCCCTGGCTTTCTACCAAGCACTGTGGACACCCAAGTCCCAGATAGCTCCAGATGCAGCCATCAGAGAGGAAGGAGCATGAACAGACTGGGGTCTCAGGATGCCCCCAAGATCCGTTGTCTTGTATTCTGCCTGGATATCCCTTCCCTTTTCTGTGACTCTGTACCTACCTGATCCCCCTGTAGGATCAGCTTACAATGGCAAAACAGAGCCCTGAACATTGAGAAGGCACTCCCCCAATAAATGTTGATGTTAGTACTCTCCTGAGGCAAACTCAACTCCATCACCTGCCGAGAGGCAGCTAAGTACTATCTAGACACACCCCCACTGGCTGGTCCCATGGCTTTCTCAGCTCTCAGATCTCAGCCTAAATGTCACCTCCTCAAAGAGGTCTTTCCTGACCATTGTGTCTAAGCAGCTCCCGCCCCACCCCCACTTAAGATCACATCATACTGTTTATTTCCTTCACTCCACTTACAACATGATTCTATTTATGCTAATTTGGCTCTCTTCCCAAGTAGAATTTAAGGCTCAGAAATAGGAAGAACCTTGTCTGCTCTGACCACCTCTGTATCTCTAGTACCTGGCACAGAATAGTCACTCAAATATTTTTTAACTAAATGATGGTGTTAATAGAAAAAATGAGCTCTTTCACCAGATGTCTCTTATTTGGGTAAAAAATTGATCATTGTTGAAGCTGAGTGTTGGTATCTGGAGTTTATTTTACTTGCCTCTTGATGTGTGTGCACATGCAAACATTTCATTAATAAAAAGTTAAAAACAAAGCTGTTCATCCCAGGGATTTAGTAAGTCAGAGCAGACCTGAATAGCAGACCCTAATGGGACCTGCCAGGGAGGTCTTCCTGCCATTGGCCACCACAGTGCTTTAGGTGAAAGCCAGTAAAACTGGACGTACCGCCGAGGGAGACATATAGTATCCTGGAACAGTTCTCAGCGTTTCTGATGACTGTTATAGAGCTCTTACATTACCAAGGCACTTTCACTTACATTTTGTTGGAACAACAGTGTAAAGTATTATTATTCCCATGCTTGTTATTTTGTCTCATTCAAAGCCTAATCTAAATGCTTTGGAATCAGACAGAAATAAGATTCAAACCCTAACGCTTGCAAACTGAGTTTCCATTTCCTCATCTGGAAAAGGAGAATACCACCTCCCTGCCTCATGGGATTATAGGGAAACATAAATAACAGCAGGACGCTTAAAACCATGGCCAGACGTAAGGTAGATAGTCAACGTTTTGCCCTCCCCCTGGACATCAAGGGTGGTATCATTACTTTTATATTCTTAGCATAGTACCTAGGTGCCTAATTAATCATTTACTAAATTTTAAAGACAAAACAAAAGGTCAACAATTAGTGGCAGAACAGGTCCTTGAATCAACACCTTCAGATCAAGCCAGTGCTTTCTACACCAGGCTGCCTCTCTGGTGGTTTGAAAACACACCTCTTTGTCATTCCATTGACAAGTTTTGCGTAAGCTTGGACCCACTTATTCATTCAATGTAAGCAAATAAAATATTCTTTCATTTAGTTCTTCATAAGCTTCCTCCTCCTGTTTTCTCATTTCCTCATCTAAGATCCCTGTTCTGGAAAGTGTTGTGATGCCCCATAGGAGAAATCTGTTTTTTGTATTTGCTAAATTATTCTCAAATGAAATGGAGTTAGAAAGTTGTATAGGGCTGAAACTTGAGCCTAGACACCTAGAGCTGCAAGCCACCAAGACGGGAGGACAGCAGGGTCACACGGAGTATGTACACAAAACTGCCCAGCCTCTGGTAACTGGCCAGGGCCAGCTTGCAGCGCCTCCAAAACCGGGCAACAGGTCTCTGTGACCTGCCCAAGTATTTCCCAACCATCAAAACAAAAGGGTTTTGAAGTACAACATAAAAAGAGGTGATCAAAGAGGCCAAAGGTGTAGGCTGCTAAGAGAAAACAGAGATGGTTTCCATGTGATAGGGGACAGGAAATGTGTGGGCAGGAGGCGCTCAGGGCTGGGCTTCCCGCCACTGCAAAGAATGGCAGGGAACAGACTATGTACAGTGGTTGTGGCAAATGGCTTCCGGCCCAACAAAAGAGCACAGAAAATAAAAATAAACCCACCCTGAAAGGTGTTGGGCTAGAGACAGCAGGAAATGCTAGAACATACCTCCTCCTCTATCCCGTACCCCAAATCCACTCGGTCAGTGTGCTATACTGAGCACCCCTGTGTAAAGCCCATGGAGCGGCATCACTACCACACAGAGGGTGGGTATTAAGAGCGAGCCAGACACGGGAAGAGGTGTCTAACGAACACATTACCTATCCTGGTTCAGTGCGTCTCATGCCTTAAGACCTGTCGTGTCTTAAGCTACTTCAGATAAAAGAAAACACCTAAGAATCAGAAACTCAATTAAAGGACTGGGGTGGCAGATAATGCATTTTTTTAAGCTTGAAGGAATGGTTTCCACAGCTAGTTCTTTTGTATGTAGTTGAGAACCACTGGGCAAGTCAACAGAAGCCTGAATACAAACGAGTCAATTGTAATGAGCTTTTAACTAAATTTAAACTCAAGACGCCAAAAGCATCTGGAGACTTGTGCCCTATTGCGAAATGGTGAAAAGACACACCAAGGACAAGTGCTTCCTGTTGATTGATGCTAACCTGGCTTGGGTCCATCACCCCTGTGACAAGAGCTAATCCAATAAGAGGGAACTTAGTACGTGCCCCATGTAGTCAGGATTATTGGGAGACATTGAAGAAAATCTGTATATTAAAGGCTCTGAAAATTGTGTCTTCCTTGGTAAAATTACTATTATTCCCAGGTTGCAACCCATTTCTTGAAGTTCCGATGCTTTTCGTATTCAAAATACCTGTTTATCAATCTAGACTGAAAATAATCCAGAAGCCTCCTGATAAAGCTATATGATATCTACATAGGAAAGTTTTAAAGCAAATTAAATTGTTCAATCATTATTTTGGTGACCTAGTATCCCAGGAATGGCAAACCATGGCTCATGGACTGCAACAGCCTGTTTTTATAGTTTTATTGGAACATAGCTATGCCCGTTCATTTAAGAAAAAAATTGCTGACTCCTGATCTAGCGCTGTTCTCAAACTTAGTCGCGTATCAGAGTTACATGGAGAGCTAATAAACACAGAAGCCCAAGCTTTTTACCCAGTTCCCTGGTGGTAACATACACCAAAATTTGAGAGCCACTGCTCTAGATCAGTGCTTCTCAAACTTTAATATGCACATGAACGACCTGGGGACCACAATAAAATAAAGATTCTGCTTCAGTAGGGGCTGCGGTGGGACTCTGCTTTTGGCGTCTTGAGTTTAAATTTAGTTAAAAGCTCATTACAATTGACTCGTTTGTATTTAGGCTTCTGTTGACTTGCTCAGTGGTTCTTTTCAAATAAGCTCCTAGGTGATGTGGCTACTGCTGTCAGTGGACTACAATCCAGTAATAAGAATCCAGAGCAGAGCTTCTCCCGCTTGGCTGCAACGAGAATCACCTGGGTAGCTGTGCAAAGTACAGATGCCACCCACAAAGATTTTAATTTAATTGACCTGGGCTGTGGCCTGGGCATCAAGATTTCATTTTTAAGTTCCGCAAGCAATTATAATGTGCAGTCAACTTGGAAAACCTCTAGAGCACCACTCATCCTGTGAGCTAAATTTAAATAGTGGAATTCTCAACATAGCTTATTTTTTTCCTGTATAGAGCATCCGAGATAGAAAGGGGGCTGCTAGCATGATACACCTACGTACGCCTAGGCTTCGGCCAGCAGGCCTATTGTTCTGCCCAAGCCGTGTCCTCAACTCTGATCTTAAGCAAGTTACAAATCTGAGCTTCCACTTCTTCATCATCTAATGAGGACTGGAACACAAGATAATTGCAAGAATAACATGAGAGAATATTTGTGAAGGTGGTTCAGAAAGTATTGTACCCTGTAAACAAACGTAAACCTCCACTTTTTTCACTCTGCTTATATTTCCCAAGGTATATTTCTCTTTTCACCGCAAAAGTATACCAAAACAGCTGTAAATGTGGAAGCACACACTTAGTACAATTTCTAACAAAGTACTTCATGACACAGTTCCAGAAATGCATTGTGTCCTAAAAGTGGAACCACCTATAACAACTAAAGGATTAGTAAAGAAGTACCAGCTCCAGGGAAAAGACAAAGGACTGTCTTTCCGGGGCTTGTCAGCCCTTTCTCAGGCCTTTTGTCATTAACTTCATATATATACTTAATGAAAACACAGAGGTAGATTTAGAGTTGCAAATTATCAACTCCTAAAGAGCTTTGCACAGAGGACTAAAGGAGAAAAAAGATCCTAATACCAAGAATAAAAACAAAAGACAGAGTCAGAGGCATAGAAAGGAGTGCAATGGAGTTTAATTTAGAAGGCAAAAAGGTTACACTTAATGGAGGGAGAGGTCTGTTCATAAATGCTCATTACAAAGTTGTTCTGACACAGAAGCAAAGGGAACGTCTCTGGCTCTCCACCAAGCACACCAAATCAGAGATATCAGAAAGTATAAATCTGAAGAAAATCCATGTGTCCAACAAGCTGCCATGTCAAGAGCTCTTCTCCAGGGGAAATCAAAAAGTGAACCTAAAAGAAAGAAGTAGAAAGGTAAAAGAAAATATCCAAGCTTTTTAGAAACATCTTATGATACTACAGACAGGGCCCCCAATCCTTTCATTTAAATTCTAAACCCACAAAGACATAGACTTTTATGGGGTTCCCAAATCCTGGGCTGTATTTAAGCTAGGCTAGAACCAGAATACAGCAAAATTTTTCAGAGGGATTATTTTTAGAGGCACCCATAAAAATTAAACGCTCAAATCTGAATTCCCAGCACACCAAGGCAAAGCTGACTAGGAATTGGTAGACATGGGCTCTAACTACAGTTCTGCAATTAATTAATTACGTCTTTACATACGTCTGTCTGACCTCTCCGGCCCACAAACTATTTAAGGTGAAGAGATTGCAATTTAGCAGAAAGAGTTGTTCTGGACCTAGAAAGCTTATAAAGCACTAGATTCCAATTTGGAGGAGGATGGAGGAAGGAAGGATTCAAGGGAGAAAGAGAAAACTTCCCAATCTCAGGTTTAACAAAGGAAATACAAAAGAAATCATTTCGTTTTCATTTCAAGATAAGGTTCTTTTTGGCAAGAAGGCGGAGAATAACTCCAAGAGAAGTGTCCACACTGCTGCTAGCGTCAGATGCGATTGGGATCTGGGCGCTGAGGTGGCGCCCTGCCTTGCAAACACAGGCTTCCTTTCTAGTGCTTTCAGCAGAGCTGTGCTCCTATACCAGTGCAGTAGGACAATGACCCCTGCGCCCCAGGGCCTCCAAAGTCTCTAGCCAGAAGCAGTCCATTTTCCTGCAGTGAGCCATAAAAATCCTGTAATCTTCTGTGTGTGTCATAATTTGAAGAATTGGGAGACACCACCTTTCAGAAGAGCTAGGTGACCCCAGTAGGTAAAAGGGCACCACCTTATTTTGTCTGTTGGTTCTGACCTGGAGATTCCAGCAGCAGAGCTTAAAGGAAAGATCTTAGACTTATAGCCAGAGTGCTTTTATTTCACTAACAATGGTATCTAGAGATGCTACATAATTGCAGAACATTCCTACATCTGATGGCATTGGCAGCAATGTGTAAAGAGCAAAAACAGGAAACAAAAAGTGCTCACAGGGCCAAACAAGAACAAACAGACCTACTAAAACTCACCTTTTCACTCCATCAAATTTTTTAAAGCAACAGACTATGAATTAATATAACGCATCAGCTCCAATAGCCAACGTGGGAGAGGACTAGAGCATAGGGCCATTTCAGTAAAGAGTCATGAACATTTAGAATTATAAGAGAAATCCTAGTTTCGTACAAAAGTCTAGTTTAGACATTTTATGATATTAAAATATTTAAATTAAAAGACATTGGGGCTGGTCCATCTAGAAGGCAAAAATGACTCGTAAATCTCTTTGATAATGATTTTCAGAAAATTCCATTTACAAAGTTCTGCTCCCTTCTATTAAGGCAAAAATATATTTACCAGACAGTATTCTAAAAGCAGAGGTTTTAGGATACTTTGAAATGCTAGCGCAATAAAATTAGATTACTCAACAGCTCAGAAGAATGGTTTCCACTACCTCCAACCAAGGATAAAGGTTTCAGGAAACTAATAAAATTTCTTCCCAATATCAAGACATGCAAAATGGAAGACACCTGAGAAAAGTTAGCATGACTTCTTCAGTCTATTTCAATCATGCAGAAAAGATAGTAGCACCATTTGATCAGTCTTTCTAATCATCTTAAAAGAAAGCAAGGCACAACACAAAGAACTGTTAAAAATAATTATTCTCTGTTAGATACAAAAGGTAATGCCAGACAGGGTCACGTCTATTTGGAATCTGTATTCTTCTCCAGCACCATTTCTATTCAGACACTAGCACTGAGCAGATATGCTCAAATACTGATTTTCCTTCAATTCCATCTCCTCCTGGATCCTGCTCACCCAATTAAAACTGAAATTAGAGAAAATGTGAATCAAAGACCATTCTGCAGAAATTCAAGATTCAGAGCTCAATTTCAATCACAATTTCAGAAGGCACAGATGGTATATTTCTAAAAACGAAAGGAGCTTTAGAGATCAGCTAATCGAATCCTCTCGTTTTATAGATGAGGAAACTAACCTGGGAGTTTGACAGATTTGTCCAGAATTGTTCTGTCCAACACCATGGCTATTTAGCCATGGGTGACTATTTAAACTTAGTTAAAATGAAATAAAATTAAAAATTCAGTTCCTCAGTCACTTGGCCACATTGCAAATGTTCAACCACATGTGGCTGGTGGCTACCGTACCCGGAAATGCAGACTTAGGACATTTCCACATTGCAGAAAGTTCTATTGGAAGTGCTGGTCCAGGGTTACCCTCTCTGGATAAAGTCACTTCTCTTGCATTTCTTCTGAGTCATATTAAAAGATGACCAACTTTGCTGAAACATTTTAGATAGCCTCACTTCCTCCTTTCTTCTCAATGTCTATGTTTTTCCCATTTAAAAAATGAGAAGTTAAATATTTTTTACAAAAGCCTTCTAACAAGATGTATATATTCATCATCCAAAAGTCTGTGAATATAATACAGAAGGAAAACAAATTTTGGGAGTCGAAATGTCTGTTATTAATTTCCCACGAAGTCACTTACGAGCTCCAGGGCCTAGACAAGTTAACTTAAATTTCACCAGTTTAATTACCTGATGTACAAAACGGGAAGAGTGCTATCTGCCTACCCCATCACAGGATGGGCCGTGAGGATCACATGGCTTAGTGTGTGGACAGTGTATGTGGAATGTATGTGAGTCCCCCAAGCCTGGTGATAACTGTAAGAAATCTTACAAATGTCTGATTTTACAAAAGGTCTTGTATAAATATTGTGCATTTTGTTACTCACACTTGAACTTTCCACCTCCTGTGAATGGATGATGGAAATCTGGTAATATGGATAAAAAACAAAATTTGAAGAAAAAATAAAAAGAAAGCCCAACGGAGAATCGACACAAACAGCCCAATCCTCAAACACACGGGGAACTATCCTGAATTCTAATCAGAGATTTTAACAGCTCCAAGAGACTGATGCATATCCAGACCAATCCCTTACTGTGCGGACAGGGAAACTGGGGCTCAGGGACGAGCTTATGTGTCCATTCCACCCACTCCACAAAAGAGCAAAGTCCACAACGCAGGTCTTCCGACTTCTTGTCTCATGTTTGTGCCCGCCCCACAGTCGCTCGTATGACTTTCCCCTTGGCTTCTTTCTTCCACAGTACTTTCCACATGTTTTAGCATCCACATAACCATTGATGTAACTTATATAGCATTTTCTTGCAGATGAAAATGAGTCATTCATCATACACTCATTCAACAAACATGCACTGAGACTGTTAGCTTGTGCTAAGCCCTGAGGTCCCCAGCCTCAGTGAGAGAGACAGGGAAGTGAATGGATAGTTTCATAACAATATGGTAAGTGCAGCGTTAGAGGCAGGCACAGCAGACCCCCGAGAGCCCCAGCAGAGACTCCAATGCAACCTGGGGGCACGGATGATCTGGAGCAGGAATCATCAAGCTGCAAGGATGGAGAAAATCAGGCAGGGAGTTAGGGCAGCCATGAACTTCATAAACACAAATCTACTTGATATTCTTTCTCTCGTGCTCGCACGCTCGCTCTCTCTGGCTTTAGATGGACAAAATACAAAATAGAGCTCAATCACCAATTAGAGAGTGATCAATTAGTGGTTTTAGTAAATAAAATAAGCAGAGTCAAGGTTTTAAGAATAGGTAAAGAATTAATCTCACCCTCTGAGGAAAAAGGAGGTTGAAAAAAGATGATGCTGTGCTTAGCTCAAAACATGTTCCACAAATTCAGAATAGTCCCTTTTCTGAGAACTTATTTGGTGGCTGAATCTAATTCCCTTTAAGGTGAGATGTCGAAGAGAAAATGAAATAAAAAATAAACAGTTTCCCAACAAGAAAAACTAAAGATTATTGCCAGTGGGAGGTCATATTGAGAGCAAATACAGGTCTAGAACAAACCAAAAGGGAGCTCCTGAACTGACAAGATAAGCAAAGGAAATCAACCCTCCCTGCACACCATCTTCCTATGAAACAAAAGCCTTGGGCCACTTAAAGGCTCCATGCCCCTTGTGCCTGACTCCACACTGCCCACTTCTGGCCAGAATATAGAGCAACCCCCCACCCAACATCTATGTCCACTTGGACCTCTGCTGCCCTCCTGTGACTGGAAAAAAACTAGGTTTTATCACAAAGATATCAGGGGTTCTTCCCCCAAACTCATCTTCTCCTGTGCTTTGTAGTACATTCTCTCAACATATGAAATGTACAGTCCACTAGGTGGCAGTAGAGCCTAAAGAATACTATTTAGAGTCCCTTCCTGAGATAATTCTCCAGATTACTACACTTCACTGATGAATTTGGAAAAGCCAACAGTAATTGCGTATTTGTAAATAGCACTGCTTGTCAGTTATGTTCTACCCAGCCCTGTAGCTCCCTTGCTCCAGCCAGGATTAAACACTATGAATTTTTATAAAGACCTCTGAGAGAATGGCCTCCATTATAAAAACAAAACCACTAACAAGGTTTTAACACAAGCATTAGCCAAACAATCTCCACCAGGCTGAGCACACTTCCAAGGTCAGGTTCGTCCCTTTGTGCCCATTTCAATTTACCCTCTGATCCAAGTCCAGGAACTTTCCTTCCCAAACTGTAACCCAATGTAGTTATGTCCCTCTTTTCTTCATTTCCCTTCAGAACACTTGAGATAGACTTTTTTTTAAAGAACTGCACAGAGAGACATGGAAAAACAAAACAGGATATAAGTACAGAAAGTATGTAAATTTTTAAACATTCAAATCTATTGAGCTTGTGTCACACATTCATTCAGAAAAGATTTACTGCCACATAAGCACCAAACACTGACCATCATTTTAGGTGTGCATACATTCTCCCAACTCAGAAGCTTAGTAGAAGAATTTTTCACTTTCGTATTTTCATTTTTATGATAATCTAAAAAATATTGAGTGTGTCCTTGACCTCTGTGATCGCCATCTTTAACCAGTGCTGCCAACTGAGCAGCTTTTACCACAGGGTTTCTCTCACTGCCATCTTTGGACATGTTTTCAGGAGACCAAAGTTTAAAGTTTGGAAAAGGTTGTGTTTAATAGATCCAGGTCTTACATCAGTCCTGGCTGAACAAAATTGCCATGAAGAAGTTCAAATCTCACAGCAGAGGGATGAAACTGGGACTGGAGAGGAATTTAAAGGGAACTTCAGCTGAATCTACAATGATTAATCTGTTCAAAATCCGTTAATTTCAGGTGGCGGACACATGGGTATCTATTATATTATTCTCTGTACTTTTCTGTATTTTTTCAAATGTCATAATAAAAGCAAAGAAAGTAATAAGGGGGAGAGGATGGTAATAAAATAACTGTGGTAACTTTTTAAAAACATTTCTTTAACTTTGCCAATTATCAAACACTTTATAGTAAACAACCTCAAGCAAAAATGGGATAGAAAATTTTTTTGATGTCAGACTGGATTATCAGTCTTATTAGTTGAAAGATTTCCAGCAAGGCTCTCTGAAACTCAGTTTCTCATCTATAAATGGAATTAACAAGCCAATCCTCATGTAATTTTGAAAATTAGACACAGAATAAGAAGCACTTAAAGACAGGCTCATGGTGAGTCCTGACTATCTGTTAACTTCCGTACTTCTCCTAGAATAAATTTATTTTTTTAACTTGATCCCATTTTCTTTTGATCTGCCTTTTTCAGAGCAGCTCCTGGTTTTAAATGTTGCTCCCAAATTCATGCAAAAGCAGTACACTACAGATGTTTATTCTTTTTATACCCAACTCTCAATGTACTTGGCAAGTATGGCCAATAGTCAATCAGTTTTGTCCTACCTTCTGAGTTGGTATAAATATTGACAGCTCACTTGGAATCTATTTTGAAAGCGTTGTGGCACACTGCACATGGAACTGAGTTAGAAGCACATAAAAAGGGCAAATAGATGTATGTTAAAAACTGAGAGCAGGACAGTGAAGTGTATATCACATGAAGGATCTTTATGAAAAACCCCTGGGCAGTCCCTCTATAAAATGATTTAACACTGCAATCTGGGATTGGAAGGTTTTGCTGTACGCTGGGCCCATAATTTCCAGCTGAACAGGGGGCCGTAGGTCGTTACAATAGTACGCAGTACAGTTTCTGCTGAGCTTGCTTTTTCTCTGTTTTCGTCATAATTTTGAAATACTAAGCTCTCTGCAGCAGAGGCCTCTTCCAATCACGACAGCCCTAGGAAATAATTCTCCATGATTTGGTATCTCTCTAAGCCCAGAGAACATCCTTGAAATGTTTGCGCTGTCCCTTTCTTAAGCATACACATGACTCATCTAGAAAAAATAACTAGCGTAAGGCAATCAGAAGACTTCTGACCTTTCCAGCAAAGTTACTATCAGAGAGCTCAAAAGTTACTCATGTTGTTTGCAGGTTTAAGGCCAATGTTGGTGGGTCGGCTTTCTAGCTGTACTCAATGAATTATCTATCATTGGTCAGACACCTCATCCGCTACCTGTTCCCAGATGGCACAGTGGCTCCCTTCTCTGGACTCCCACAGCACTTTGTTCACATGTAGTGTGGCTCTAACTACGCTAGAAATGGAAGGTTCCTACTAGAAGGTAATTTTACTTTAATTCTTATTTCCAGCAACAAGGCATTGACTGGCACATAGAAAGGGGGGAAGGGGAAGGACAACCCAAGTCCTGATCAGTTATCCAAAAAGTTAAACTGTATTAAAATAGTACATAAGAAATGGTTCCCAAACTTTTCCACTGAATAAACGATCTCTATCAACTTATTACCCCAAAAAGAAAACCTCACCTGAACTGATAGAACTGTTTTTGAGGCGATATCAATAATGAAAAGGCTCTATGTGATATTGTAAGTAACTAATTAATTCATGCCAGAAATTAAAGTACAGTCATTGTCACATTATTATATTCGCTTTGTATATGGTTGCTCTAACTCTTGTATTGGATTTCTGATCAGCAACAAAATGACAGATTTCCTGGCCGGCCTGGTGGCTCAGGCAGATGAAGCGCCGTGCTCCTAACGCCGAGGTCACCAGTTCGATTCCCACATGGGCCAGTGAGCTGTAACCTCCACAACTAAGATTGTGAACAACAGCTCTCCTTGGAGCTGGGCTGCCGTGAGCAGCCGGTGGCCAGTGTGAGTGGCCGGCAGCCATCGGGAGCCGCAAGCAGCCAGCGAGAGCTGCTGTGAGCAGACCACCCACGAACGGCGACTGACCCCCTCAGCCGGGGAGAACGCAAGGCTCATACTACCAGCCTGGGCCAGGGAGCTGTGTCCTACACAACTAGACTGAGAGACAACAGCTTGAACTGGGGGGGGGGGGGGGGGGACAGGAGGAGGGGGAAGGGAAAGAGGGAGGCAGAAGAAGGTTAAAAAAAAAGACAGATTTCCAAGTAGTGACAGAAAGAAGTTAATCCTGGGATATTCTTTCACCAAAAGGATAACATTGCTTAAGGTTCTCTTTTCTCTACCACCCAGTAACAGCAACACTGACTTTTGTAGTGAAAAGGCAAAATAAAAAAGAGTGCATTCATTCCTCAGTAAGCTGCATGGGACATTGCAAGAGCACTACTGGATGTGGCGCTATTGTACAACCACTTATGTGGCCAGGGAAGGCGATTAGATTGTTCCAGCCCTCTGTTTTCTTATATATGAAATAAGTACTGATATATAGTTTGGAAAGAACCCATGTACTTCTCAGAGCTTTCAGATTCTGCTTGGGAGGGAGGCAAATCACAAATGAAGGACAGTCCAAGTAAAGAGGGCTTTTCAACTTCTGTCAATGCAAACGACTCCAGCTCCACTGCTGCTTTATATACTGAGATTCTATGTAAGTTTGTTTAGAAAAAAAGAACTCTACGGCTGAAAAAGGAAAAATGGCAAATAAAACAAATGGCATCTCATCCTGTATTGTAAAGTGTTCTCCCAACCTAATCTAATTTCCCCATTTATTTCTACTTTAGCACACATATTAGCAAATGGCCAGTCATTCATGCAGCACATACTGGATGTCTAGCAGGTGTAAGCACTATCCTAGGACCACGGGGACAATGGCCTAGCATTTAAAGTCATCTAAGATCAAAATCAGAATAATTAGAGCACATCTAAAAGCAAAACTACAATTTTTGTCTCTTCCAAGATCTCAGTTATTTTACTGGAGTTATTGGTGCAGAAATTAATGTATTAGCTACAGGCAAACTCTCATTTTCTGTTATCTTAATGATTTGCAGAACAGTGAGACGAGAAGGCAATGACCGAAAGCAGCAGCACTGATGAATCATGATGATATTAATGCACACTTTGCAGACCGATGGAAAATTCTGCAAACATCTTATCAGCAATATGGGAACCTTGCCAACCATGAGCAAAACCAGCCCCATCCAATTTCCATTTCTAAAATCAACATGATGGTACAAAGGCTATGACCATAACTTACTTACATTCTTCTAGTCTCCCACTCCTCAATTAAGCAAATGGGAATGATTCAGCCAACGAAGTTCATGACCACGAGGTGCAGGATGGTGCTGGCAAAGAGAAAGTCAGCAAAGGCTCGCTCCGGGGAGATGCCTTGGAAATCTGCTTTGTTCTGTGGATTGATCTGTATTCTCAGACAAACTGTACAAGAAATAAAACACAAAAATGATTATCTAGAAGTATAAAACAAATCTGACTGCTAATGGACACTCACATACTCTATGACCCAACAATTCCATTCTAACAGAAACGATGCATAAAAGAATCAAAAGGCACGTACACGAATGACACCCATGACAGCCCCAAACTGGAAATAATCTAAATGTCTATCAATGGTGAAATCGATAAATTAAGACACATGCATAAAATAGAACACTAAACAGCAATGAAGAGGGTGAGGGTGGAATTAGAAGGTGGTAAAAAGGTACAAAGTTCCAGTTATAAGGTAAATAAGTACTAGGGATGTAATATACAGCATGATGGCTATAGCTAACACTGCTACACGATATACAGGAAAGTTGTTAAGCGAGTAAATCCTATGAGTTCTCATCACAAGGAGAAAATTTTTTTCCTTTCTTCTTTCTTTTCTTTTTATTGTACCTGTGTGAGAAGATGGCTGTTAGTTGAACCTATTTTGTTATGGTAATTATGTCACAATATCTGTAAAGCAAACCATCATGATACATGCCTTAAACTTACATTTATATAATGTCAGTTATTTCTCAATAAAACTGGGGGGTGAAAAAGAAAAAAAGAAAGGACTACACAACATGGATGAATTCCACAAATATATGTTAATTAACACAATCCAGACACAAAAAATACATGCTGTATGATTCCATCTATATAAAAACACCAATCTATGGCGAACAAGTCAGGATAGTGGTTTTTATCTTTCACAGGAGGAGGGATGACAGGTAAGGTGCAAAGTAGAGGCCTCTCGGGTGTTGGGAATGTTCTTACCTTGAGCTGATGCCTAGATGGGGGAATTGAGAAAACTCATCGAGTTGTAAACTTAAGTTTTGTGCTCTTAATTGTTAAAGAAAAATAATATAACCTCTCAAAGTTAGGCTAAAAACTAAAGGCTTACTCAGGAAAACATTATGTAAATATAACAAAAAAATCTTCAGAACTCTTATCTCCTGATTTAAGTTTATAATTATACTAAATTGGAATGTAGTTGAGGCAGTAACAAAGGAGCTGGGCTAAATGACAGAAAGTTATTAAACTGTAAATTATTTTCAACAGAATGTGTATTAATATTGAATAGGAGAGATTATGAACATCCATGAGGACCTCACAGTTGTAGAAAATCTTTGGTATCAAAGTTCTAGCAGCTGTTCGTCTCAAAAAAGGCAAGGGACATAAGTTATATTAACTTTGACAGAGAACTCTCTACTGCCCTTGAAGATTCCAATGTGATACATTAACTGCAATCACCATTTGACATGAAAAGGGAGCTCCAGGAAGACGCTCTTCTGAAGTATCTTTATGCCTGTGATAAATGATTACACTACCGAAGAAAACCCAAATTTGCTTCAGGCTAGCAACTATCCCTTCACTAAGCAAGAAAAGGTCAGAAAACTACCAGACTACTTCTCCAGAGCTCATCACCATGGCAACAGTTTTCATTATGCTTCAACATGTAAACACTGTAGAAGCACCACTGATCTTTTCAAGCACTTGCACCCTTCAAAATATGACGGACACTGACTAAAGCAAGGGCAACCAATTAAAATCCTGCTGGGGACAGGGTACAGATCGGTTCACGCGTTTGGGAGAGCAACTGGCAATATCTCTTAATATGTTAAATGTTTTTACCTTTTGACCAAGGAATTTATCTTAAAAAGGTATTCTAACAGCATGTTTGTAAAGCTGGAAAAAAGTGAACAGTCCAAATGTCATTAAAGGGATTATTTCAATAAATTGTACTACACACATGCCGTGAAATACCATGCAATTATTCACAAGAATGAGATAAACTCTCTATAGATTGACAGTAAAGATATTCACGATATATTAAGTGGGGGGAAAAAAAGGAAAAATGATTCCATTCCATATCTCTCTTAAAAAAATAAAAATAAAAAAATAAAAAATAAAAAAAATATATGTATGGAGAAATAGACACCAAACTATTAACAGTGGCTACTGGGGTGGAGGATGGAGTAGTGTTTCAGGAAATATGAGGGGACAAAAGAAAAGAGAAGCTTCCCCTGAAGGTAGATAAAAATTGATGTGTTATCATTATTATGATGACAGTAACCCAAGTTATTCCAATGACAACATAAGAATCACTGTTCCCCAGAGAAGAAAAGGACCCTGGGGGTCCTAAAGATCAACACCCCATTTGATGCATAAAATGCCCAAGAGGTGGTAGTGGTGCGCGTGCTGGCGGAGGCTGCATGAATCACCTGGGAATCTTTCCAAAGTATACTCACCATTCCTGAATCTGATAAGCCATCCCCAGGTGGAGAATCACAAACCTTCGAGTCTACCAAGCGGGATGTCATATCCCTCAGATGCACTGGGGTACACAAAAGGCAAAGAACACCTGTCAAAAGCTCCTCCACAAATAATCCTTCAGTCTCTCCCTGAGCACTTCCAAAGTTGGAAATTTACTACCTCTAGCGGCAGCCTGTTTCATTTCAGAAGTTCTAATTTAATCTATCTCCTCAAATGTTCACTCATTTAGCAAAATATTTACTGAGTGTCTACTGCGTGCCATGCATTGTCCTAGATATGGGTGTATGGCACCGAACAAGACAAAGAGCTGGCTCCTAAGGAACTTACATGCCAATGGAGAGATACATGTAATAAATAACAAATAAACAAAGAAATATGAGGTAGTGATATGTGCTGTGAAGAAAATAAAACAAGGTAATAAGAGAGTGGCTGAGAAGATATTTCTCATTTGGTGGTAACAGGTCTTTTTAAGACCAAAGTTTGAAAGATAGGAGCGAACCATGCAAAGATTTAGGGGCACAGCATTCCACATAACAAGAACAACCCTGACATGTTTTTGGTATAACAGGTCAGACTGACCAGATTGAAGTGATCACGGACAAGAGGGAAACCAGGACCGAGCCTGTAGGGCTTTGTAAGCTTCAGTGAAGAGTCTGGATGTAGTTCTAAGTGCAACGGAACATTTCAGAGTTTTCAGCAGATGAGTATAACAGTCTGATGTACATTTGCTAAGATTGCCAGACTGCAATGTGGAGAATAGTGTGCAGAGTTAAAAAAGCAGAGGAATCACATAGCAGAAGAGGTCAGGTAATGGTGGTAAAAACGGACAAAAGTGAAGAAATACAGGCTATATTTTGGAGAAGATGGGGACTGCTGATGAAATCAATGTAGGAGATAAGAGAAATCAAGGGATCAAGGAAACATCCTATATTTTGGCTTCAACCACTCAACCAATGTTGACACCATGTACTGACAGGTAAGGAGTGAGGTGGAGGAACAGCCTATCAGACATCAAGTGAAGATATCAAGTGGGCAACTGGATTTAATTTGGAATTCAGGGAACAGGTCAGAACTAAAAATATAAATGTGGTAGTTGTAGTTATATAGACATTATTTAAATTCACCTATGGAAAGAAATACAAAGAGAAGCGGTCAAAAACCACACCCTCAGACAGAGAATAACCTAGCACACACCTTATACAAACAGTAGGAAGGAGAAACCAACAAGGTGAAAAGGAACAACCAGGAAAGAGTAGTGTTATAAAAAAAAGAAAGTACTTCACACAGAAGGTAGCAGCCAACTACTATGTTAAACGCTAAATGCAGCTGAGCATTCAGGTAAAGTGAGGCAGATGGCCCCTAGATCTAGCAAGATGGCAAGAGTACCTAGTTTCACTTAGTGGTGAGGAAAGACCACCACCAAGAGTGTGTTAAGGAATAAATGGAAAGGGAGAAAGCAGAAACTGGAACTAGTCTGTTCTTTCAAGGAATTCTGTGATGATGGAGAAGAAAGAAATGGAACGGTATCTGAAGGGGTATCTGGGGTCAAATGAATTTTTTTTTAATTGCACATTTTAGACAATATTAGAGCATGTTTGTATGATGAAAGGATCCAGTAGACAGAGAGAAATTAATGATGCAGAATGAAAGGATGACTGCAGAAGCTGAGTCCCTGAGTGAGCAAGAGAAGACTGGTTCCTCTGCACAAGCGAAGGAGCTGGTTCTGACAGGAAAGGGACACATCATCCACCAGCATGGGAAGTAGGTCAAAGAGTAGGGGTGCAAGTGCAGGTAGGCTGCTGTGATTCCCTGGTGGGAGGATGAGAGGATTCCTGTCTATTTTTTTAGTAAAAAAAATAAAGCAAGATCATCAACTGAGTATAAGGGAACGGAGGAAATAAGAGTGAAGAGAGAAATTATGAAGCATATTTTGGAAAAGCAGACACACCTGGGAAGTGTGACAGGACCACTGGGCAGGGATGAGTGCCCATTTGTGTTCCGATTCTCACCGATACTTCTTATCACAGCACTATATCCGTATTTACGTGTCTGTATTTCCCACTAGATTATAAACTCTGTGAGACCCGAGACCAGGTGTGCTTCACAGTAGACTCCTCAGTACTAGGGCAGAGAACCTGGCACATAATCGCTCAGTATTCCTTAAATTATTATAGGCACGCTCAGAGTTTAACATACAGTGTTAAGCACTGAGGATGCAGAGATGGAAAGACAGCCCCTACACTCAAGGGGTTCACCTTCCAGAGGAAGACAGACATGCAAATACAGCACAATATCAAAGTGCCATGTCTCTCTCTCTCTCTCTCACACACACACACACACACACACAAATATACAGGCCGATGCTGGGAGAGTCAAGGAAGAGTTCCAAAGGGAAGGAGCACTTGAGCTGAGCTGTCTACGCAGTGAAGTAATTTCCCAGGCAGTCAAACACAGGTAAAATAGCTTGAGACTTCAAAGCACGTTTAGGGAATAACAAGTAACTCAATAATGCTGGAAGATAAAGGACAGGGGGCAAAGACAAAGAGATAAAGCTGGAGATATGAACAGGATCAAATCATGAAGTACCTGTGTACCTTGAAAAATTGTTTAACTTTTCTTTGGGAACCACAGATACATTTTAGGTGGAGAGTGGCACAATCAGATTTGCAAGCCACATCAAGCCTACAAAACATAGTGGAAGACAGACTGGAGAGGGACCAGAGGCTAGGTGATCAATAAGGAAGCTAACAGCGTCTTAGAGAGCCTGCGTCACTGAGGAGGAAGAAGTACCAATAGATATGAAAGAGATTTAGGGGACTCAAAGGCACAAGGCTGGCAAACTTCCGATCTCTTGGATAGCAGTTACGGGAGATACTGTAAGGGCCCATAAATGTGACGGGTCGGTAATTCCCAAAGAGATGCTGGACCCCAGTCCACAGCCCAACAGCTCCCAGAATACATTCTGGATGAGGCCTCTTTGCCTTTGAAATCAAACTGTTTTTGGATATGCAAACTAAGGGAAACAATTTTTTAATCCAAAACAGTTTTGGATTAAAACTATTTTTTAATCCCAAATTGTTTTATATACATTACAGAACAAAATAGACCAAAGTTGTGAAATGACTTAAAAAACTATTTCAAGATCAAAGATTTACTCTAAGGACAGTCTTAATCTTTTCCACTTATCCCTCCTACATAGCACTGTAAATGAGCAGAAAGGGAGATTTCAGATAGGTAAAAGAGGAAACCAGACAAGTTGCCAGCACTGGAACGAAAAAAGGACAGATGTCCTCTTCTAGCGGTATCTATCTAATCACAAAGTAAACAGTCAGCTGTTGAGGATTTTTGAAATCCATCTGGAAGAAGAAAAGTCTACCTCTGAGGTCCTTTTAAAGCCTAATATATTGTACACCATTGATCAATAAGAGAGAGAGAGAGAGAGAGAGAGAGAGAGAGAGAGAGAGAGAGAGAGAGAGAGAGAGAGATTGATTTCTCAATGGCAATTTTCTTGAAATTTTCTGGCTCCTTCTTGAAACTATGGGTAAGTCTCCCAAGCATGTGGGAATAGAAGAAAACAGATCATTTTCATAGGGCTCAAAAAACACCAGTCTTTTTAAAGATGTTACGGTAGCATTCTATGTTGGTTTAAAATGTACTGACGGATTTCCAAAGAGCATATGCTAAATACACACATGCAGAAGGAATGGAAGAGGACAGACTGCCAAAAAGAAATTAGGAAGCCAGACTAAAGAACTTCTCCCTCCAATTCATCCTACATACTAATGCCAATTTTTAGTCTCTCCCTTAGTCGAATTAAAAAAAAAAAAAATCCTTAGATGCTTTCCTATTACCTACAGTATAAAATTCAAATTTGTTGGCCTGGCTCAGTTGGTTGGAGCACGAGCTCTGAACAACGGGGTTCTAGTTCGATCCTCACATAGGCCAGTGAGCTGCACCCTCCACAACTAGATTGAAGACAATGAGCTGCCGCTGTGCTTCTGGAGGAGCCACCGGATGGCTCAGCTGGTTAGAGCACGAACTCTCAACTAGGTTGCCGGTTCAATTCTGGCATAGGATGGTGGGCTGCGCCCCCTGCAACTAAAGATTGAAAACAGCGACTGGACTTGGAGCTGAGCTGGGCCCTCCACAACTAGACTGAAGGACAACGAATGGGAGCTGATGGGCCCTGGAGAAACACACTGTTCCCCAATATTCCTCAATAAAATTTTAAAAAGTTGAAAAAAAAATTCATTGGCCTGGCACTTAAAGCTCTAGCCTGCAATCTCCTATAATTCTCTTTCTCAACCCTCTTTTCCAACAGGAAACACACCACAGGGAAGTTAGAAATTGCCAGCACCACAAATAGGTAGGTACAAGGCTTCCCTTCCCAACAATCAGAGCAAAGGATAAATTTCAAATACAAATCTCCCATTAAAACTAGCCCCCAGCTGAGGACCAGGATAACAAATGACAAAGGAAGTAGGCTTTTAGTAAGGTCTCAGATGCTGTTAAAGAAATGCAAATGATACCCTTCATGATAACTTATGAATTGTCAAGAATCCTTTTTTTCCCTGAAGGTACATTCCTGTCTCTGGCCCAATTACCTTTTGTCTAACAGCTTTGGAAACCCCGATTCCCCACACTGACTCCATTATTAAAGTGCCCTTTCACTAGGCACTCTTCAGTGACAAGCCATTGTCATTGGGGAGGACAGAAGGGAAACTGCCAGTTCTCCTTTAGCCACAACAGCCTCACACAGGACTTGGCGTAAGGAAAAATTATCTGCTCAAAAATCTGGTTTTATCACAATAATAATCTGCAATTCTAGTCCACACTCACTCTTCAGCAAATCTCCTGCTTCCAAGTAGCCTTGATGAGTCATTTTAACCCTACAAGCTTCTGAAGCCAGGGAGATTTCAGCATGGAGAAGTCTTTTTTTAAATCAGCTTTTAGGCCCTACCCTATACCTACTCTTTTCAGACCTGGAAGACAAAATCATCAAACAAAATTCACCAGAGATTCAAGATTCCTTCCCCTATCTGGCTAATAAAAAGTCTTCGTCATGAACAGTATCTGGGCGAATGGGAGGCAGAGTCTAAAGCAAAGAGGACAGTTTCTCTGGTGCATCTGATAATGGTACCATATCGACTCCTCAAGCCCAAAACGCTGCCACAGAGAAGGCAAAATTCAAAGATAATGAAATATCCGACCAACAGGATAACTGTAACTCCAGACAAGGCTAGTGCACAAGTCATTAGGTCCTTGGGCTTATTTTAAGTTCTGTGAAGGACAGAAGGCATGAGTCTGAACTAGCAATTTAAATGTGTAAAAAGCATTCTACAGATAACTTTAAGCTATAATGTAATCTCCACTGTAAATGAAGTCTCCAGCCAATTTTAATGCTATATTTTATCTGTGTCCCAACTAGAATGTAAACTTGAAGGACAGAAAACATATACTTGATATATCCCCAAAGCTTTTACTATAATACCTTGTTATTAGATTCAAAATACGATTGATGGCCTGACTTTTTTTCATGCTGGGAAAAAAAACAAAACGAATTCTGGCATGTTTTCAAAGTCATGGGGACACGATACTAGTAACTGGCAAGGTCCATGAGGTGGCCACCATAAACTGGACTGGCTAACACTCCCTGGGCCAAGTCTGGACTCAGTATTCATCGAATCCCTGTTGAGCTTAAGGTCAGATTTTTGGCAAAAATTTATGGGGATAGTCAGCTCTCATTAAATGTCAGTCTACAAGGCATTAATGCTGGAAATCAGAAAAAAATAATAAAGCTAAAATAGAACTATGTGAATAAAAACTGAGCTCAGGATAGTGAAATAACAGCTTCATCCACAAGAAATGAGTAGGAGCAGCTAAAAGCCAAAGTCAAGTGAAGGTTGATTCAACAAGCAAAGCTCCTATACTTGTATTTCTTACACTGTTCATTGAAACCTTTCACCAGAGGTTAAGATTAGGCCAAGGTGAGAGATGCTTCAGAGCTGGGTCTTCTATTTTAGAAGTCTACCAACCTAAAAAGGGTGTTCAAGCTAAGTGAAAGTCGGAATGGAGTTTTCCCCGGATCAGTAGGAAGTGAAGTGGACCACCAGGTTGAGCGGCAGCATAAAGGCAGTTATTTTACAGATTAAATTCCAGCTCACAGGCGGCTGTTTGGTATTTGACATGTGACAACCTTTCTGAGACTCAATTTCCCCATTCACAAAAAGAGGGCAATGCAGGCTCCTCTCGTAACTTCACGAGGCGGTGATCTGATACACAAAAATTGAGTGGGAACAAAAGCAACGCACCAAAGTAACACATTATTATTGCCATTACTTATGGAACCATACCCGCTAGGATGAAGCTCCCCACACAAGAGATGAAGCCCGAGAGGAAAGAGTTGAAGGGGAAGGTCCCCACGAGGAGACAATAACCGAACTGCAGCGCCCCGGTCAGCAGTATATACAGGAGGTACGCGTCCAGCAACTTCAGGCGCTGAGGAGTGGTGCTCAAGTACTCTTCTAAGAACCGCGAGATGACTGACACTACAGAGGCCGACATGACTACAAGCTGGGTACCCCGGCCTGCACTCCCCAAACTCCTAGCACACCCGACGGCCACACCGGATGTAGCGTTTGCACATGCGCACCGCTGTAACCCAGCTCCGCCCTCCCGGATTGGCCAATTTGCGCAGGCGTAGAGGCGGGTCAAAGTGCGAAACAACTAATGCGCAGACGCAAAATACATCTACAAAATGCGAACTACAACCAGTAATAGCTAATGCGCCTGCGCAATGATTCTGTCTCTGTGCTGGAGACGTGTTCTCTTTCTGTCCTATTTCCCCAGTCACGTTGGTGACGCCCACAGTTGCTCTGGCAACAAGATGCTGTGGGAGGAAGAGGGGGAGAGGTTTTAGAGCGGACCGCGCAGCTAACCGAGGGTTCCGGGTTTCTTTGGTCCACCGGTCCTCAAAGATTAACTGGATCTGCTTTGAGGCAATGCCAGGTGTTCCACAGGTTCAGTACCAGCTCGGCCCTGATTCTGTCAAGGGCTCTGACTGCATAAGCCTGTCCCAGATCGTTACAGCACGTCAAGTTCCCCAGCAGTGAGAACCACTGCGACCAATCACTGCGCAGACACAGTTTTGAAGTGATTATTGGAGGAGCAAGGTGCGGGGCGGAGATAAAGAGTGAGCTTGACCTCTACAGAGCCCTGAGCTGGATTCCAGATCTGGCCCTGCGAGTGCTTTCGAATAAACGTGGTAGAACCTAAGCCCATAGATACTCATTTATTCAGCAAACATTTATTGGGCCCCTCCTGGGGCCTGAAGTTATTTAAGTTGTAGGTACCCTCAGGGAAATCAGATACAGTCGTGAAACAGCCGGTGGTAGGGGAGAGCGAAAAATGAGGCGGGATTGGGGCGGGAGAAAAAGCAGTTGATTAACGTGCATAGAGTATATGATCAAGTTCAGCAGCCTTCTATTCCCAAGCTGGCATCTTGAACCTGGTGTAATATCCCAGGATGTCAGCGCTGAAAGGCCCGCAAGAACGTTGCCTGCTTCAACCCCTACCCACTCCAACTCATTTTGCAGGTGAAACTGAAGGTTTGAGGTTTTGTATTTTAGCAAGTGGGATTAATTATTTGTATGTAACGTTTTAACTTTTTTACAGAACAAGGTCTACTTTAAATCTGGCTTTCGCTGCCCTTTGAATTTCACATGAATTTGACCTTCCAGACCTAGTTCATCTCACCTTTCAGTTGCCAGTAGCACATAACCAGGTACTTTTTCAGCTTATTTACAACTTTGAGCTGTCCTAGCTACTCAAGCAAAATTCCTAAAACAAGTGAATGACAGCATTCCTTCATTTTTGTTTTTTATTTGTGTTTAGACTGGAAACTCTATCAGCATCAACAAATGTACTGATTATCTATCATTTGTGGACAAAGCCTTGCTTAGGTTCTACAAAGAAGAAAAATAATCCGTGTCCTCAGAAAGCTTTACAATCTATTTGAAGAAATATATTCATATTTACACCCACAGAGAGTTGCACTGCTACATGAACTTAAGTTCAGCTTAAACTCTGTGATGTTGCTGGGGGGGAGGGTAAGAGTGGATAACCAAGCCAGTTGCTATTTCAGTATAATATGGCCAGAAGCATCAGACTCTCAAACAAGTTGAACCTTTCTCCTTGCTTCCTCAGCAAGTAGGAGGGTAGTTTCCTCACCACTATTCAACTTTCAAACTGTAAAGGCTAGGCTGATGCATTTTAATCATTCTGGAGTGGGTTCTTGGGGACGGGGGGTCTGTTCCATCATCCAGGCTCCTTCCATCAATTTCTCCCTTAAGTTTTGTCTCCCTTTGATCCATGTCAACTGTCATCATTAGCGTTTCCACAGGAACTCGTGAGAAGCAGAAGAGATGAAAAACATCAAATTCACCTAAGAATGCATCCTTTTCTGAGACCTGCAAATTCAAACACCAATATAGTGAACTAAAGCTGTCCTAGACTACTTAACACAGCAAGAACAGGTCTTGTACTGTTTCCAGTTTGTGATTCTATAATCACTGAAACATTTTTTACTGATCTGTCAATAGGAAATTGCTAATACTAATGTTTCAATAGTTTAAATCAGAATATTAATATATGTAAAAATTAATGTCCAGAGTAGTGAATAAGAGTGCAGGCTCTAGGGCAAGACAATCGTGGATTTGAACCTTGATTCTGCTGGTAGTGATCTAATCCCGGACAAGTTAGTTAGTCTCACCTGACCTTTTCTATAAAATGGAAATAACAATGCCTGGTTCCTGGAATGTTTGGATCAATGTGATGATTAAATGAGATGTTAAGCATTAAGCATTTAGCATAGTATTTGAAACACAGTGAATGTTCAGTAAATATTTGCTGTCTGCTTCTCCTACTTCTCCGAATAATTAAAGTTGGCCAAACCACAAAGCCTCAATATTTTGGGCATGCAAAAGATCGTACTGGGAGAACTGCAAATCAGATGGCTCTCAAGAGGTAAATCAAATTCTAAGTTGAAGCTGAAGTCAGAGTAGACCTTACAAGTTTTATTAGTAAAACGCTGTTGGAGAGTGTTACAAACAGGACAACAGTCCCAAAATAGAGTCACTTATGTTAAGTCCCACATCACCAAACTGAGGCTTACCTTAATTACAGTTTTAGCTCTCCCAGAAATGGAATCTTAAACCAGTCCATCAGGAATTCCTTGATTGCATTAGTTAGATAATCTGCTTGAAGGACCCCTACCATCCCCTAAAGGAAAGTAAGCTTGTAATAAACAACACACTTTTTTTGCCTGGTATAAATTCCTTGTTCCCATTCCTTTCTGGCTATAAAAGTCTTACATTTTGTACAGCAACTCAGAGCTCCTTTCTGACTGCTTGACTGAATGCTGCCTGACTGGAATCAATTTTTGCTCAAATAAACTTAACAGTTTTAATATGCTTCAGTTTATCTTTTAACAAGAGGAAAAATTGTTTTCTCTCTACCCATCTTAGGTTTATTGGCCCTGTAAATTAGACTGACAAAAGACAATTTAACAAGAGAATAACAAACAGATTAACATGTGCATTGCACATACACCTGGGAGCGCTCAGTTATGAGTAACTCAAAGGGGTGGTTAGAATTTGCACTCGTATATCATCTTAATAAAAAAGCAATGAATTTTTAGAGAAGTAATAAGACAAAGAAAAAGGAATTTGAGTATGTAGGGCAGCAAATTATGGTAAAGTAAACATATGAGGAAACTAATGAAAAATAAGGGCTAGATAGTAAAGTTTATTAGGTAGATTCCTCTGGTGCCCTCTCCGGGCTAAGGATCTAGAGTTCTTCTGTCCTTACTGGTGGTAGGGGGGAGGGAGGGGACACCTTTACAAATTTATGTCCTGCTTTTAGGCACACAGAGGAGGGCAGAGAACTTTTCTCATATCCTGGTTCTTCTTAATTGCCTTCAGCTCAAAATAATCCTTATGCTAAAGTGTCATATTTTGGGCGGGCAAATTCTGCTACCATTCAACACCCAACATAAAACAATGGGAAAGTGGAGGGGCAAGAGAGTTCCCTTATAGGCAAAAGCCATGATTTTATACTGTGACTCTCTACAATAAGTAATGTCATTCTTTATCAAAAGAAACACAAATCCTCCAAAGAAAAGGACTCTTCTAAAGAAATTTCTGCATGGGAAAGAAGAGTCTCTTGTCTCTTTTCCAATTGTATTGTATTTTCACTGTGTTCTTCAAATCCCTCCTTTTGCTTCTATTATATGTAACAGCTCTGCCTTTTAAAATTTGGCCCTAATATGGCCACAACCCCCTTTCCTTATATGATATTTGTGATAGAATAAGAAATATATATTTGGGGGCGGCTGGATGGCTCAGTTGGTTGGAGCACGAGCTCTGAACAACAGGGTTGCTTGTTCAATTCCCACATGGACCAGTGTGCTGTACCCTCCACAACTACATTGAAGACAAGGAGCTGCTGCTGAGCTTCCAGAGGGGCAGCCAGATGGCTTAGTTGGTTAGAGCAGGAGTTCTCAACAACAAGGTTACTTGTTGGATGGTGGGCTGCGCCCCCTGCAACCAAAGATTGAAAACAGCGACTGGACTTGGAGCTGAGCTGCACCCTCCACAACTAGATTGAAGGACAATGACTTGGAGCTGATGGGCCCTGGAGAAACACATTGTCCCCCAATATTCCCCAATAAAAATTAAAAAAAAAGAAAAGAAATATATATTTGGTCTTCATCTCTGGTTCCTGGCACAGGAGTTCCTAAGTCTCTTGTAATTTCCTAAGATAAGAGCAATCTTTTGTTATAATATTTGATTTTGTCCTTAGTTCTGGGATTAGCTCCAGAGCAATAACAGTGAAAAGAACATCTTTTGTATTCATAACAAGCCCTTTTCACTGAAGGGATTCAGAACAGGCCTCCCAAAGATGTGCCACTTTGGCACGTGAATTGTTTTGAACTTAAGGCAATCAAGACCCGGTAGTTTCACGAGAAACTTTCACCTCTCTCTTAAGAATTTAAATTGGGGTCCTTGCCCATAATCAGAGTCACCACCAGAAATAACTTTTTATGACCCATGTATAGGGTAAACCTTTAATTACTGAATATCTGATCTTTTTATTCTTTTGAAAATGATCTTCCTCCTCTCTGAAGCCCCAAGGTACTTTGCCTCATCCTTAGCTCAGAATGCCAACTATAATTCATTTTCTCTTTCTGTCTCTGAACCTCTCATGTATGTGGAGTCTCTAATTCTCTCATGTATGTGGGGTTCACACATATGTACATATGTAATTAAATTTGGTTATTTTCTCATGTTAATCTGTCTCATGTCTATTTGATCATTAGACCAGCTGGAGGAACCTAAAAGGGTAGAGGAAAGTTTCTTCCTTTTCCGCACAACCACACTTGAGTTTATGTTAATAAGGTGACTTTTGGAAAACCCCTAAGGTTGGGGGCCGGTTGCCAGGGGAAACAACCGCGTGATTAGAGATTTGGAACTTTCCCTCCAACACCCTCCCACCCACGATCTCCAGATAGGGGAGAGGGAGTGGAAGTTGAGTTCAGTCACCAGTGGCCAATGATTTAATCAATCGTGCTTATGTAATGAAGCCTCCGTTAAAAAAATCCCTAATCAAAGAGGTTCAGAGAGATTACAGGTTACTGAATACTCTAGGTGTTGAAAGGGCTAGACACCTTTCATGGACGCTCTGTGCCCCTTCCTCCATACCTCGCCCTACCCATCTCTTCCATATGGCTTTTCCAGAGTTATATTCTTTTATGATAAATTAGCAATCTGGTAAGTAAATTGTTTTCCTTGGTTCTGTGAGCCATTCTAGAAAATTATTGAACCTGAGAAGGGAGTGGTGAGAACTTCCAATTTATAGTTAGTTGTCAGAAGCACAGGTGACAAACCTGGACTTGAGATTGGTGTCTGAAGTAGGGGTAGGGGACAGTCTTGTGGGACTGAGCCCGTAACCCATGGAGTCTGCACTAATTCAGGGCAGTTAGTGTCAGAATTGAGTTACACTGTAGGACAGTCAGTTGGTGTCCTCCAAGAATTGGAAAAATGCTTGGTGTAAAAGCACCCATACATTTGATGTCAGAAGTATTGATGTGAGTACAGAAAGAGAAATCATTTTTTTCTTTTACCTTGTTTCCTAATAGAACAGATTAATAGATTATTATTTTCAGGAGAAAAATGTTAAGAGGAATCAAATTGCAAACAGCACAAAGTCAAATTACTATCAAATTTCTAAAGTATCAAGTTTCTGCTCTAAGTCCTAGTAAAGCAGCAAATATCTTCAATGAGTCCATATCCCTTTATCCTAACAGAACTGTCCTTGCAGTCCCTGATGGAGTGGAACAACTTTGCAGGCTCCTTTGTCAGATTTCCTTCCCTCTTAGCTCCTTGGGAGTCCCATAAAGAGAAGCCCTCAGTCTTGCTTTATTCTTGGCACCCAAGACAGAGTCTAGCATACTGTTCTTTCCAAGGGCAGAACACTCTCCATACATGGGGCTGAAATCATCAGTGCTTGAGCAACATTGTCCAATATAATTTCCTGTGATGATGAAAATATCTCTGTGCTGTCCAATATGGTAGCCACTAGCCACATGTGGCTATTGAGCAATTGAAATGTAGCTAGTATAACAAGGAACTTTTATTTAATTTTTATTAATTTAAAATCTAAGTAGCCACGTGTGGCTAATGGCTATCGCACTGGACAGAGCAACTTAAGAGCTACTCCACTCAGTTCCTGTGTTTAATCCACGGGCCACACCTTGTTCATAGTTCATTCAAAAGGCAATAACATCCATATGAAACCAAAGAGGATCCATTCCTGCCAGACCTGAGTTATCAAGTTCTCAGCTCTACCTACTTCTGGAATACTTAATGTGACTTACAGGCACAGAAAAGAGGGTTTGCCAAAATTAGTTTTTATCCATAAATTAGTTTTAGACCATATTAGTACTTCAATCATACATAAAATCACACATTTGGAGGTAGAAGGAAAATATATTCTTTCATACTTGCACATATGGTGTCTTGTCTTAAAGACAAGGATAAAAAAATTACATTACATTTCTCCCCAGAGGTCTGCTTAGAGCAGAAACTGAGTCTTCTCCACTCTATAATTCTAGCAGATCCAGCCCAATCCTGAGATATCCCAGCTCTGAGGACACTGTAAGGGATCTATTAACTTTGGTTATAAAAGGCATTTTTCATGTGTTCAAGTTTCCTAGCTCCATGCCAGCTCTAATGTAAAGCTGGTTCGGCACGTGGAAACAAAACACAAATGCTTCTCTGCATTTCCTCTTGAGATGTGGTCTAGAGAGATCAAATACCAGTTCCAGTCATCTCATCCTTGCCTCAAAAAGTCTGCATCTTACAGGTTTTCAGAAAAGTGGAAGATTTTGTTGCCCTGACTCAAAGTAACGTAGCCTGGAATTTCCTATATGGTACAAGTTAGAATACAGCTTCCAAAACCTTTGACACTTAGCACATTGTTTTATAGGTAATTGTTTATACATCTGCCTCCTTGTTAGACTTTTTATCTATTTATTTGCCCAATAAGTACTGAGCATCTACTCTGTGCCACATCCTGTTCTAGGTGCTGGCGGCAAAGCGGAGAACAAAACAGACACGGTCCACCGTGAACCTTAGGCTCTAGTGGAGGTAAACTAATAATAAATGAGTAAACAAATATGTATGACAATTTCAGATAGTGATAAGTGTTATGAAGAAAATAATGTGACCTAACCAAGGAATGACCTGAAATCTGACAGCTGTCCATGGACATCAGGCCCCCCACGCCCTTTTTTTTTTTTTTACCAGTTCAGGTAAAGTTAAGAGCCAGCCTAAAGATCTGGCCCCTCTGCTGAAATACACTCAGAACCTGTGAGCTAAGCCAGCCACCCCATCGCCAAGTCCACACACCCCATTCCAGTTACCTAAAGGAGACCCAGCCCTATAGGTTAGTCCTTCAACTGCCCTGACTGAGGGGACAGGAGGTGGGAATCCTCCAAACTGTGGGAGACCGGGGGATGAGACACATCTTCCCTGGGAACTACATTGGGAAATGTCCGGAGGCAAGGGATTGCATCTTGGCGTATGTCACTCAGGTTTAGGGTTGCCAGAGAAAACTTGGGATGCCCGGTTATATCCCAAGTATTGTATGGGACATACTTATTCTATAAAAGTATTTGTTGTTTGTCTGAAATCCAACCTGTGTTTTATTTGTGAAATCTGGCGATCTACTTGGGGTACAGGCCCCCGGGGCCCTTTGTGGGAGCATTCAACCAGTGGTGTGGTCTCCACAAACATCAAAAGGCTCTGATTATAAAGAACACCAGGATTTGAGGGCGTGCTGGGTGACCGGGGGGGTCGGGTGGGGGGGTGTGGTGGAAGGAGAGCTATAATAGGGAATAGGGAAGCCCAAAAAGTGTTTGTGGAGCATGCAGGAGTAGTTCTGTCGCTTTTTAATGACGAGAGAAGGGAAGGCTGGTGGAGCTCCTCCCGTGAAGGACACTGTTGTTCGGTACTACTCATCTCCCTCCAATGTGTGACCAGGGTGACCGTCCAAGTCTGTGAGACCGCAGAGACCTCTCCGCCAGCACCCGTGTCCTGGGCCCGCCCACCCGCGGAGGTTCAAGGCCAGAGTCTGAGTCTGGGTTGGGGGGGCCGCCTCCCGGCAGGACGCGCTGGCCACGCCCCACTTTGTTATCCGACCCTTTTCTGGGTCAGCTGGTGCTGGCGTCAGGGGGAGGGATGTGTAGGCTCGGCTCGACTCGTCAGGGCTTGTTTACTATGGCTGATGATCTGGAGCAGCAGTGAGTTAATCCTGTCTCTTTCTTTTTCTCTTTCTCTCTCTGGGCCATGATCCTGGGAGTCTCTCTGGCTGTGGAACACTTTTAGACACCTTCCCGCCTTTCCTGTTTCAGGTGGGCTTCAGGGGAGGGCGGGGGTTTGCGTTTGCTCGCTTTGCTTTTCCGGCGGCAGAACCGGGGGAGCTGTGGGAAATAAGTTTGCCTGCAGCTTAGTGTTTTGGACTCTCCACGTTAGTCTTCGCATCGCTCGCTCCTCGTTCTCCTCTAGCCGCTGTACTTTGGGATTAGATTTAGTGGGTATGTCTGAGAAACCCCGAAGCACGCTTAGAGGACGCGGGAGTAGCAGCCAGGTCTACTCTTCTGGATTTGCCCCAGGATGGAAGTCGGGGGTGTGGGAAGAATCTCGCTTAGCCGGGCAAGGAGAGGGCCTGGGAAGAAGAGAGAAGGCTCCACCGCGCTGGAATAGATCTAATTGGAGTAAGGGGCTTGCAAGCTGTGTTTAGCTCTCGCCCACCAAGACATTTTGCAGCTTGCGATCCTAGTTGATAATGTTTTTAATCACCATGACAGTATTCTTTATGATGTGGTCTCAAATGTAGAGCTTTGGGGATTTGTTACCACTGTCTCAAGGGCATCAGGTTTGCATCAAGGGGTGCCACCTGTAGGTGGTGTAACTAGCCGTTCACAGCGTGGTCGGAACCAGGAAAAGTTTCTTGCAGAATGACTCAGCTCCCAGCCAAGCCTTGGTTTCACCAGAATAGGGCCTTTCCTGGATCCCGTGTTCCCCCTTTTCAGAGCTGCAGAATAGGCAGCTTGCAAAATGAATTAACTTTATGACAGTAACAGCTTCCTGTGCTTGAAGGAACTGCCTAGGGGAGTGTTGCTTTCTATGATGAGTTTTCCAAGAAGAAATGTCCAATAGCTACAATGACTTAGGGAAACACAGTATTAGAGCTGGTTGCCATGCAGGTAGTTCAGCTCCTTTTTACAAATGAAGAAGCTAGTACCCATGGAAGTTAGGAGACTTGCCCAAGATCACAGAGGTCCAACAGGCTTCTGACCCAGCACAGAACCCCTTCTGCCTCACCCCCATCAGGATAAAAACACTCTAGGCCAGGCTAAGTTCATGGCTAAGTGACTTCTCTGCTCCTTGCCCCAATCCACTTCCTCCCTCCCCACCGGTAATGCTCACCTCCCAATTGTATTGAGCAGATACAAAGAGCCAGGAACTCTTTCCAGGGCTGTACCTATAACGTTTCTGTGAAGAAGAGAGGCAAAATAAAGCTCCCCGAGTGTCTGCTGAGCAGCTGTGGTGCTGTTCCATGGAACAACATTGCTCCCGATTGCTGCTTTGGGCAGATAAAATGCAATGTGGGGTCTAGATGCAGTGGTCTGACTTGTCACAGTGTCTATGATGTGGAGAGAAAGTTTGCCTCATAAGACGGGCAAAATTCTGTGGTCTTGGTGCACATGCTTCAAGTTTACATGGAATTCCAGTGGAGAATTACAAGGATTTTGAATCATGTTGGATTGATTGAGACTGACAACTCCCAGCTGGCTGTAAAGTCATCGATGTACCACTCGCAGCTGCAACCCCAATATTTCTTTCAAACCTCAAACTGTCATTGACAGTTGCTACTTGCAAAACACTGGGAATGTAGACAGCTTATGATTTAGCTGGGGGGGGGTGAATGTTTATTGGGAGTTTATCTTGTGCCAGGCATTATTCTACGTGTGTTAGGTGCATTAACTCAATCTATAACAATCCTATGAGGTAGATACTAGTATTACCTACCGTTTAAAGATGAGGAAATGTTGACACAGGAAGGCCAAAATCATATTGCTGGTAAGTGGCAGTGCTAGGATTAGAACTTGGGCCCTCTGGCTTTAGACCACATCTCCTTTCAGAATACAGACTAGTGTGAAAGTGATGTCATATACTGTGAGTATTATTCATGTATGGCCTTGAAAAGCTGAAGCTGGAACGTCTACAGGAGAGGTACAGAGAAATCTGGATTTGAGGTCTGGGTCTAGTTCTGCTTCTTTTTCTAACTAGTTATATGACCTCTTTTGGCATCATTTTGCTCATCTGTAAAATAAAAAGGCTGGGCTAGATGTTTTCTAAGGAATCATCCTAATCAAAAATTCTGTGACTCAAATAATGTACTGGGATGCCCAGTGTGTACTAAGCGGGGGAGTTGGTAATGGTTCCTCTCATTCTCCCACAGAATGCCCCTGTGTGATACGCCCACATTCATAGGCCCTTCCTAGATAGAGCTGGTGGTGTCCGTCCTGTAATCCCTTTCACCCAGGCAGAGATCAAGAAAAGAGAAACGTCATACGGGATGGAAAAGGAATCATAAAAACTCATTCATTGAGTATCTAATTTGTCCCGGGAACCTTGCAAGTTTCCCTACATATCTAGATTCTCAAAGTCGGGTTATTTATCAGGCCAAAGCTATTCTGCTCATAAATGATAATACCGTGACTCACATGCAAGGTCTTTTTGGTCTGTTTGTTCTTTTAATTTCAAAACTGGTGCTTTCAACTTCTACCCTGCAATGACTTAAAGTCCCCCATGTATGGAGATAAAAGTCCCCTGGGTATGGAGCTTATTGTATCTGTTTTATTGCATGCCATGGGAGGTGAGGATTATGTGAAGTTTCTACTCATTTTATAATCTGGAATACAAGTCCAGCGGCAACCTGTGTCCAATCAGTGAATCACAGCAGGACTTGAACCCAGGTCTCCTACCTCCTGCTCCCTGCCTCTCCCATCTTGTTGCTCGAGGATTGCCTGAGAGCCCAACTGGCAGTGACAGTGCTCTGTACTTCCAGGGGCTTGGAAGAAGGCACACACAAACCCCAGTGCCCTGCCAGGAGAGTTGATGACATGGGAATTTGTCCTACTCAGAAGGAACATCCAGTCCTGAGGATAGCAAAAGATAACTGAAACATTAGTTAAAATTGGCTTTTTAAAACCCCTTGTAATCTCCTTGGACATTATGAAAATTAGTAACAAAGGGGATTATGAAGCTCAAATGAGATAACAAATGTGAAAGTGCTTTGTAGACTGTAAGGTGCTCTGCGCATGGTATTCTGAGTACCTTGAAACAAAAGGCATGTTGTTGGTAATAGCCATTTACCAGGGAACAGTAGCCGTCTATCAGGCAGTGAGGGAATTGCTGACTGTCGTATTGGGAGGTAACACCCTGCCCCCTGATAACTATTTTGTAACTGTCAGCACGGCTCAGGGCATCAGTGTTTCCTTCCAATGTTGCCAGTGAGCGTCTCTGTGTCTCCTTGTCCCAGGCCTCAAGGCTGGCTGAGCAGCTGGCTGCCCGCTTGGCGCCCCACTTCGATGTCTCAGCTGAAGAATGTGGAAGCCAGGATCCTCCAGTGTAAGTAGAAGGGACGACTTGTGCCGCCTCCCTCAGGAGGCCCAAGGAGGATACAGGATCTTCCCAGAGTTTGGTACACTGAGCCCAGTGACTCCTGATCAACAATGCCTGGGGGTGGGAGGAGGGGCTGTCAGTGATCTGAAGGAAGAAATTTGTACAGAGGACACCATATTCTATTAGGTTGGTGCAGAAGTCATTGCAGTTTAAAAGGTTAAAAATAACTGCAAAGACCGCAATTACTTTTGCACCAACCTAATACAATGGTTCCTCGATATCTCCCTCCCTATTGTCATGCTGGCTAGCTCCTGCCACATCCCACAACTTCACTTCCAACCCTCTACCAGCTATTCGCACGCCACACACACCAATATACACATTCTCTCTTTGCCGCCTTCTTTCTCGCCTTATTCTTCTCTTCTTCCTCTCTCCTCCCTCTCTCTTCCAAACACACAAGCACTTCTTAGATTTACCACCTTCCTACCCAAGGACCAGCAGTCCTATAGTCTTCTGTTTTGGGACAGGAGTTTGGGATTCCTACAGACCAGCTCTCACGGGCAGGGCATCCCATGAGCAGCAGCAGCCACTGGCTCAAACAAGACCTTTTGGCACAGCTCCCTATATTTCTTATATGATCTTAGCCACCTGGTACCACTGCCCCAGCCATCGCTACCCTCTTTCTTATGGGCCTGAGTAAGTACAACCAAAGAGCAGCCACAGCTTTTAAGCTTTTGGCCAGGATCCAGGTGACTTCCCCAAGGCAGCTCTGTCATGTGACTGCCTGCACGCCAGCAAAGCAAGCACTGCCCATCTTGGTCTGTCTCTAAGAGGAATAAGAGACACGGCTCAGGTCACATGGATCACCCCCTCCACCTGGCTCAACTCCAGTTAGAAGCTGCCCTCCCACCTACCCTCAGTGAGGACACTTCTGTCCATCTGTCAAGCCCCAAGATACAGGTACAGGAGATATGGATGCAGCAGCTCTGTGAGGTCAGTGGGGTCACTGCCACCCTGGGTCCAAAGGAAGCCAGGCAAACAGCCTCAAAGAATAAGATGGCCCGTCTTCTTACCTACACACTAGATGGTGTCAAATTGTATTAGAAGTTGAACTCTTAGGATGTATGGTGAGAGGGTTATGAAAGGAAGGAGGTGAGAAAGGGTTTGGGAATGGAGGGACAGAGCTAGAGTGGTAGTACAGGCCAAGCGATAATGCTGTAGGGCTTATTACTCTGCCCTGGATCCCCTCTCCCCAGGTCTGCAGAACAAGTTCCTGGCCCGATATGTGTCTCTCCCAAACCAGAACAAGATCTGGACGGTGACCGTGAGCCCCGAGCTCAGGGACCGCACCCCCTTGGTGATGGTACATGGCTTCGGGGGTGGCGTGGGCCTCTGGATCCTCAACATGGATTCACTGAGTGCCCGCCGTACACTGCACACCTTCGATCTGCTTGGTTTCGGGCGAAGCTCAAGGCCAACATTCCCGAGGGACCCCGAGGGGGCTGAGAATGAGTTTGTGACCTCGATAGAGACGTGGCGGGAGACCATGGGGATCCCCAGTATGATCCTCCTGGGACACAGTTTGGGAGGATTCCTGGCCACTTCTTACTCTATCAAGTACCCTGAAAGGTAAGGAGGAGCCACCCTCTCGGTCATGACCTAACTCCTTGCCTTGCCAGAGCCCTTCCAGTGTTAGTTTCCAATAGTTCTCTTCTTCCTGAGCGAGTTAAGGGCTATGGTACCTCCAAGCAAATACAGCATCTCCTTTGTCCTCCTTTAGAGTTAAACACCTCATCCTGGTGGACCCATGGGGCTTTCCCCTCCGACCAACTGACCCCAGTGAGATCCGTGCACCCCCAACCTGGTTCAAGGCTGTGGCCTCTGTCCTAGGGCGTTCTAATCCACTGGCTGTTCTTCGAGTAGCTGGGCCTTGGGGTGAGTAGCCTACGGATAAAGAAACTATCTCCTCAAACCCAGGCTGTCCCATTCTAGAAGCTCTACTGTACCTGGACTCCCATCCTCCCCACTGGTTCTTGAAAAGTGGGAATGGGCCTAGCATTGTTATTTAAAGCTATTCATCTGGACCAGATCTCTTGGTCTGCAGTTTCAGAACGTTCTTTATTCTTTCATCCGCATGGTAAAAGCTTTCCTGTACAATGGACAGATGGAGCAGAACTACTACTCTGTGTCTTGGCTAGACCCCCAGAGAGAGACAGAGAGGGGCCACGGGGTGCCTCTTCCTCTGCTGAGTTCTTATGCTACGTGTGTGTGAATTTATGGCAACCTGTTGGCGAGTCAGCATGGTAACCACCACTGGCTCCCATCTCTGCAGCTCACCTGGCACCTGCAGCAGGGAGCTGTCAGAACCATAGCCTCCGACACAACCCACAGTGTCAGGCAAACCCCTCAAAACCATGCCCTACGCCAGTCAGACACCACATCTTCACCATTCAGTAGCGGTCAGCAAATTCTGTGGCTAAAAGGAGGGAAGGAGTTCCAGGTGGGGCTGGGCAGGCAGCAAGTAAGTGGAATCAGTAGGTCCCAGGCTTCTGACCTCACTCTGCCAGCACCCTAACTTTCTGGGGAGCTTTTTACTCTGATGAAGTGAAAAGCAGATTCCCTTAATGGAAAAGACTGGTGACCCTCTATCTTACACCAATAGCTTATGCATACATAGTAATGCTCAATAGCCAATTATCAGTTAATTGCTAATGGCCAAATAAGAGTTGTTTCTCGAGGCCCTTCGTGAGAAACAGAATGATTCTGGTACAGAAAAATTAGCATTTGAGTAGAAGGTAGGAGTTTAGGAGAAGCCCAGCTCTTACCACTCCCCTTTTCTAAATTTGTATCTGGCCAGGTTCGTGCATGGGCATGAGAGCTAATGTGGTTGGGGCAGTTGGCTGGCAGCCATGGAGGAGGGCCAGAACCGAGGAGATCCTGGCTGTGCCTCCCTCTCACCCCTGATTTCTCACATGCAGACAGAAGACCAGAAGAGAGGGAGAAGTCAGAAGGGTGACCATTAGGCCCAGTTTTCACAGTCTTTTCTGGGTGCCATACTGCTTTTTCATGAACTATATAAAGAAGGTGAAGGGAACAGATTGCTCTAAAACTATGCCCCAAGTCTGAGATGCCAGGGTTAAGTTTGCCTCTCCACTCATATTCTGTTACAAGCCTCAACATGAGCGGGCTCTTGGGAGGTGGTCTAGTTTCATCCACTGCCTTCAGAATATTAAAAGGCCGTTAGGGTCTCGGAGAATAGCTCAGACTGTAAAAGGAAAGCCTCTCAACCAAGGACTCTTATGGGGCTTGCGATCCTTGGAGGAAAAGATCTTGGGATTTCATTGAACTGAAAATAATCTGATTCCTCATGAAGTTAGACTGTTAAAAATTCTTTGGTAACCAACTGCCTCTCATTTGTAGTCATCTGGAGCTTCCCGAAAGACTCTCAGACTCCTTCTGCCACTATAATAAAGTTAAATGTACAAAGCAAACAAACCCTTAGGAGAAATAATGTTTGATGAAAGTTGTTAAAACACTCTCCCCCACCACTGGCCACTCCATGGTTTTCTATCCCCTCCCAGGGCCTGGCCTGGTGCAGCGATTCCGACCAGACTTCAAGCGCAAGTTCGCAGACTTCTTTGAAGATGATACTATATCGGAGTATATCTACCACTGCAATGCACAGAATCCCAGGTGAAGGCAGCTCCCAGAGCCAGCTTGGGGTGGATGGGTTTGGGGATAAAACTCCAACTGCTAGAAAACGACGGAACTGTCCCAGGATCATTCTGTGCTGTATTTCTTCTTCCACAAATCTCTCATTCAGTGAGGGGACCAGAGGCATTAGCATGCTTGATCATTTCCAGAAACTTCCCCAGGGATAGGCACACAAGGCTAGCGAAGATAATAGATTAATTAAAATTGCCATTTTCTCTAGAGGAGGACTCTTACTCTTCTCTGGAGATATGCCATTAGCCTGATAGGCAAGAGTCTGAAAAACATGTGAAAAGATCTTTTTTATTTTTAATACTAAAAATATGATGTGGACATAGTATTTTTATAAAGGCAAAAAAAAAAAAGAACGAAAGAACTCTTCTGTCCCAGACCTGTAACTCCCAAATTTCCATGTTATTTGCAGTCAGATAGCACGTGACGTTGCTTCAGAGAACCTCCTTGCCTATCTTCTTTTGCACATGTGTGACTCTATCTATAGAATACATTCCTGTAAATAGAATTGCTGATTGAGAGAGTGTGCATTTTAAATTTTAATTATGTGACCCTTGAAATACTTATTGTTGGAATAGGAATTTCTTCCAAATCTTTTGGAGATTTCGGGGTATGCCCAGAATCTTGAGAGGTTCCTATCTATGACTATGACTACTCACACAGCTGGCCCTCCAAGCCTGTTGATCTGCAGTCTTGGCAGCTGACGGCCCAGGCAGAGTCAGGGAGGGACTCTTTCCCTCAGGCCGTGCTGTGGGAGTGGTTGAGACCAGGAGGCTGCACTGGTGGCACCCTCTGTGCTGGCTTCACCCCAAGCTGCTGGGAGACATCTGAGGGGAGCCACAGTTCCCGGGAGCAGCAGCACTGCCCCACCTCATCTCAGGCCTGTCTAGGTCACCCGTCGTGAGCCAAAGCTGTGAAGAAGAGGGGGTTTATAATACTGTCTGAGCATTAGCCTCAAACCCAGACAGCTTTCAGGCAGCGTGGGAACTGCCCATCCAACATTCCTCATGAGCTCAGCTAATTGAAAGGCCCCACTTAGGCAGCAGTCGAGAAACTCAGCTCAATAGTCTAATCAGGTAGCCCCCTGCTTCATGCTCTTGACCCCTCTTTCAGCCCCCACTGGGCTCAGGGCCAGTCTCATACCCACTTGAGGCCCCACAGACCCAACCCAGCCCTTTCCTCGGAACATTCCCCAGTCCTAGACCTAGTTCTGTATAATGAATGGCCTCCCAATCTAAGCCACAGAATATATAAAATCATGGGACTCATTCCTGTCCTGGAGGAAGCAGAGATGACATCGGTGAGAACCAGTCCCCTCCCCCCAAACATCATCACTCAATTTTATAACCCCCTGAGGGTTTCTGAGTTGTAACCCTGACAAGCTCAAGGTAACTCTTACCATTCCCTTGGAAAACATGAAATTTGGCCAAGGAAAAATGTTTGGGGGGTGCGGAGGTGTACCTATTTCATTTCACCTAAACTTAAGGGCTTTGTACATATTTTCACTTTCCTCACAATGACCTAATAAAGTAGGTATAATTCCTCTCTAATTTGTAGAAGAGAAAATTAAAGTGTGTTCTGGTTACATGGCTTGCTAAGAGAGTATAGCCAGGATTTCAAGTCATGTCTCTCTGACTCCAGAGTCTGTGATTTTTCTACTATGCTATGATGTCTTAAGGAAGAACTGTTTCTGGTGGCCTGTGCAGAACTCAGGCTCCCCTCATCCCAGAGGTGCGAAGGAGACCAGGTATCCCTGAACAGCCTGAGCCTGGTAGGAGGCAGTCCCTCCTCTGCCTCACGCAAAGCTACAGACCAGCCCAGAAAGCTACTTCCATCCCAGGCTTGCAGACCACTCATGATATGGCTTAGTTCTACTTAAGGAAATTACCAGAAAGCAAAGTAGATTTGATTGGCAGTCATTGCTTTTCACATAGCACAAACTGCTGCTTCCCTTAGGTCCTCACAAGACTGATGTTTCTTTCCAGTCTACTCAGGAAACCCTTTATACTACTACGGTACTGGCTTTTCAGAGTCCACCTCAAATGAACTCCTTGACCTTCCTCCACGTCTTGCAGGCTAAGTCCTTAGTCTGTGTTCTCATGACACTCTACCAATCTTTCATAATTCTTGGAAAATTTGAAGTTAAATAATTAATCACATAATTCATTATCTAATGCCTAAAGTATGAGCTAAACTGTGAGCTGCAGGAGGGCAGGTATAGCATCTTTCTTGTTCATATGTTCCCTTAGCTCAGGGTATGGCACATAAATATTTGTTGAATAAATATTAACTCATTGCATTCTTGGACAATTCTCAGTGCCCTGGGGGTTTTTACAAGCATGTCCCTTTAGCTGTTCTGTGATAGGAGGGCTCTGGAGATTTAGTCCTGTCTCCTAATCTTACCAATATTTAATGAGTCTCAAACCCAGGGTTTGAGAGGAATACCAAGATGATGAAAATATGGCCCCAGCCTCTGAAAAGACCAACAAGTTGACATTTTATGCTGTGGGGTTTATTCTACTAATTGCCTCACCTTATTTTGCTTCTTAGTGGTGAGACGGCCTTCAAAGCCATGATGGAGTCCTTCGGCTGGGCTCGGCGCCCCATGTTAGAGCGAATTCACTTAATTCGAAAAGATGTGCCCATCACCATGATCTATGGGGCCAACACCTGGATAGATACCAGCACAGGAGAAAAGGTGAAGCTGCAGCGGCCGGACTCCTATGTCCGAGACATGGTACGTTGGCCATCCAAGCAGCAGGGCTGAGGTGGAAAACCTGTACATTCAATGCCAGCACCTGTTGGTTGACTCTCAGCATGGATGAGCTCTCAGGGTAGAGAGGGTGAGGACAAGAGGGATGGACAGACTGAGATGGGGCAGTGGATTTGAAAGGGGTGGCTCTCTGTTATTTCATAATTAGGGGCCTCTCACTTCTGTGGAGCCCAGTTCAGTGAAAGGCAGGTTCTTGCCCAGTAGCCAGACACAGACATCACGCTACCCCTCCAGCCCCGGTGTAACTCCCACTCAAAACCAGAGCCGTGAACAGTAGAACAAGGAGTAGAGGCTGCCATGACACCACCTCACCACACTCCTGCCTTCCCTTTTTTCTTAGTCCCCTCCACCCTCATTTGCTAATGAATGTGCTTAATTAGGCTGGGTGCCTACTGGGCCCTGGTTTACCGGACCTGTGGGTGAAATGAGCAGAGCAGTGGTGGGGCTAGCATGGAAGGCAAGATGCAGGGAATGGCCATGGGAGAAGGAGAATGGGATACTGAGAGTCACTGGCTCCCGCAGGAAAGTGCCAAGATGTGGGGAGAAAGGTGGACCATTGTTTCTCATAAGTACTTAATGGGTGATGGGCGAGCAGGTCTAAAGGAAAAGAAATGGTTCGACAGCTGTCCGGTGCCTGGAGTAAAGGGCTTTCCCACCCCCCACGGGCTTCTCTCTCCGCAGGAGATTGAGGGTGCTTCACACCATGTCTATGCAGACCAGCCACACATCTTCAATGCGATGGTGGAAGAGATCTGTGACTCTGTTGATTGAGCTGCTCTCCCTAGAGGAAGAGGAGAAAGCCAGAGAGTCGCCTCCCTGTCTGCTTACTCACCCCTCTGTCCTTTCCTCACCAACTAACATGTGCCAGCCAGGCAGAGTCTTGGGCTATCCTCAGGACAGGAACACAGTGAAGAGCACTCCAGCACACGAAGGGCTTGAGGCAGAAGCCACAAGAAGCCTTGAGCTCCCCACGCCAGGGAAGAACATTCCCTCCATGCCAAGTGTCACCCAGATGGTGGTTGTCAAGGGCCTGCACCCAGCCACGTTTCTTCCCTGCCAAAGGGAGGGCGGCCTCTCTTCCCCTGGACAAAGGAGAGGCTCCCAGCCTTTCCCAGCTCTGGGATGTTTGTGGGAGTAGGTTTCACGCAATAGCATTTTCCTCCTCCATCAGCCCCTGGCCCCCATCCCATGCCAGCGTCCAGGGTCTGGTTGAGACCAGTTCCCACTTAACTACCAAGAGCAGGTCGTGAAGCTTCCCTGTTCTGCAGAGTCCCTCCCATGACCTGAGAGGTCACATCCAAAGGCCTCATTAACAGATGAGGAACAGTCCAGGGCAGGACATGGCTGGCCCATGGTGATAAAGCTCTTTTCCAGGAAAGCTCAGGCTAGAACCCACTTCTGTTGACACCCAATGCTCATTGCAGACTCCACTTGCTGAGGTTTGAGGCAGGCACCATTGCCATGGGATAACTGACCAAGGATAAGCCCGTCCCTGCCACGTTCCAGCCCCATTGCACAGGGTGCTGTTGTCCTGCCCTGCGTCTCAACTCTGGCTGCCTAAGCGGGGGACACTCAGTGCTTTCTTCCCTTCCCTCTTTTACTCCCTACAGGGAGGTCCCTGGGCCTCCCTCTGTGCCTTGGGCCCTGAAGCCCCACTTGTAGTATAGAGCAAAGGTGGTCCCTGGGGAGAGAAAGGAAAGGCCCTTCAACTCAGGGCCGAATCTGGATTCCCATGCTCACCAGGGTTTTTCTACCTGCCCCTAGAGCTGGGGCCACCCGGAACCCCTGCTCATGGTGCAGAAGGGAGCCTCATGCCAGCAGTTTCCTGTCCTCATCAGCCACAGGATGGTTCTCACTGCCTGGCCCTTTGTCCCTGCCATCTGTCTCCAGTTCATCCCACCCAGCCTACCTGTCACTCTTTCCCAGGGGCTGGGTCCAGGTTTGGGGCAGTAGGCTGGGCCGTGCCCCAGAACCAGGGCAGCTCCTGCCTGCCCTTCACTTCTGTAAAGCCAACCCTTACACCAGAATATTAACTCCTGGTGCTTTGTACTACTGGTCCAGCTACCTTGGGCTCCTTTTCTACATTAATAAAGAAATGAGTGAAAACTGCTGGCGGTGTTGATGTTTAATACTGCTCCGACAAGAATGCTGGGGTGATGCTTAACAGCCCATGTAATGCCTGAGTCAGAGAAGGGAGCCCTGAGGGGTACCTGCTTACACGGCTTTCCCTTTCCCCGTTAGCGTAGCCGCCCTCTAGACCTAGATTGGCACAGGCCATCCTACCCCCTCAGGCTGGATGGGGAGTGCAGATGGGCCAAACCCTAATTCACAGGAGAATGAGGCAGACCTGGGTGCTCCCTGCTGCTCAGTAAACAGCCTTCTGAAGTTCACGGGGACTGTCCCCTATAGCCTGTTCTCCTAACTCCTACTCATCCCCTCAAATATTCCTTAGATGGAAGCCTGTCTCTGGCCCCCCAGGCTGGACTTGGACCCCCTCTTCTGTGTCTCCATGGCACACTCAACTGCCCCTTTTGTAAAACTCAAACATGTGGTCACTTGCTTAATGTCTGTCTTTCCTCCCTAGATCATAAATTACTTAAGGACAAGAGGCACATCTGGCATCTAGTTCATGTTCAATAAATGTTTGTTTTCATTTAGTCAAGAGAAGTGAGATATGCCAAATGTTCAAAAAAAAGTGTTCAAAGCATTACCGATAGTGCCCACTGTGTTCTAGCTGAACTCCAGTTAGGCCCAGAATTCCACAGCTCAAAGTAACACATAATACTACATATGTCATGATGAATGAATGAACAAATGAATGAATGGAACTCCTGGGTATAATTACAAAGCTCTGATCCATCTCAAGACCCTCTGTCTTCTCTGACTAAAGATTGCCTGATGGCCAACTCAGCTGTCTAAAGGAGAGGGCAAGTATTTGGAGCTTATTGCATGCCAAGAACTGAGACTACAATAGTGAAGAAACATGGTCCCTGCTTTCATGGGAAATTACACTCTACAGGGAGAGGCACACTTAATGAAATTATTATGTACATAAATATAAAACTGCAACTGAAAAGGGCAACCCTTGAAAGGTCAGGAAGGCTTCCCTCAGAAGTAATGACAGCTGAGCCTGAAGGAAGTGCAGGTAGAGGGAGGGGAAGGAGTGTCTGGAGAGAACACAGAATGTAAAGGCCTATTAGCAGGGAAGGTGGCTGTGAGACAGGGCTGGGGAGCTGGGTGGGGAGCCGCTCACATAAGCCCTCTGGCCATGAAAAGAATGTTGAGTTCATCCTAAAAGCAATGGAACAAAATAACTGGAGTGTCAGGATGGGGTCGGGAGTGTGACAGAATCCAATGTGGGACTTGAAGTGACCACTGGCTGCTCTATGGAGTATAGATTGGAGGAGGATGAGTCCCTGCAAGGGAACTTTGAGGCTACTGCAGTGGTCCAGGCCAGAGAAGCCGGAAGCTTGGACTTGGCCAGTGGCTAATGGACACAGAAGAGGAAGGTGCAAGAAATGTTTAGGAGGTAAAAGCGAAAGAATTTGTCAACACTGAGTGATGCGACCACCCCTTTGGAGGCAGTAGTCAGCAAACCTGTTCACATAACACAACAACCTAGGGTATTTTTAAAAATATAGATTATTGGGCTGTATTCCCCAGAGTTTTATTCAATAAATCTGGATGGAGTCTGACCATGACATTGCATTTAAACACATTCCCTAGGAGATTCTGAGGCCCCCTGTCTGCAGGCACTGGACTAAGGGACGCTGTGTCTCTGACACTTGACCCAGATGGCCCCTGTAGAGAAGTAGGACCTGTGGCCCTGAAAGTTTATCTCTTGCTTGCTCCAAAACCACTTTGGAGGACCACACATGATCTGATTTTCCCAAATCCACACAACGCAAACACATTCCTCAGGAGCAGGTGCAATAAGAGTCTGCGGAAAGTCACCCAGAGTGCCCTGTTTACACTACCAGGCCCATATATACACACACTCCATCTGACTTGTTAGGTACAGCCGGACGAATGAGTCACTGGGGACAAAAATTGGTCTGTAAGAATTTATTTGGCCTCCTTGAGCTGCAGAATTCAGGTTAGAAAAGACCATAACCTTGTCGTAAGAAAGGTATGGAGTTTTATAGGTATAGGGGGCGGTCACAAGCAAGCAGGGAGCAGGACTAGGTGGCTTCTAAGATAAGATGGTTTCTATTCAGCACATTCTGGGCGGTTTCTCCAGGCTTAAGGCAGTTTCGGCCTGTAGTGGAATTTTCTATTGAGCTCGGCTTTGTCTGTTGGGGTGGGGGGAAGAAGCAGTTAAGCCGGTCTTCGGCAACCTTTGCATATGTTATGTAGATTTAAGTTGGAGCCAGGAGTGGATCCCTTACGGATGCAAAACCTCTCCCAAGTCACAGGACCAGCCTGGGCCGAAGTAGATAGAAACACTGAAACGCGTATGCATGGTAAATGTATAGGAAGCAGAGTTATTAAGAGGCAAAGAAAGAAAAGAAAACTTTCAAAAAGACCAGAGATCCAAATCTTGAAATAGAAGATTTAGTGCCACCATTACAATCCCGTCTTAACATGGCTAGGGCGTTCCTGACATTCCGAGGGCTGGGACTAAGAAATCACTATGAACATACCAGCCAATCAGCACCTTTCCTGGCATGTTCTAAGGATTTATGGTAACAGTTCACGCAATAAACTTGAGCTCAAAGGACTAGCAGTTTACAAGGAGAGATTCCAGAGATAGACATAAAAGACTATGATTAACCCAAGACCAGGGAAGTCTTTCCCTGTGCAGTGGCTACCAGGAAGTGTGCTAAATTTAACTTCCTCCTTGGAATAGACACCAAAATATGTGTGCTAAAAAGCCAGTCTGGTGTCATTACCCAAAGAGTGATGAAATCTTGATGAGTACCTCTCTCCACTCTGACATCTCACACTGTAAGCCCACAACTGCAGGTACCGTTCTTGACCAGCTAGGAAATAATCCTACTGGCTGATAAACACAATGTCCAACGAACGGTGCAAAACATTTCTTTTCTCACCATAGACCTTTCAATTCATACAGAGTCTTCCTTGGATAGGGTCTGGGCTCTTTTTTAGATTCCCTCTTTCTTCTCCTCACCCCCAGGGTCCTAGTCTGTCTTGCAGAAGCAAGGAAGACACTTCAGATTTTTGAGGGTCAGTCCAAACCCCATCCAGGTGAAATAGCTCAAGACAAACCGTCTCTTCACTTGCTAATAGTGACTGTTTTCTCATAGCACAAGTTCAACATTATTATGCTAGAAAAGTCTTTGTCTTTATTCTGTTAAATACCACCCTTCACTAGGATTAAGGAGGAAAGACAATTGCAGCCTGATAATTTTTTGAGAATAACACATTCCTAGACAGAATACTAAAGGGTTCATTGATGCCAACAGAGGCACAGAGCCCTCCCCACCAATGCAGGAAGGGAAGAGCGCATTCTCTGGCTGTTGACTGTAAAAGGCCAGGAGGAGCCCTCTGCAAACTTGGCCTTGCTCATGGTTAGGCGCTCCTTCCTTGAGTATGTTCTGAGGCCTGATGGAGAGTTTGTTAATAATTCAGCAACTTCATATTTCAGTTGATACTATCAGAACCAATTCTACTACCAGAAGAAATCTGGGACATGCTAGTTTACTGAAGAGGATTCTGAGGGACTTGGGATTGCAGGTGATATTTTCATCTCCTCGCTTTGACATTGAAAAAGAAAGAGCAGGAAGCTGAACACCTGACAACTCATAGCATGTCAGAGAACAGGATTTGGGAGAGGGCTTATTTCGTATAACAGAAGATTTATGGGCTTCTGATAAATTATGAGGTAACTAACACACACACAAAAAGGGTATCAGATACTTCCTAAATTTTTCAAGGAAAGAGAAAAGTGTCCATATAAAACTACAAAACCATGTATTGTAGCAATGATTTCCTACACAGGCCTGTGGGCTGGAGCTGGTCCACGACAAAGTATTTCTGGTCTGTGATGAAATAAATAACATTTTTTTTCAATATTTTTAAATTCTGAAATTATGTCCTTCCTAAACTTTTCCAGGATTAAACTATTGTTCTTTTATGAAAAGATGTTGATATTCCACGATTGTTTGTGGGAGGAAATGTTACCTCTTATTGCCAAACATATCAATGTCAGGGATTTTTTCCCTTGTAATTTTAATTAATATTAGTAAAATCCTAAAGTCCAGGAAGAGCTACATTATAGAAAACCAGAATGGGAAAGGAACTTGAATTTTATCACAAGAGTGATGCCGTGGAACTCACGAGTGAGAGGATGGCTGGGGAAAGATAACATTGTTTGGAGGAAGCTGGTCTAATTCAAGTTCCAACAGTCGGATATATGTCAAAAAGGAAATCACAAAACAAAATGGAACTGTGTGGATGGAACTGAAAGAAGAAACAAACAGGAAAATACAACCTGGCAGGAGTGCAGAATAGATGTTAAGATAAACAGAGGACATGGACAATGCTTTTTTATATTTAGACTGTAAAACTGACCGTAGGCTGAATACAGTAGTGCGGGAGGTCCCAAGCATCGAGACATCTACTCATCGTCTCCTGCTGCTGGAAGCAGAGCTCCTAGTAAGTTCTTGCCCTACTGACAAGTTGATTTACTAGAATGTTGAAGAAAGGTGGTCAGACATAAGTTTTATAGGTTTCAGGAAGTCAGATTTCAAAATGTTCCCACAAAAATTACCTAAGGGGCTCAAAAGGGACAGCGAGTGTGAAGTTTCAGTAGGTTTTGCTCCAAAGGATCCTGCTGAGGAAGAAAAGAGGCTTCAGCAATCAGAAAACAGCTACACCAGTTGTCTTGTCAGATCAAACTACAGGCAGAGATGAATGTCAAGTTTCTTACATCAAAAGATAAATGAAACAAGTAAAGCAAGGATAGTTCATGCGAAAAGGTTAAACCAGTATACCAATCTGAAGGTTTTAGTGGCCTAAAGGCTCAGATTGAAGCAGAAAAGGATGAAGCTGCCAAAAAAGTTAATGCAATGTTAGGTCTCATTCCTGCTTTGGTAGGAGACTCGGTGGTTCCACTATACCCTGATCTGAGTGGAGGTTCAATTCTGAGAACGTTTTTCCTTATTTTTATGTAAATAGAACATTTACATTGTAAAAAAAAATAAAAGGACTTTTAAAAAAACCTAATTACACTACCCAGAAATAACCATATTAAATATTTTAATATATATGTGTATATACAGAGGGTGTCAAAAAAAGTATACACATTTGAAGAAAGGAAAAAACTGTATTAAAATTGTAATACTCAAAATATACCGATAACAAAAGATGAATACAAGTCACATGTATACATTTTTTTGGCATCCCTGTTATATACACATACATATGCTGAGAATATATATAATATATGTATATACGCATCATACATGTTATTATATATAAATAATATTTACCAGAATGAAAGAATACTGACAAAGTGCTTTATGAAATTTTTTAAAACTTCTATATTATAAATCTCTACATCAATAAATATAGCATATAAGAAATTTGTCATTATTCTTAATTATACTCCATTTTTTAGATTTTCCACATGTATTGATCCAATTTTCTATTGTTGGGTTTTAGAGTGCCTTTCAAATGTTTTTATATTAAAAACAATGTGTTAAGCATCTTGGACATTCATTTTTGTCCTTTTAACCAATGATTTCCTTCCTAGATGTAAAATTGCAGGATTAAAAGGGTATGCAAAATATTGAGGCTTCTGATAAACAATGAAAATAGTTTATGCAATCAGAAAAGGAAAAGCAACTCAGCAGAAAAATAAATGTTTTTTTGTGTGTGTACAGGGCAAAAAATATGAATAAGCAATTCACAGAAGATATATATAGATGACCACGAACGTATGAAAAGATGCTCAACCTCACTAGTAATAGAGAAAACACAAAACAATAATGAGAAACTATTTTTTACATGCAGACTGACAAAATAAATTGTTTAAGGTCGACAATATCTGGTAATACCAGTGGTGAGTGACTTGACTTCCTTTGAGCCCCCAACTTCTGCCTGCTGCAGCCCAGAGCAGCAGTCTGGGAGGTTAACAGGCCACAGGCAAACAGGGGTTTTGGGGGCCACAGATACATTAAGAAAAGGAAGTAATGTCCTCTCCCACCATCACTGTATGAAATGACCTCATACAGTGATGGTGGGAGAGGAAATTGTTACCACATTTTTGTAGGCAATTTGGTGGAATCCACCAAACTAACCTACTGAAATTTAAGATGGACATATACTACGAGGCATGAGTCCTAATAGTAGGCATTTATGCCAGTAAATTTTAGCGTCATTAACAAAATACTAGAAATCTGTGTCCTTTGGTTATAAAAGTAACATCTAAAAATAAATTATGTAATTTTATAGGTTTTGATACGAAAAGATATTTTAAAATATCAAGTAGCAGACAAATCATATAACAAGATCCCGCTTTTGTAAAACAAAAGCTACGTGTGTAAATAAACACGCATATGTTCTGTAAATATAATGTTTGCTGCTGGAAAAGGGGAGTTGGCTCTCATGTTTTACTTTATACACTTACTATACTGGCTGAAATTTTACAACAAATATGTATTTTTATAATTAAACATTAAAGATTAAAAACAAAAAAGCTCTCCAAAGGTGATCCTAATTTTGATTTACGTCCATGATGTCAGCTTCAGAGGTGAGCTCCCCATCTCTTTGAAATGTATATAAATCATTTAAAAAGCTAAAGAAGACTCTGACCCAGGATATCTTTCTAAGGACCTGGGAACCATCTATCTCTTTGAAGTGTAGTCATCAAGAAAGATAGCTCCCCTATCTTCTAGTCTCTTCTAGTCTCTGCAGGAGGCTAGGAAGCTAAATTCCAGTGGACACCTCACTCCCAAACTAACTCCTGCCCTAAAGATATGAGATGTTTATTTTTCCTTGGATAAAGCTAATTAACTAACAGATGGTCACCCCAACTGCCAAGTGAATTTAGGACGTGTGACAAGTGGTGCCATCAAGTCCTCTTAATTGAAGACTAGCTATTTAATCTAGACAAATGTGGTTTTCTGATATATAATTCAGTATATCTGTTTGGCTATAAGAAAAAACAAAAATGAGAATTATTTCTACAAAAATGAGAATTATTTCTGTCTTTGCAATCCTTAGTGGATTTTTGATGCTCATCACACCCTGGTTTAATGTATACTCAGTAATAAAGTTGTTTTCTTTCTCTTCTACCTTTGTGGAGAGGTTGGCAGAAGATTTTGTTTTTTAATTATATTTCCCCAAAAGCTCTCGAGTATCAGATGGCCATACATCTTTGGAGGCCTGGGAGCCCCTCAGCTTCTGCCTGCTGCAGCCTGGAGCAGCCCTTTGGGATGTTAACAGACCACAGGCAAATGGGGGCTTTGGGGGCCACAGATACATTAGGAAAAAGAAGTCACGCACAGACTAGAGAAAGTCTGCTGGGGCCCACTTGAGCATAGCCAATCCCCAGGCTTTCTAGGACCAGGTGACGGGCTATCTTTATGACTCAGTCTTCTGAAGAAGGGGGAAAGCAACTTCCCATTTGGTCTTGGAACTAGAATGAGTGTAAAAGTGGGAGCAGATACAGACCAACTGAGGCAAAGTTTTCAAGCAAAAAAACCTGTTTTCTTGACCTTCACCCCCATATCTGACCACATGACCATTTCCTGATACCCACCAGTCAGGGGCCCTCCCAGTGCCCTCAAGTGACGTCCTCCTCCATTCTTTTCAAACCTTCTATCAGACAGGCTGAACTGTTTTATTTAAATGTGAATGGCCCAATCCAAGTCCAAGCTAAGATGTACATTTTTTAAAAGGACTATTGCTACACTGAACCATTTTTACTTTATTTAGTAGATATCTACTGAGCATACCTAGTGTGAGAAACACTGTTGTAGATTCCTGGGAGAAATAGGGCAGAGGATCCAAAAATTAACAGTCTTCTGCCCTCAAAGGCACTTGGCTGTTTCTTGGAGAAGACAGACAGTCAAGTACACCAACCTCACAAAGGATGAAATGCTTAGAAGAAGGAAGTGAACGGAAGTGTTTGGCTAAAGGTTCATAGTGGGAACTTGGAAATTTGTGGCTGTGTTTGAATCCAAACCCAGTAAGTGGTTTAAAGACTCCCTGGAGCTAAGGAAGAACAACTGAGGGGTCATGAACGTCCAGATGTTTTAAGTGAAACATTTCCGGCCTTGGAAAGTGGTTCTGAGGCCCTCTCAAAGCCCTACAGAGGAGCAGAGGCCTAGCTTCCTTCCCTCCACGAATCCAACCTTAGACTCGGCTTTCTTTTCAACCTTCTTGAAGACGGGGCCTCAGAACCTTAACTGCTTTGCCAGATGTACCGCAACAGGGAGCTGCTTCTAGTGCGGGTGTGCCCTGGGCAGGACTTACCAGCCAAAGGGTTGGGTCACTCAAAGAAGCAGGGTCCCCAGTACATGAAAGAGCCTCCTGGCTTGCAAAACCACTCGTAAACTCTGCTTATCTGATCTCACCTTTCATCATCTGCTACTCATGGGATCTGGTTGTCTGCTTTGGGAGGACTGTCTATCTGCTTAAACTTTAAAATGTTTCAAGAACTTTAAATGTGTTAAGAACTGAGACACTGAATACACAAAGGGGCAATAGCCAAACCACACGTGACAGTAGAATTCTGACCCACAAACTGAAGCAACCAGGCAGGGAAGTCAAACTACAACTTCTGCAGCAATCATCCCAGAATAGTCAGGCCATGGTTAAGATTGCCAACTTCCCTATTTTTTGCCATCTCCCCACCCTGGTCCCCACTCCTTTAAACTCAGGACTAATCAGAGATAACTACATATGCTCCCCAAATCAATCACAAAAGATGCCTCACTTGTAGTTAGCCCACCTCCAGCTTCCCCATTCCCAAACCCCCCAATCAGAGCACACCTGAGCCTTACCCTCTTCATTTCCTATAAAGCTTCCCCACTCCCTGCCTGCCTTGGAGTCTTTGCCAAACCAAGTGATAGTGGCTGACGCCTATGCTATAGCCAGTCCTGCATAAATAGCCTCTGTTCTTATTTGAATGGTCTTCATTTGTTTCCACAGCACTCTACAGAGTTTCTTTAGGTGTGCCATGTCCCTCTGACAAGTTCCACGGGGAGTACAAGTGTTAATTCAGGCAAAGTGGGTGCTGCAGTGCTAGAAGCTGAAGGGAACAGGAAAGAAAACCTCAGTATGTCTGATACACTGAAAAGTTTGGCTTGCGCGGACCTGAACCATAAGCTTAGGTGGTGCCAGTCAAACATCCCAGGCAGTGTTTAGGCACCAAGAATTCAGACTAAGCGTTCAGTTCAAAACAGACGTCTTTTCTAGTTCCTTGGAGCTAGAAAAGGGGAGGGCTGCACTTGGTGCAGAGAGAAAGAGAGAGTGCTTTGTAGTCAAGCTGCTTTTTGGTCTCGAGAAACAAAGACCTTCTCAAAAACAGCTCAATAAAAGGGGTTTGATTTATGGGTACAAGCAACCTTATCGAATCAGGAAGAGGAAATACAACTGCCAGCTCCCTGTCCTGGGAAGTCATGAGAGAGGAGGGCCTTTCACTCTGTATCTCTGCAGCTGAGAGGGCTCTCATCTATCTCTTCTCTGTTTTTCTCTCCACACCAACTCCATTCTCTTCAGTGGGGAGTCTGGTTTCCTCTAATTATTCATCAGCTTGTACATGCCCCCCAAAATGGCCACTCCAGGAGCTAAGCCTACTTCAGTTTCCAGGGGGATCATCACCATATCCGGTAAGTCTCTGCATCTCTTGGTTCAAACTCTCAAAAAAGAGACATTTATTTGTACAATTTATCTGTCCCAGCCACGCCACACGGGTTATACATACATCACTGGTCAGGCAATGAATTGTGCCTTCAGTCAGATTATCCATCCATGATGGGCCAATCATTGGAGGCTGAGGGAACAGGGCCATGTCTTACATTAGAATGTGAGCACATTGGACACCATAAACATGTACTATTACAGGAAACAGTATTATTAAATAACAGAGACTACATATATCCACCACAATCATTACAAATGTTCACTGAGGAAAAATAACAGATTATGGGATATAATGGTGGACTGGAGAATAATAAAAATTATTCCTAGAAAGATTCCTAGAGAAGATGGAAGGAAAGAGGGTCCATGCAGAGGGGACCAGGAAGCACTTTGTGCCAGCTGATAGAAGAGTTGCATTCAGGATCCATGAGGAAATGGAGCCAAACATGTTAGGACTTTGAATAGGACACAGGCTGCAAGGTCCCTCTATAATTCTGAGAATATTCAGTGGATGGGACTTAGAGATCATCAAGTCCAGCCTTGACACTTCAGATGAGAGCACTGAGGACCAGAGTGGCTAGTGATACAGTGACACAGCTGTGGCCACAGAGTTCAAGTTAGAACCAAGGCCAGAGTTCAGATAGGCGAGAGTCCCTATCTCCAAGCTCAGTCTTCTGTCCACTATAGACTGTTCGGGATGCCTTAGCTTGCTCACCCCTTTGCTAAGGCAAGTCCTCTCTTTCTACTACTGGGGATTTGTACTGGATACGTGGTGGTGAAGAAGAGGGATTGGGCCCTCCTTAGTGGTCTTCGTAAGATGACAATTTGCTCCTCAGCTTGTCATCATTCTCTTTTCTAGAACTACTTGAACCCTGACCCACATGTCCTTGAGGACCTTCAACACTGTGTCATTCCTCAGCGTGTATATAACTGGGTTGAGGAATGGAGTCACAACACTGCTCAGTACTGAAAGGCCCTTGTTGACCTCCAGATATTCTTTCTGGGACAGAGTCACATAGATAAACACCGTGATGCCTCCAGAAATCATGACTTTTGCCAGGTGGGAAGCACAGGTGTTAAAGGCCTTTTTCCTTCCGCTTGTGGAAAGGATGCACACTATTATTAAGGTGATGTATGTATAGGAATAGGCCACACGGGCTATGCAGCAGAGGATGATGGTGGACGAACGCATAAACTCCATCAGCTCAATGACAGTGGTGTCTGCACAGGCCAGGGCCAGCAAGGGCCCACAGTCACAGAAGAAGTGGTTAATAATGTCGGAGCCACAGAAGGGCAGCTGGAGATGAGGATGATTGGAAAGAGCACAGATAGGAAGCCTCCCACCCAAGAGAACACAACGGTCCCAAAGCAGACCGTAGGTCTCATGATGGTGCGATGCTGCAGGGGGTAACAGACTGCGGCACAGCGATCATACGACATGACTGTCAGCAGAAGAAACTCTACGGTGCCCAGGAAGAAGTAGAAATAGCACTGGGTGACACACCCAGCAAAGGAGATGGTTTTACCCCCAGATGCTATGTTGGCCAACACTTTTGGAGAAATGACAGAGCTGAAGAGGATGAGAGGTTGCACAGGAGGAAGTCCATGGGTGTGTGGAGGCGGGAGTAGGACAGCACAATGGAGCCGATGAGCAGGTTCCCCAGGAGTGTCCGCAGGAAGGCGGGCAGCAGCAGCACCAGGAACAGCCGTTCCTCCTGCCTGCTCAGGGGAAATCCCAGCAAAATAAACTCTGTGATGGCGGCAGTCTGATTCTCCATGGGCCTGGGGGTTGGGGTTCGAGTCCTCTGACAGAACAAGGGGAGATAATGCTTAGGAGAGTGTTCAGTGTACAAAACCCCCTGGCTGTTCACGAGAAAAATATGAACATCAAGTGTGCTAATCCAAATTAGGTATGAAATCCAAATTTAACTTGGTTTTAAATTACTTGCCTATCAAATTGAAACCTGTTTGTTTGTTTTTTAATGATAATGTTTATTGTTAACAAAGGCGCCTGCCTTGAGACTTCCACTGTCACACGGTTTATATGAACTTTCTAATAAATAATATAACAATTTGTATCAAAATCCCTAAAATTAAGCAAATCCTTAGACTCAGAAATCCTATTTCCATCTCGAGAAAATAGTCATGGATATGTTAAAAGATTTTGCCACAAGAATATTCACCACAGAATTGCTTATAATAATGAAAATTTGGCAACAAGTTAAAAATCCAAAAATGGGGATGAAATACATAAATTATGGTCCATCTAAATAACGTATCATGCAGCCATTAAAAATTATATTTTACTATAATATGTAAATGACAAAATTTATGTAATGACAAAATATTCCCAACGTATTATTATTACTAAATTTTTTGTTGTTGTTGTTACTAAATTTTTAAAAGCAAGTTACAAACGTAGTAACATGATCCCATTTTGGGGATCAAATGTAATTTCGGGGGACAAAATGTAAATCAGCAAAGTCCTAATATAGTCAAGACATTGCTAAAGAAGAAATTTGGGTGGGGGTGGAGTGGGGGGTCTTGCCCTAGCAGATATCAAGATTTATAAAACAAGAGTGATTAAGGCAAGATGGCATTGGCACAAATACACACAAACTGACCAACAAAACATACAGAGCCAAGAAACAGACCCACACAAATAAGGAATAGTGATATATGTCAGAGGTGAAAGGTAGCTAGTACTGCTGGTTGTCCATATGGAGAAAAAAAAGTAAAATTGGATTCCCTACCTCATATCAGACACTAACATCCATTCTAGATGGATAAAAAAATTAAATGTAAAACTGAAAACTTTTAGGAAAATATAGGAGAATATTGTTTTTGACCTTAGGGTAGAAAAGAATTTGTTAAAGAAGATCAGAAAAGTGCTAAACAACAACAAAAATATATTGATAAATTAAACTACATTAAAATTAAGAATTTTTGTTTATTAAAAAAACCCCAAATAAAGGCAAATCACAAATGAGAGAACATATCTGTGACACAGATAATGGACAAATGTTTATTATTAACTATAATATATAATCAATATATTGATTCTTATAAAGCCATAAGAAATAGAAAAGCAATCCAATAGAAAAAAAATGATCTGAACATTTTATCTGAATTCTACTAAACAGGAAAGAAATATAACCAATAAATGTACAAAAAAAGGTTTGATATCAGTAATTAGAAAAATGCAAATTAAGACAAGATACCATTTTAACCCACTATATTGTTTTTTTAAAAAGAAATAGGACAATAGCAAGTGTTGGAGAAAATGTGGATCCATAGAAATTCTTTTATATTGCTGGTGGGAGTGTAAATTTATATAATTGCTTTGGAAAATAATTTGTCATTACCTTGTAAAAGTTAACATTCATGTGACCTGTGACCCAATAATTCTACTCCTAGGTAGAGAAACTTGCACATGTGCACCAGAAGACAAACAAGAATGTTCACAGTAGAAAAAAGGGAGAGAGAGGGGCAGGAAGGGAGGGATGGAGCAATGTCCAAAGGCAAGAGAACAAATAGTGGTATGACCACAGAATGGAATATTATACAATGAAATGAATGAACTATAGCTCACTCAACAGGAAAGACAAATCTTAAAAACATTATAAAAAAGGCAATCCCAGAGAGCTACACACAGTAAGTTGTTTTTTTTTTAATTTAAGCTTAGGAACCAATAAAACTAAATAATGTATTGTACAGGCATTGCACAGTGTAATAAAATATGATTTTAAAAGGGAAGGGAATGATAAACACAAATTTCTGAACAGGGGTTACGTCTGGGGCAGGGAGGCAGGGCATGAGCTAGGGGAGGAATCCGTATTAGTAACTGTCCATTTTGGATTTGGGTGGTGGGCTCAATGGTGTTCAATATCTCATTAAGCTATAATTTAGATGTAGATAAATGTTAAATATATTCTTTGGTATGTGTCAAAATTTATACTTTAAAAGACAATGAAGAAAATACATGCCAAACAGTTAAGAGTGGTTATTACTTAATGGTATGACTGCAGGGGACCACTGCTTGCTTCTTCATTGCCTATATTTTGTGTATTTTTTAAAAATGAACAAGTGTTTCTTTATGGTAAAAAAAAAGTTATCCAAAAGGGAAATATTATATATATACATATATGTGTGTGTGTGTGTGTGTGTATATATATATATATATATATATATATATATACACATATATATATATATATATAGAGAGAGAGAGAGAGAGAGAGTATTGATTATACATATGCATATGTTTATGTAAAATGCGATTGTAGTTATGAGGGGGAGGGGAAAACGTACATGAGCAAACACACATCGCGTGCCACGTTGCAGGGTCTGTGACTGATGCCAGTCTTTGGAGATGATAGGAAAGTACTTGTTCTTGAACAGTGGTTGGTAAAGGAACCTGAGTTCAGAAGAATCACAGAAATGGAGGAAAAACTAAAGGAGAGAAAAGTTCCTTTCATAGGATATTTGCCCTGGGCCATTAATCTAGAAAGCAAACCAAATATCAAGCAAACAGATTCCAAGGAGAAGATCACATAGGGCTTTGGTAACTATGAGGGGTCAGCCTGGACACTAGATAGAAGGGGCCATGTGCTTATCAGTGATCAAGAGGTCTATGGACTAGACTAGGGAACAGAATAATAAATTTGTAAAAGAAGAAGACTGTAAAACTCCTGAGGACTGAGTTAAGCTGCTGTCTAAACTGAGTCAGAATTCTACATCAGCCATCCATTCCTGCCTGGAGTCTGTCCCCAAGACCTGCCTCACCTCAGTGTAGTCATGTCATATGGACAGTCTCTCCAGCCAGCTCACCGTGTCTGCATTGCACGAAGACCTTTTCTTTTTTAGACGCTTTCTTGACATATAATTCACATACCAAGACTGGATAAATCACCTCAACTTTCTAGACACTGCTCATGAATCTTCACATGACAAGCAGGAATAATGTTCTTTTCCCCATTTTTTTCAGCCTGGTTAAGAAGTTCAAGATGGAAAATAAGATAATTCATATGAAGTGCCTTAGGAAATCATAAACCATCATATCAAGTGTTGATGTTATTTCTAGAAGCTCTGCTAGTCTGCAGTTTTGACAAAGAACAAATCTTGTTTTCCTGTCCCTACTGAGATACTGGCCATCCCACTCTGGAACACTGTCACTGCTGCCCTGGGATATATCTTGTCAGGTCACAGTTTTGCCTCAATTGTTTTCTCCTTGGACAATATATCTAGTTGGCTACAAAGAGTGAAGACAAAGGGAAGATGCTTCTCTACATGGGAATTTTGCTTAACCCTCCTTGGCTAGGATTCCCAGGATGCAGAAAACTAGCCCTCTGTCCCCACCATCTGCATTCTACAGAAGGGTCAGCAATACTCAGGGCAACGCTCACAGAGGGGACTCAGCAATATTCACATTAGCCTAGATGAGGCAGACTGACCATCCCTTGCATGTCCTGCCTACACGGCAGCACAGGCTTGGGCACTGCCAGCTGAGGCTTCTACTGTCACAAACAGACTCTGCATTTTCAGGGCTGAAAGGAGTAATGCTATGGAAGGGTCTCATATTTGGGTCCCATGCTTGGACCCCACTGGGACGGGGCGGGGTGGGGCAGGGCAGGATCAACTCAGGTGAGAGCATGCACTTTCAGAGAAGGATCCAATCATGAGAGCGTCCTCAGGGGCACAATTTACAAAGCTGGCCCTGAACACTGACTGAGCCTGAGGCCCCTGAGGCCCACTTAGGAAAGTATGCGAACCCAAACATGTCTACGCTAGCAAGAACTGAAGTCAGAACACTAGCCAACAACACCACCACCAGAAATATCTCAGAAAGCCTCACACTTCACAGTCCTCCATCTGCCCCATCTCCTGTCCCATCGTGACAAGTGTGTTTACCTACCCCTCCATGCTACCTAGTGCCCTTCTCTCCAACATCCTAAAGTACTGCTACCAACATGTCAAATCTTCAGTGATCTTCCACTATCCAAAAGAAAAAAACCCAAGCTGCTCAGCCTGACTCTCTTACTCTCTCCCTTACACATCTTTTACTTCAGTCTAACCACTATCTTTGTTCTGCCCCAAAATGTCCCTGTGTCCCCACGTGTCCTACTATTGGGAATGTCTTCTCCACCCAACTAATCTCCAGAGCCCAGCTCTTGAGCCTCCTGCTCAAGTTTATGCTGGGTGCTCCCTCTCCAGACATTCTTTTCTTGCACTTGAAACCAGGAATCCATAGTGTAGAACTTGAGTGTTTTAACTTTTTATTTAAATATAACACATATACAGAATAGCACACAAATCCTAAACTCAATGAATTATCATAAAGTGAACACACTCATGTAACTACCACCCAGGTCAAGAGACAGAATGTTACCAGCACCCAGAAGTCCCTTTCAAGTTTCCTGCTTCCATCCCAAAGGTAACCTTTATCCTGATTTCTAACAGCGTGGGTTAGTTTGGCCTGTTTTTGAAATTCATATAAATGGAATCGTGCATTATTTTGTATTTGGCATCTTTTTTTTCTTTTTGTATCTGGCATCTTTTGCTCCACCTTATATTTAAGAGATTCAACTGCACTCCGTGTGACTCATTTTCATTGCCATGTAATATTTTTTCATCATTACACAAACACACACACACACACACACACACTCAAACACACACACACACATTTAGTCAACTAGCTTGAATGGGCCTCTGTTGTTTTTTCAATTCAAAGTATCAGTGACAAAGAAAACAATATCACTTGCTAATCAGAGTTATTTTTTAAGATCCAAAGCAAAACTCTTACTCTACAGAAATTTATTTTACATGAATGACATTCATAAATTTATGAATTAAGCCACACATTTACTAAAAGGTCAATGACCTTAGAACAATACCTATATGAGAACAATCCTTCCAGAAAGTTTAAGGCTGTCACCGTATCCTTCTTTTTACTCCAGCCACTCCAATGCCTGCCTTCCCTTTACCTGAGAATGTCAGTGGTTCTGGCAACTGGCTAATTATAATAGGTGACAAGGACAAATACTTTCAGATCCAACCATTTTATGATATACTAGTAACTCTAATGGTACTCATAAGTTTTTTTTAAATAGCATTAGCTTTACTATATAGTTGCTATTTTATATTAGCCACCACCTCCCTGCAATGTGTATAATCTTAAAACCATAGAATTTTGGAGATGGAAACGTCCTCATGTTATAACTTCCTCATTCCACAGATGGAAATAACAAGTCCAGCACAGGTCAAATGAGTTACCCAAGGTAACAAAGCTGTTGAAGGAGTAAAACCCAGTTATCCTGACTACAGCAGTTTGGAGGCAGAGGAAGTCAGTGAAGGATGGAAGTGCATGCACAGGATTCATGGAAGATATGAGATTAAAATTGAGCCTTAGCGTCTTTAAAAAGGGGGCAGTGTGCACGGACATGTGAGTAGAAAGAGCCAGTTACTGGATCAGGCTACTGCTTATCAGTTGTTTGACTCCCTGAAGGCAGAAACTAGATTTTAATCAATTTGGTATTCCTTAAGCCTAGTACCATGTAAGGGACACAAAAAGAGGCTCAACCATGAGCAAGTGGGTGAGCAAGCAAGTGGACATGAAACCATATACTCTGGAAAAGTTTACATAAAGAAGAAAAAAGAATGGAACCTCAGTGAAGGCCTTCAGTTAAAAGTCAGGCAAAGGAGTCACCATGGGGGAAAAAAAGGAGTGGTCAGAAAGCAAACCAACAGAAACAGAATCATGCTGTGTTAGCAAGCAAGGGAGGAAAAATCTAAGATGGTAGGAGTATCAACAGTACCAAATACATGAAGAGGTTATGAAGAACATGAATGAACAAAAGTAATTGGGCAACTAAAAACAATAATAATAATAAGGCAAAGTGTCTATCACTAAGCTAGACCAGCAGTATATTTTGGCTGAGCAAGAGTTCGGGTTTTGGTGCAGTTAGGTAGAGCAGATAACATCCGTCCCCGGCCTGGCACAATTGACATGGTCCTGAGAGAATCCACTTACATTAGTGCCCTGAATTCTGCAGCAAATAGAGGTAAGATATGCCCCTCATATCTATTTGCATATATAAATTTATGTATAAAATGAGGACTAGAACTGTGACCCTTATTAGATTCAAGGCTCACAACATCTTTTAAGCACCCTCTTGGAACACAGGAGATCCTAAGATGCTCGGTAAATGCAACACACATAATTAACTGAATGTTGACTTCAAAAAAGCACTTAGAATAAATTGATTATGAAAGCCATGCAAAAACTGGGCAGCAATGTGAGAACCCTCAAAATGTCACGTTTCATCTCTTCCCTGCAACCACCATTGACCCAACATGTCTCAGATCACCAGATTAGGTCAGGACCAGAGGGTTAGAGGAGTGAAAGCTCATATTTCCTCAGCCCTGGTTTTAAATGTCAAGAACAGTGACAGGGACGTCACTATCAAAGCCTCTTGAGGCGCTGATCCCATTGTTATTTGCACACCCCAGCCCGGCCTCTGTCAGTCAAGCGCAGGTTTGCTTCTGCTCTTTAACACTCAACAAACATTTATTGACACCTCATATATCTCAGGCACTTTTCATAGGTGCTGTACACACATCAGAGAACAAACTCAGTCTTTGCCTTCCAAGAGATTATAGTCCAGAGAGAAGAAAGTCCACAGATGAACTTCAGGGTGTGCTGGGAAATCCCTTAAATTATATGAAAAAGAGTGTGTCTGTGTAGATTGGGAGGGAGGTGGGATGAGTCAAATTCTCAAATGGCTTTGTGATTCAAAAACAAGGTTAAGAACCCTGATTTCCCTCATTGCAAAGTTCTTGGCGATTACCCAAGCACCTCTCCGGTGTCTTCTATCCTTTTGCTGGTTATGCCTGCCTTCCTCAGCAGCTCGCGGCAGACTCCTGGTGGTAGAGGAGGGAAGCACACCTCATGACCGTCCTTGTCTGGTAGTCCCCAGGACTCTGTCCCAGAAAGGATGAGTGTATCCAGGGAGTGGCTGCCCCTGCTCATTTGGATGACTTTGGGCTCGTCTGGTTGGCAGACTACCGCCTGCTCCAACAGGCAGAATGACTACGGAGGAATTTTCATCTCTTTCTAAAGTGATACCTGCTTCCTGAAATTTCTCCAGACTAAACATCCGCTGACTGAAATGGAAGAACATGCCTTTCTTTTACAAAGGGTCCTCAGCAAGGGACTAGGAGAAAGAAGGCAAAGCAAGTGAGTGCACGGGGCAGAGAATTTCTGGTCTGGCAGTCCAGTCCTACTGTTCATTCAAATTAATAAAGTGTCATTTTGAAATGTTCATCACTCTTAAGTACATTTTTTAAATATGACTCTCAAAACACGACCCACCCACACTTTGAGCCTTCAGAAGGAAGGCACAGACCCCCTTGGGTTTCCATGGACAAACACCACCATTCTCCTTCTAGAATCTTTACTCTTCTGTTGATTTCTGTAGGGTATAAGACACATTTAAAGAAAAATAGGTACTGGAGTATTCTAATGAGCTTGAACCCCAATATTTTTGAAAATGTAATATGTAGAATCCAGAATACGTTATTTTTAAATTACCAGCAATTTTCTGATTCAATTTTGGGAACAGACTGATTGTTTTGAAACAACACTTCAAAGGCTTTACAGCAGTAAATCCAAAATAGTGTCTTCAATGGCTTAGGCTACACTGCTCTCCTTTATGACACTGAAAGGACATGCACTGTGGGAAGAGATCCATCTCTTTTCTATACTAGAATTCCCTCCTATTATCCCAAAGCTTTTGACAAAGCTTTTTTGGTAGGTGCTACGGCTGGTCTGTGATGTACTTGGTGAGATAATAGAGGGGTCTTTGTCTGCACTTGGGCTGAGGAGCTATGGGGAAAGCAGTAGCAGTTGGAGAAGCTGGTTATAAGATGGTCAGAAGACCAGCAGAACCCGCAGGGATCAGCAGAAAGCATTCCTCTGGGAATTACATGGGAGGGGATCCAGTAAACTACTAAACTTTCAGTTCAGGATATGGGCTTGGACTCTTGTGACTTGTGAGCACCAAATGGAAGCCCAGAGAAGCCAAAGACTTCAGATTTAGTTACTTAGTTGCTTGTGTTGCCCCCTTTTCATGGCCACATGTCATGAATGTATGAGCAATAAGACTTAAAGGAGTTCAGAGGAGGGAAAAAGGTGTGCTCTTCTTCCTAATGTCTGGAAAGGCTTCACAAAAGAATCTGAACTAGGTCTTGAAGACGGGGTAGCAATTGGAAAGTGGGAGGAGTGGGGAGAGTACCCCTGTGAGGAGAAATGGCGGGAGCCAGAGCAGGAAGACACCTTAAATAAGGAAATAGCCCTGTCTGGCTGGAAGCAAGTGTGTGTCCTTTAGTATCCATCTTCCATACTTCACATCAGTTTAGGACCCATTCTTGAGGCCCAAGGATAAGAACGGACTATCTGGGTCAGTGGAGCAATCAAAGGTGCTGAAGACATCTTGTGTTAACTGGTGCTAGTTTTCAGAGCAAGGCCAATCATCCCCAAAACACAGGAACTGGTCTAAGTGATTCTCCCTCAGTTTTCTCATGCCTCACATCCTCCTCTCAAAAGGCACTCCAGCATCTTATACCAAAACCCTTGCAAAATGCTGCACAAAGTACTCATGTCTCTCCCCTTCTCCCCCTGACCCCACAGTTACTCTGCTCCATGTAAACACTCCTCTGAGCAAGAGGTGTGTTGCTTTCTCACTTTCATCAAAAAATACTTATTCAGCACCTACTCTATGTCAAGACTGTTGCAAGCATAGAGGAGGAAACAGCCATGAACAGCCATGAACATGAATCGCTGCCCTCATTGAGTTTTCCTTCTAGTAGGAAAGACAGACAAATATAATACAGTGTATTTTTGCTCCAAAAGACACATTAGAACTGATTGTCCAGCTAGGTCTTATTTTCGGGGAAACTGGGTATGTAAATACAATATCAGCTAGTGTTATAAATTAAGTAAGCAGAGTAAAGGGACAGGGAATGACAAGGAGGGATTTATTTTACATAAGACAGACCAGAAAAGCCCGTCTGAAGAGGTGACACTGAACAGAGGCCACAGGGTTAGGGCTGAAGCCCTGAGATAGACATGAGTTGGTGCGGCTGAAGAACAAGGCCACCGTGGTTGGAGCAAGCTCAGTGATGGGGGATGAAGAGGTCAAAGGGCAGGCAGAGACTTCCAGGAAAGAAACAGGAGGAATTATCCTGCAGCTCCTAGAACATAGTCCACTCCCATCCATCACAGCCACACGATGCCCACGGTCATAGCCCCACTGGTACAGCCCTTGGCAGGGCCTTGCCTGTCGTTTTTCCCTCACTCCCTCCACCAGACTCATTAAACTTTTCCAAAGTTGTTATGCTGTACAGCTGGAGGGGAAAGAACAAACTTCCAGTTTTAAAGTTAGAGCAATCAACAGCCAAGGGATTTGAAGTGGCTGGGGCCTTATTATCACAGTGTTGTAATGAGTCTCCAGAGAAGTCCCACAACTTCACTCTGGAGAGGGGAAGACTTCTCTCAGGGGATCAATACTTGGGGCTCCAATTTCAAAATTCCATAGAAACCAGGAAAGAATTCAAATATGGTAGGCTTGTACTAAATTCACATAGTCACAAAGTCTCCCAAAAATGGCTTATACCACGGTCTTACCCCTGAATGTAAACAAAGGCTAATCCAGCAGGACCCCTATGGTTGAGCTGAATGAATCTCATTACCTGCAGGTATACCTTTAGCTCAAGAGGAAAGGACAGGAGAGACTCCAAGGTAATGTCCATAGGATGATTCACTTGCTCCGTCATCCGTAAAGCCAATAGCAAGGGTCAGAGTCTTCTGACCCTGAGAATTTAATGTTTTGGTGAAGCTAGAAAGGCAAGAAGTTCCTGAGAGCTTGAAAATCCCTTCCAGACGGAAAACTAGGAAGATCCCAGAGCAACTGCTTCTCAGCACTGAGGTGACTTCGGGTCTGTGTAAGGTAGCTGAGTACCTTACACAGAAATAGTGAGCATGGGCTTGTCAAAGAGGATATAACAGAACCATGCAAAATAATTATAGTTAACATTTACTGAGCACTTACTATATGCCAAGCACTTTACAGATGTTCTCTCTAATTCTCCAAGCAGACCCTAAGAGCAAGGGGCCGTTATCATACCCAGTCCACCAAGCAGAAGGCTGAGGCACAGCGATTAATAAGGCACTTGCTTCCAAAGCTATATAGCTAGTTAATGGGAGAGCCCAGATTTAAATCCAGGTCAGAATCCAGAACCTGCAGCCCTAGGTGTTATGTGCACGGCACTCTGAAAATTATTCAGTAACCTGAATAACCTGGATATGGTGGGCACCAACTAATCTTTTGCATGAATGACGTTTTACTGTCAGGGAAATTTGCCTGACCAATGTCACGGAGATTGTTTCTCTTGGAAAATCTCAAACTTTTGTAAGTACCAGCTTGGTATGGACTCTTCGTTCCCAGAAGAGTATAAAGAGTTGGGCTCTGTGAACTCCAGGGCCCCTCCCTGTCTGGTGCTCAGAGTTCTTTCTGATGGAACTGCTCTGGGTGAGATGCCAGGCAGAAGCTAATTCACAGAGGAAACTGTAGATCTCAGTGGGTCCACTGCAGGCAGAACCTTGTCTACATCCCTGCCTAGTACCATGCCGCTGTTTTCAGGGCAACTGGACACCATCCTGTAAACTCTGCAGTCCTGTGAGAGCCCCTGGGTCTCTTTAAGGAACCATTCCACTGCCTCCTGTGTCTAACCAAAGGGATAGCCATTTCACCCCCATAGGTGGCCTCACATGCTAGACAGAGAGCATCGATGGCATTCTTAGACAATCAAGGCAAAGCACCTGTGTGGTCTCCCACAGAAGGCCACTCCTGTCATAGCTAATCTAAATATTTCCCCCCACACACCAGAGCGTTTCTGTTCTCCATGAGGAAAAACAACAAAAAGTAACAACTGCCTGCTTACAATTCAAACAGCTACTGTGTCTCTTCCCGTGGCTGATTCCCTTTCTTCTTTTCTCATTTCTATAGCATTCCTAGATGTCTCTTGTAATTATATAAATAGATCTGATTTTTTTCCAACTTTTTATTATGAAAATGTTCAAATGTCCAGAAAAGCATAAAGAATAATACAATGAATACCCAACACTCACCACCTGACCCAATGTTTTCATCTCTTAGTACTCTAAGAGTGCTTTCCTCTACAAGTATGCTTCTATGGATAGATGAAATGTCCAAGAATAGGAAGAAATTTCATATATTCACAAGAAACTTAATTAATGATTATATTCAATGATGAAATATTAAAAGAATTCTAACTTGGAAATCAGAAAAATATAAGCCCCATATTCATTAATTTGACCTTACTTAGAAATTGTAACTGAAGACAAAATCTGTAAGCCTTAATGAACAATTTAACTAAGTGCCTTGAAAGAAAGGGAAAACATTAACATCCATGCTTTAAGAAAACAAAGCCCGAAACCAACCATTTCATCTTACTAGAGAGATAAGAAAATAGCAAAAATATCTACATATCAGTTACTCAAAATTTACTTAAATCTATATTTTTTCTGTATCTTATGCTTACAAAATTAACATTTGTCTACATCAGTCAACTAAAAAGACCAGTATTCCTACATTATTGAAAGACCTTTAAAAAATACTTCTAAGGATAGTTGTTTTGTAACCTTGAAAATAAAAATATTCGTTATAGGAAACCACATGTGTTTAAAATGGTTTTTTTTCCATCATATATAAAAGGAGAGAAAACAGTATGTTTGTTTTCAGAAGTGTGTGTTCACTTAAAGTTGTAAACTCTATTTCATGAGCGGTTATTTATTCACCACTGTTATTATTATTACCTCACATATGGAATATATAGGAAATAAATGTTACGGGGAAAATTTACAGCCTAAAATGCTTATATTAACAAATAAGAAAGAATTTAAAAAATAAGTGAATTGAGGATACAAAACAACAAATTAGGAAGAAAAATAAGATAAACCTAAGGAAATTTGGAAGAAGGAATTACTAAAGAGTAAAGCAGAAAGTAATGAATTTTTGTAACTAGAAACAGCAAATACAAGAGCTGATTTTTGAAAATCAATTAAATAGATTAACTATTAGGGAGACTAATTTGTTTTAAAAGGAGAAAGCACAAACATACCAAATAGGAAACAAAGAAATAACTGGATACAGCAGAAATTATATATATATAATTTCTTTTCCTCTTTTGCTCACATCTATCCAAATACATTTGAAAACTTGTATGAAATGTATCAAAACTGACCCTACAAAAGATGGAAAAGATACATGTACCAAGTAGCACAGAACTAGCATTTAAGTTGCTGGTGAGGTTTTCTGAGGGATGGCAAGATGATTCAATATTAGGAAATCTATGATTCTGAACTACTATACTTTATCATATGAATATATAAAGAGAAACATCCATGATCATTTCCATGGATGTTGAAAAAAATTTTTATACAAACCAATTTCCATTCTTAATTTTTTTTTAAAAGGCCTTGATAAAAATGGGAAAAGATGAATACCTTCTTAACATTATGTATCTCTCATCTCCAAAGTCAGAATTATTCTCAATGGGGAAAGACTAGAAGCTTCCCCCATTAAAACTAGAATTTAAAGAATCAAAGTTCTTGTATTTGCTGTTTCTAGCTACAAAAATGTTCACTATCATCTGCACTATGAGGTACAAATATTCAAGAGAAATGAGGAAAAAATTAGCAACAAAGAGACGAAAATTATATAATTTTTACTGGAAACTTCCCCCAAAAACTCTGAAAAATTATTACAGCCTATAAATAAATTTAGTAAGATGGCTGAGTAAAAAAACAATATATAAAAATCATCTGATTAGTGAGAAATTGGTTGCAAAGAACGGAAATCACTCAAATTGGTATAAGCAGAGATGATTTTTTGTGGGGGGGGGGGGGTACAAAGTCACGGAAAGGATTGGAAAAACAGGGTCTAAGCAGAACTCTCAGGAACCTTAATCAGAATACCTCTGCTGTTATCAGGCACACCGCCCGCCATTGCTGCTGCAGGAAGCTGCTGAGTCAGGAAGAGGCTGACCCCAGAAACACACTGCCATGAACTACGTTGTCACATGGCTATTTCATGCCCTGCTGCTCACCCCATATAACGCTTCCAGGTTCAGTTGTCAGCACATACAAAATCTAAATTTCATCCAGAATACTAGGCGTTATTTTTTTAAGGTTCTAGATTTTTATTTGTTTGTTTTTATTAGTTTCAGGTGTACAAAACAATGTAATAGTTAGACATTTACACCCCTCACAAAGTGATAACCCTCCGCCCCCAATCTACCACCTCTCTGACATCGTATATGGCTGTTACAATTCCACTGACTCTTCCAAGACTATGTAGGGTGTATTTCCTATGCTGTACTCCACATCCTGTGACTATATATAGATTTAATTATAGTTGACATTCAATATTACTCAGCTTCAGCTTCAGGCCTACAGCGCAGTGGTCAGGCATCTACACCGTCCATGAAGTGGTCTCCCTAATAAGACAAGTGCCCATCTGACACCCTACAAAATCTTTACATTATTGATTATATTCCCCAAACTGTATTTCATATTCCCGTGCCTATATTGTGATTACTAATTTGTTCTTTCTAATCCCTTTACCTTCTCCCCCAACTCCATCTCCCTCCCAGAATACTAGTTATAACGCAATCTTGGAAATGTAGGTTTTAGCTATAGAAAGTCAGCTCTAATGAAAAGTCATGTAAAAATTATCTCCCTGGACCTAAAAACACTTTTAAATTCAGGTACTGTATTATCAAATGCCTTGTTCTGTGCTGAAAAGAAACTTAATTTTATAAGCTTTCAAATTAAACACAGCCAATTAATCAACCCTGGTGAAAAATTCAAATGAGAATAAATTTAATTGTGCTCCCAAACAAGTGATAGATTTCTCTGTTGATTTCCTGTTAGTCAATATAAAAATAAATAAATAAGATTCCTTCACTGTTAAATTATTCCATTACTTACTTTAAATGAATACCTTAAAGTTTGTCAAGAATTGTGAACTGGGTTGAGTTAAATATGAGCAGTCATGAGGCAGAGTTAAGTGAAGGAGATAATTATAGTTCATGAATGGTATTTGTGAATCGCTTCCAGTAAATCTGATCTTCCAGTGAACTCCCTAAAGATTCCAGCTTGGAGTTCAGACAAGGTTCTTCATAAGCTATAAAAAACTCAAATAGCTTTTAATTGTTGAGCTAGGTACCAGAATTCATTGACTTCTTTCTGCAAAAGTTTAAAACAATATTGAAAGGATAACCAAATAGTTGATGAATGTTCTCCTTAGAGAAGTACTCCAGCTACTAGCTGGAAGGTATGAGAGAATTAGAATATGAACATATGAAATATTTTTGCAAAGACAAATCAAACGTGAATCTGATCAAGCTTCTACATGAAACAACCAGTACTCAGGGAATACAGAGGGGCAGAGGGGTAGGGGGCACAGCACCATAAGGATGCAAACAGCAAGCCGAGACTGTGAGTATGCTACAGGATAAATGACCCGGTTCACTCAACAACTAAATCGTCAGGGAGGAAAAAGAGAGATGGACAGGGTGGAGATCTAAATTTCAAAAGTCTTGGAGGAATCTCAACAAGTTACAAAGTATAGTTCACATTTCGATCTTATTTCAAACTGTTAAAACAAATTGTCAACATAATCAGGGAAATGTGAATATGAAATATGAAAGTCTATTTATTATAGTAAACTTATTGATGTAGGATTGTTGCTTAGTGAATGCCGGGGTCATAGTCTCGTGGAGCCAAAGAATGGATACACGGACTAGGCAGAGGCAAAGAGTTGCACAGGAAGATAGTTTATCATAGCAAGCAAAGAGTTACAGCTTCCGAGCGGGAGGGGGTACCCGAAGCTGGGATGCCCAAGAGCTAAGGCAAAAGCTTGTGTTTATATACCTTTATTTCTACCTGGGAGGGGGATGTTGGGATGTGGGTGCCTATGGATTCAATGTTTCCCAGACTCGCTCTACTGCTCAGGTTGGGGGAGGCCTTTGAAACAAATCCATTTGTCCTAGAGTATGATTGATGCCAGTTTTGTCCTGGTACAGTTGCCCTGTGTCCTGTGTTTGTTCTGTTTTTGCTCAGTCTACCAAGGAGTCTCTGACTGCCTGATTTCATACTAACTAACCTGTCTCATTATTATGTTATATTAAATTATATGTGTTACACATTGTTATATATTAATATATAAGATTATTAATAAAACACTATTAAGAAATTATTATTAAATTTCAGATGTCATAATGGTGTTATAGCTGTGATTTTTAAAAAGGAGTTCTTAGCTTTTAGAAATATACATTGAATATTTATAAATGAAATTATATGTTGACTAGTATATGCATCAAAATAATCTAGTGGAGAACATATAGATGGAACAAGTTTAGTCAAAAATTTATCGTTTTTGAAGATTGGTAATGGGTACATGAGCATTCATCATACTATTTTCTCCACTTTTGTATACAACAGAAATTTTCCAATATTTAAGATTTTATAAGAAAAACAACCTACAAAATAGTCACCAGTATGTGAAATACAGTATAGGGAATATAATCAATAATGTTGTAAAGACTATGTAGGGTGTCTGATGGGTACTGGACTTATAGGGGGGATCACTTCAATGTTTATATAAATGCCTAATCACTGTGCTGTACACCTGAAACTAATATAAAATAATATGGATGCCAAATATAATTTTAAAAGAATAAAATATATATAGTCACAGATGTAAAGTACAGCATAGGGAATATAGTCAATGATATTGCAATAGCTATGTATGATGTCAGAGGGGTAGGATACTTGGTGGGATATCACATTGTGAGAGGTGTAAATGTCTAATCATTATGTTGTTTTGTACACCTGAAACTAATAAATAGATAAATATATAAATAAATAAGAAAAACAATCTTAAGTTGAAAATAAAAGCTCTACTAATAGTTTCTAAAACTAAACACAACATTCAATTTTGCTTATAATTCAAGGATATATAAGTTTCAGGACTTACATTATCTGATTTCAATATTTACTATAAAGCCACAGTAATCAAGACAGTTTGCCATTGGAATAAAGAGAGACATATAATTCAATGAAACAGAATGGAGACTAGAAATACATTTACATTTATATGGCCCATTGATTTTCCACAAAGATGCAAAGGTAAGTCAATGTGGGAAGAACAGCCTTTTCAAGAAATGGTGTTGGAACAATTTGTTATCAGTATTTTTAAACAATAATCCTTAACCATTACCTCCCACCATACATAAATATCAACTTAAAATGGATCATAGACCCAAATATAAAAGCTTAAACCATAACAATTCTGAAAGAAAATTAGAAGAAAATCATTAAGGTCTAGGTTAGGCAAAGATTTCTTGGAAGGAAACTGAAGAGTATTAAAAGAAAAAAATTGATAATTGCACTTCATCAAAATTTAAAATTTTTACTTTTTCAGGATATGTGAAGATCTCTTACAGCTCAATAATAAAATGACAAATAACTCAATATTTAAAATGGGCAAACAATCTGGACAGACATTTTACATATAAAAGAAATACAGATGGCAAAATAAGTAATCAGGAAATACAAATTAAAACCACAATGAAATATCACTACAACTCACTGGTGTAGCTAAAATGCAAAAGACAGATAATACCAAGTGTTGATGAAGATGTGGAAAACTTGAAATATAGTTTGCTGATGGGAACGTAAACTGGTATGACCACTCTGGAAAACAATTTGCCAGCTTCTTATAAAGTTAAACAGACACTTACCATGCAATCCAGCAATTCCAATCCTAGGTATTATGTAAGAGAAATCAATGAACGTCTACTAACAGACTTGTACATGAATGTTCATAGCCATTTCACTCAAAGTAGCCAAAAGCTAGAAGCAACCCAAACTTACATCAACAGGTGAATGGATACACAAATTGTAGTACATACATACAACGGAATACTATTCAGCAATAAAAAGGAACAAACTACTGATATATACAACGTAGATGCATCTCAAAAGCATTTTGGTAAGCAAAAGAAGTAGACACCAAAGAGTATATATTTTCTATATATGATATTCTAGAATAGGCAAAAGTAATTCAAAGGGATGAAAAGCAGATCAGTGGTTTCCTGGGCCCAGGGATGGACAGGTGTTGGGTAGGGATCAGGGGAGTAAGAAGGAGAAGAGGTGGGGTTGATATAAAGGGCATGAGAGAACTTTCTGGAGTGATAAAAATATTCTATATGTTGATTATGATAGTGATTACATGGATGGATACATTTGTAAAATCTTATCAAACTGTACACTTAAAATGGGTGGGCTTTATTGAATGTAAATTGTACCTCAATAAAGTTTACTAAATTAAAAAAATGTATGTTTATGTAAGCATTGAATATCTCTAGAGTACACAAAAACATTGCAAACTATGGAAGCCTCTGGAGAGTAGAATTGGGTGTCTGAGAGACAAACAGGAGAGGATGATTTATTTTTCATGCTAATCACTTTGGTAAGCAAAAAAAAAATGGGAACAAAGTACCAATTAATGCAGAAAAATATGCTCAAACTTACTAGTAATCCAGGGAGTACATATTAAAATAGCAGATATAGTTTTCCCTATTAAAACTGCAAATTTACAATTGTACTCCCCAGCAGAGTATACCCAGTGCTCTCAAGGGTTGAGCAATATGCTTACTTTCATACTCTGTTGGGGCAGTACAGTTGATACAACAGTTTAAAAACAGGCTGTGGTAGCATTTATCCGAATCCAAAACATAATTAGATACCCTTTGATTCAATGACTTAATTTCTAGGAATTTATATTACAGGTTACCTTGCACATATTTACAAAATATTTTATGTGAAAGGGCACTGTTGCATATTATCAAAGTGGTGCTAGTACCCTCAAGACCACCAGGAGGTACATACTGTATCTTTATCCTATCAGGAGGTACATACTGTATCTTTATCCCATCGTCTTGACAATCATTACTACCTGAGTTATACTATAAAAAAGTACTGTAAAGGGTCTATTAACAGGGAATAATTTGCACAGAACTGCTAGGTAATCTGTTCCCTCCAACCCTACACCCCTGTAAGTAAATTACCCTATAATAAATTCTGTTAATTACAGGGAGTTTCCTGCATCATTCTTTAGTTTGAAAATGCGTTTATGGTGGCCAGTGGGCTCTCAACCACAAGGTTGCCAGTTCGATTCCTCGAGTCCCACAAAGGACAAGGGATGGTGGGCAGCGCCCCCGCAACTAAAGATTGAACACGGCACCTTGAGCTGAGCTGCCTCCCAGATGGTTCAGTTGGTTGGAGAGTGGGCTCTCAACCACAAGGTTGCCAGTTCGATTCCTCGAGTCCCACAAAGGACAAGGGATGGTGGGCAGCGCCCCCTGCAACTAAAGATTGAACACGGCACCTTGAGCTGAGTTGCCACTAAGCTCCCGGATGGCTCAGTTGGTTGGAGGGCATCCTCTCAACCACAAGGTTGCCGGCTGGACTCCCGCAAGGGATGGTGGGCTGTGCTCCCTGCAACTAGCAACGGCAACTGGACCTGGAGCTGAGCTGCGCCCTCCACAACTAAGACTGAAAGGACAACAACTTGAAGCTGAACTAAGATTGAAAGGACAACAACTTGACTTGGAAAAAAAAAAAAAGTCCTGAAGTACACACTGTTCCCCAATAAGGTCCTGTTCCCCTTCACCAATAAAATCTTTAAAATATATATATATATATATATATATATATATATATATATATACACATAATATAAGACCATGTCTATAATATTATATAATATAATACAATACAATATAATATAATACCGGGTCTTATATTAATTTTTGCTCCAAAAGATGCATTAGAGCTGATGGTCCAGCTAGGTCTTTTTTTCAGGGAAACACGGTAGATATACCTAGATGTGTGTTGCAACATTATAGTTGTTTCTTTAATGTAAATAGACTATATGTCCATTGAATGGAATTAGATGAACTATGTTACATCATTCTATGAAATACGATGCAACCATTAAAAAGAATAAATTAGATGAATGTATACTATTTACATAGAGAGCATTTTAGAATCAGGGAATAGAGTTGGTAGTTAAGCAAAACTTTAGCATTATCAACAAGACAAAGGTTTTATCAGCTAGAATAGATTCATATGTTATTTCATGTAATAATTGTTCAGTCAAAAATAAATATACATTCATGATGTTAAAAAATAAAGTATATATATATACACATATACATATACACACGTACATATATATACACACATATACATATGTAAACTGCTGATTGAAAATATTAGTTGTCAAATAATGTGGATAGCACGATCCCATTTATGTTTAAAGAAACTATATTTTGGAATTAAAAACATGAAAGTCTCCTGTGTTAAGAGACATACATCAAGAGAGAAAAAGATAAAGAAAATGTGGTATAATGTTAACATATGGGAAGTCTGGGTAAATGATATACAGGAATTCTTTGTTCTATCCTTACAACTTGTCTATAAATCTGAAGTGTGTTAAAGTAAAAAGCTTAAGGAAAATAAAACTATGTCTCATTTCCACCAGTCTCACTTAAAAACAAAATAACCAAGACAAAAGGAAACCATCTCTAGAGTCACAAAGTCTTTGTTAATGCAAATGAAGTTTATATCTTCCAGGTGAATAGGCAGCTTGCCACCACCACGTACTAATAGGCTCTTCATTTCCCCCTTTGCTTACAATACAGTTTTCATCTATATTAAGTTATCACACATAATGGGATCCCTTTGTTCAGGTTGTGTATAAAATAGTTTTCTTGTTTAAAACAAGCATTTTATAATTCTTGTTGCTGTAGTTCTTGTGAAGACATTATTTTTCCCATTTGCTTATTCCTTATGAATTCCAGTGATATTTTACTAAAACCTCTTGGGTTTTAGTATACAATCATGTTACCAGCTTAAAGAAATGTGTTTATCTCTTCTTTTCCAATGTCTCGACCAGCTATTTGGTTTTGTGTGATCATGTTTGCTAGAAAGCCTACAAGATATTATCAAATAACAATGTTGATAGCAAACATCCTTATCTGGTTCTTAATTTTAATTGAAACCATATTTCAATTAGCTTTACTGGTCTGTTTGGTAACTGGTCTTTGATATATTTAAGAAGTTTTCTTCTATCCCTATTTTTATATAAAGTTTTTAAATTAAAAATGGCTGCTAAATTTTATCAAATGACTTTTCAGCATCTATTGATATGATCATATTATTTTTTATTTAAATAAAAAATAGCAATAATATTGCTATTGTCATAGATTATGTTGCTAGATTTCCGGATATTGAATATACTTGTATTCCTGGAATAAACTTTTCTAGATCATGATTTATCCTTTTGACAAAACTAGATTTTATTTAATTTAGGAATTTTCCTCTTACATTTTGCAGCAAGCTTGCTCTATATCTTTATCTTTTCTTTTTAGGTTTTAGATTAAAGCTACGCTGGCTTCACAAAATGAATCTCAGAGATTTCTATCTTTTCCTGTGACTTAGAATAGTTCAAATAACATTGAAATTATCTGGTCCTGAAACATTAGACAAAATATAGCTGTGAATCTATCTGGTTCTGCCCCCTTTTCATTATTAAATCTTTAATCACCTTTCTAGTTTCCAAAGTCTTAAATAAATTTATTGGGGTGATATTGATTAATAACATTAAATAAGTTTCAAGTGTACAACTCTATAATACATTATCTGTATTTTGCATTGTGTGCTCACCACCCAAAGTTTAGTCTTCCTTCCCCACAATATATTTGACCCCCTTTACCCTCTTCATCCTCCCCCAGGACCCCTCTCTTCTGGTAAGCTTCATACTGCTGTTTGTGTCTATGAGTTTGTTTATTTGTTGCTTTCTGTTTTTTATCCCACATATGCGTGAAGTTATATGGTTCTTGTTCTTTTCCATCTGTCCATTCGCCAATATTTAATTAATCTACTCAGATTGCCACATCTTCATGTCCATTTCTAGTCATTTATACAGTGCAAGAAAAACCTATTTTTTAAAATGATTTTATATTTCTGCTACAGCTTCCCTTATAATTATTTTAAATTCTCTTGAAAACTAAAATTATGTCTATACTTATGTCTCATTTCTGATTCTTAGTCTTGTATAAAGAGTTCTCACAAATTAAAACAAAATATTTTTCAACAAGATGAATACTACAATAAAAATGGGCAATGATCAAGCATGAATAATTTATTTTAAAAAAAAGAAAGAAAAAAGAAATACAAATGGTTAATAAAAGAATTAAAAATATTACTCTCACTGGCTATACTATAAATGTCAATCAATACTGCCCAAACACACCATATTGTAGGATAAACTACCTGCCCACAGACCCCTGAAGCCCAGGCAGATGTGTAAACAGAGGGCATTAGGAACAGTTGGAGCAGTTGGGTTCCTCCCTTCACCTCTTCAAGAAACACAGTGGGTAATAGTTGGGGCTTTTGTCCTTAGACTAAAGCTGGAGACCCGTTCTCTAAAGCACAATGATCCATGGATTACCTATGAGTGATCTAGAATGGGCTCCTAGAGAGGATATTGAGACCTGAGAGAAAAGCAGTGTCCCACTTTAGGTAACTGCTGAGTTCCAAGTAGAATAAAATGTTAAGACAAAAGGGGGGCAGCTCCGCCCAGAGGGTGAAATACAATAAAGTCTATCACCACCAGAGTGAAGACATCTTCGCTTTGGCAAACAGTAATGTGTGGATCACTGGCCCGCCTAATTCATACCTTCCTACCCTAGAGAGAAGTCTCCTTCTCGACAAACGCAGCCAACTTGCACAGAGCCAAAGGTTCAAGGAAGGGCTCTTTTATGGAAATAGAACTACCCAACTTGGGAGAAAAACCCACACCAGCTACCTTTATTTAACAAAACCTTTATTCACAAATATAACTGGTCTCTCAAGTACCACCAGATATTTGAATAAAAATCAGTAGCATGGAGAAAGAGGTACAAAGATGAACAGGCAACTAACATTGGAGAAATCTGACATGATTAGGAAACAATTTTTTTATTTTTACTTTATGCAATACTCAAAATGAGTGAGTGGATATGGTACCCATAAAAACATACAGTCTGTGAAGTAGAAGGAGCAACCAGAGGACAAACATGTTCTTGGACATTAAAAATACAAATGTCAAAAAAATTGCACTGGGGCGGCCTGTTGGCTCAGTGGTTAGAGCACATTTCTCATAACACCAAGATCGCCCAGTTCAATTCCCACATGGGCCAGTGAGCTGCATGCTCCACAACTAGATTAAAAACAACGACTTGATTTGGAGCTGAGCTGTGCCCCCCACAACTAGATTGAAAAAACAAACAAACAAACAACAACAACCAAAAAACAAATGACTTGACATCCTAGAAAAACACACTGTTCCCCAATATACCCCAATAAAAATAAAAAAATAAAAAATTGCCCTGCACTGCACTGCCTGAATAATAAAATGAACATGAAGACTTAATTAGAAATAAGAATTAAATTTAATTTTCTGTAATAAAGACTAGAAAATAAATAATTCAAAAATATAAAAATAAATTCAAGACCCATGGAAGATGGATCCAGAAGTCAAAGATCTGTCTATAAAAGAACTTTCAAACTGACACAAAGACAGAAAAGAAATATTCAAAGAAATAGCTAACGAAAATGAACTTCATGAGTATTCATTTTGAAATGATCGATGTAGAGGCAAACAAAATTAATTTTAAAAAGATCCACTCCTAGACTCAATCTAATGAAATGTCAGCACTCCAGCGGTAGAAAAAATCCTGAAAGCTCCCAGAGAGGGAGTGGAAAAACAGGTTACCAGAAGAAACATGGATAAGAATGGCACCAAACTTCTCATTAACAACACTTAATGCTCAAAGACAATGGAACAATATTTTCAGACTTTTGAGGGTGTATTTTTACTTGTTTACTTTATTTTTTATAAGTAATACTTTTATTTAGCAAAAGAATGAAGCTACATTTTTAAAAATTGTTTGGAGTCTCACTTCCACCCTCCTCCATTTGCCCCATTCCCCACTCACCTACCTTTGAAGGTAATAATCATTTCTATTAGTTTTTTGTTTATCCCCCACATTGAGAAAATGGTTTTGAACTTAGATTTCTAAACAATCAAGTCAAACAATCAATCAAGTTTGGGCAAAATAAATTGTGTATATGACACACAAGCACAGAGTACAGAGTACCAATGGATTTTTTGTGAAATAAAAGGCTAGTGAAGAATTCCAGCAAAATGAAAAGGGAACCAAGAAAGAGGACACCCCGGATACCAGGCAGCAGCTGAATATAACCTATAACAAGTGAAAGAAGCTGAAAAGAGATTGAGGGGGATCTGCTAGACCCAGAGGCAGATTTACTATGAAACTAAAACTAATGAATAAAAGCTTCAGGGCCCCTCACTCACTTGAGACCTTTCCAAGGCCAACAGATGGGCCCCAACAGTGTAGTGTGTATTTGTAATTTTGTCATTTTTCTCTTGAAGACAGCCTCCCAAATTGTATAAGATTCAAGACCTACAAAACTTGGATCCATCCTTGATTAGCCCTTAACATTTGGAAGATTTTCCTTCAAGCAACAAAGTTTTAAAAACATGAATTACATTGCTTTCCTTGGATCCAATCAAACTATAATGATATTTATCTAATTTTATGGTAAATAATGTTTATTGATTTTTTTTCCATTTCTAAAACTAACGTATAAATAAGAGATGAAGATTTAATTGGCATTGTAGAACAGAATAGGAATGTTAATGTTATGAACTTGGCAATATAAAATTACAATATAGCTAAAAATATTAGAACATGGGAAGAGAGATGGAAGGATAATCAATTTATTAAACTTGGATAATGGGATATCTGAGAACACTAAAGTTGACAATCAGAACAGAGTTTCAATTATATTGTACATCGGTAATTGCATGAACAAAAAGTAACTACAGTCTGGAATTGGAGGAGTCAAAGACAGGGGAGGTAGAAGCAATAAATTCCTCATCTTTCAGAATGTGGTCATAGACACTGTCAAAAGACAGAAAAAAGGCAGAAATGTTACTAAAGACAGAAATATTAATTAAAGATATAATTAACTAAAGAGTATTAATTAAAGATAAAATAATAATCACAAGAACAACCTTAGTCAGACAGTATTGTCAGATGCTTGTGGTAAACTGAACTAGGAAAAGAGGAAAGCAAATTTTTTACTCTTCATTTTATAGCCTTCTATAATGTTTGAATTTTTTATTTGTACACCACTTCTATAACTTTTAATAATTTTTTTAAAATATGTGTATAAGAATATTTTTTATAATGTTGTTTATAACTGTGGAAACTAGAAACAATCTAAATATCTAGACAGACAAATAGCAGACTGATTAAAATAATTTAAACTGATTTTATGTATTTACTGACATGGAAGTTCCCCACACTATATAAGTTCTTTATTTTAAAAAATCCAGATGCTAAATAACATGTACAAGATGATCCATTTTTTAAAAAGTCTGTGGGGTATATGAATACACATATGCACAAGATAGTTATTCTAAAATGTGAGTAATTATCGCATCCATTTGATAAGAATGCAAGTGATTTTTATTTTTCTCTTTTTGCTTGGATTTTCTAAAATGTCCTATGAAGAACAAATTATTTTGTAGGAAAATGAAAAAAAATGATATTTTAGTACATTTTTTAAAATGCATTCCACATTTCTCCTAATTGAAACAAGATACTGTTTGCAATTCGTAGCACAACTGAATATTTATGTGAGTCAAAATCTGTTTGACATCACCCTCAAATCAAAGTGTTCAGGTACAAAGATGTCCTTCAACCCACAGTGATAAGAAGAGCACAATTTCATAGCTAACGGCAGATAAAAAGAACATCCTTTGCCCGGTACCTAATGTAGCTGTGGCATCAATTTCTACAGCAAGGAAAGGAGAATCGAAATCATCACAGCAACAACAAAGCACAAGCTGAGTGTCAGAGGGAGGTTCATTGTCTGGGATGCTTATTTCAAATCACTTTGGGAAGGCAAGTTACTGCTGCTAAATTTCATAACATCTGAAATCAGTGACTTTTCAAATCACAAAGAACAGTCCTCTAAACCTTGATAAGGAAGTTTGCATTGACTTCATCATTACAACAAGTATAACGGTGAGAAAATAAAGGCAAAAGCAGCAGGTGCTAACACTCTAGTCCAAGTTCCAACCCAAAGTATTTTCATTATCTTAAAGCAAGCAAGAGGGCCACAAAGCATTTTGCTCTGATTTGGGAAATACTACTTCCAAGTAAAGGCGGCCCTGTACTTCAGAATTTTTAAAGTGACAAGAAGACACTTCACCACACACAAACACACACACACACACCCCACACAATGGTAATTGTGTGAGGTGATGGATGTGTTAAATTAACTTTATTGTAGTAATCATTTCACAGTGTATATGTACTTCACATCAACACATTGTACACTTTAAATATATACCATTTTATTTGTCACTTATACATCAATAAAGCTGGGGGAGGAAATTATTCTTAACTTTTTCATTTTCTTTCCTTTTGTCCTTTTCCCCCAGGACCACATCTTCTACCATTTCCCAGCCCCAGTGAGGTAGGAGTCAGGATAGGATTAGCCAAGGTTCGATATTACTTGTGATAGTTATTTACATCCTTGTAACAATAGGACTGTCTAATAGTAAATAGGAGCCCCCTATTTCAGAGGCATGATTAGATTTATTACTTTAAAAGTAAGTGTTATTCTTGATCTGAACAAACAACAGAAACTTTTGTTTGCAAAGTTTTAGTAAGTAACAGTCAAGAGAGTTGGGAAGAGACTGAGTGAGGCTCATTATACTAATTCTCTGGGGATCCCAAACCCCATCAAACTTGGGAGAAGAGTAGATCCCTTAAGAAAACAAAACTGCAACCCTCCACAAAGAGATGTGTTTATTCCAGGAGCAGTTCACCCATTGTCTCCTAGAGCCACGTTGTCCACAGAAGAACTATCATCTCACAGAGACTGCGCCAATGTGAAGATGTAATAAAAGTATTATTGCCCTAATCACCCCCATTAGTCCAAGAGGAGGATGAAGGAGGATTGCACTAAATGATAACTGTATTCTTCCAAGGCGTTCCGCAAGATGAGCTGCGGAAAATGGAAGATTTCGAAACATTCTGGACTCATCAGATCCTGTAAGTTGAATGATGACAAAGCCCAAGGAAACCATTCTCTCACCCAGGGAATGCAGCTAACCATTCAGGATGCTTTGGAAAAGGATAGGTGTTCTTAGACAATGTTATCAAATTCATGAGCGTTAGAGATCTCACACCAATACTATAAGATCTACATTTAGAGCCCATAGACAACATTGCAACCTCAAGAAATACCCATGAGAACCAGGTATCTTCTTCAATCCTGTGAGTAGTGTATTTGGAATGGCCTGATTGGGACTTCCCCGGAGAGCTGCTAGATACCCCACCCTGGACCTGTGGGCTAATCTCTACCTTGGCACTGCACAGGATGGCACAGCATCCGTGGCCTCCTCCAACCCTCCTATTCCTGGCACTTGGTTTTATATTCCTTTATGGGATATGGAACATCCAGCGCACACACTGGGTCTCATTTGTAACTTTAGCCCCACCACGCAGGTCAATGTTAGGCAAGTCAGAATTCATCCAGTCGGAGCCAGTAAGTTACTCACTCATGCTGGGGCACTTCGCCTGTCCCACCTTGTGCTCTGTGTAACTGTCCCCTTAGAAAACCCAAAACGCTGGACAACACTGAGTCTGGGTTGAATGAATATTCCTCCTTAGAAGGAGAAGATCTTACCCTCCTTTCAAGTGTACTAGAACTGTCCAGAAAAACATGCAGTTCTAGCCATGGCAGGACAAACCTCCAGGACATCTGCAGAGACTTTCCCACTGGGCACTACACGATTGGCCCTTAAAACAATGAATGATCTGAGTGGATGGTGCATCCAATGTCCAGGCTTTCAGGGTGCCAAGCCAGTCTCCCCTTTCATTCATCAAGCGTGTAGGATAAAGGGGGAAATCCCTGGGATTCATGAAGTGGCTTACTTCTCTTTGCATCTGGAAGGGCTCCCAGCTATTGATCTCTGATTTGAAACAGGGAGAACAAAACCACAGAAGTTTATCAGCAGTCCTGTCTGTGTGCTGTATCTTTGGGCTGGTTACAATGTCTTTTCATATCTGTGCTAAGCTCATGATTAAGTATGAACCCAGAGCTCTCTCTCCCCCTCCCACTAACATCCAATTCTTCCTCATCTAGTCTCTATTCCCAGGTTCCTCTCAATGTGTCCTACCCATGACTTCACCTAAATAATACTCATTCTGTTAGCTTCTGATGATGTTTCTGAGTATGACATTTATTTTGGATCCTGCTTCTGTTCTGGAAAGAGCTGAGTAAGTTTCTTGGTCACCTGGGCTCATATTTGAACCAAATGATTAAACTGCAGAGACTTCTTTTTCAAATTGCTGATGAATCTAGACAACTTTGAGATTCCCGTGAATAGTCCTAGCTATACCCTCAAAAGCTGATCAACTGTTTTGTGTTCTTTAATAATTGTCAGCAAATGTTACATATAATGGTACTTTGTGAAATGACTTTGAACAGTGTAGCTTGTGCTAAAAAGAAGGCAAAACCATAAAAAAGGAAAGTTGATACAGTTTACTATTTCATCCTCCCTACTAATATCCCCTAGCATCTCCTTTATCCCAAGTACTAAACTGGATCCCAATCTTATTCTCTAGTGACTGACAAATAATTTTGGCTACAGCACTGTCTGATAATTAAGGTAGTAGTTGATAAGAGGTTGCTTAAGGAAGGGGACTTCCAGGGATGCTGACTTTTAAAGAGAGATCTTTTTAAGGGTTTGGGGGGTTTTGCTGCTGGGAGCACTCTAGCAGACCCAACCAGCCCCTGTCTATTTACTAGCTCAAACTCTATACCATCTCAAAGATGGAGAATTTCCCTTTAGAAGATGTTTATGGGGAGATATTTCTATCTTCTGATGAGGAAAACAAACTTTTTCAGATGGACCAATTTAAGATTATTTAGCATATGACTCTGCTAGGTTGCTGTCCTCTAGGAAATATTACATACTCGTAAGTGACATGTCCTCAACCTTTTGTTTGTCAAATACACCAAATCCATCGCTCAAACATTTGAGATATTAGTCACAAACAAATGTTTATTAAAACTGATTATTTTGAGAAACTCATTCTAAGGGCTGTATAAAATACAAAGATTAATAAAGAAGTTTTTATCCAATGAGCAACAAATGAAAAACAACTATAAGATACAATGATAATTAAATGAGATATAATAAAATTATGAGGCTTACAGAGGGAAGACTCATTCATTCAGAAAAGAAGGCTCCATAGAAAAGATAGCATGTATTGAGGAGAGACTTAAAACATAAATAGGATTTGAAAGGCTGATGAAAGAAGGATATGTGCAAAAGCACAGGTGCATAAAATGCATAAAGAACCAAAAAAATCACAAGAGTCTATTGTATCTAGAGCCCATGGGAGTATGTAATGAGAGGAGAGGCTGAATATATCATTTTGGAACATCACTAAGAACCTTGAATCCAAACTTCCACTAAGAAATTTTTGTTAATGCATATATTACTTGACATTATTTTCTCTACTTGTGAGAGTTGGGATTTTCTCTCACAGATTTCCTCTTTCCTCTGTATTAATCCAAATACTAGTGAAAGGCATCAAAGATTCAGGAAATCTTGAAATAGCAACAGAGTCTACACATTCTAAATTCGTTTACCCAAGGATATGGATCCATGTAGTGAATGGCTAAATTAAGCAAAAAGGCTACCACCCTCAAATGTGAACTACTTATGGATGAAGACCTAACAGTGAAGTAAAGATAAATATAAAAGTTATGAAAAACACATTATGATGCTAGGGCCAAAGGAATTCTTTTAGGAATCAGGGGAAAACGTTCGGTTAAAAAAAGTAAACAAGGATCATTGTTGGTTTGGGGCCTTGCTTAGGTCACCCTGCAGATCACCACCTACTCTTCTCACACACGGACACATCTGGGAACAGACATGAGACAGCAACTCTGCGTAACAAGCCTGAGTGTTCAGTGGTGGGAACATATGTCCTTCAGAGAAATAAAGGGCTCCTTCTGCTCAAAGTGCGACACTCACCCCTCTTTCCTTTCAGGTTCAGGTGACCTCAGATCCTCAGAACACCACGAACCCTGCTGCTGCACACCTCTCGCTGGCCAACCCACCAGAGGCCAGAGGGGCCATGGCGAACCACACCACTGTCACCGAGTTTGTCCTGCTGGGGCTCTCAGACGCCTGTGAGCTGCAGATGCTCATCTTCCTGGGGCTCCTCCTCACCTACCTCCTCACTCTCCTGGGGAATCTCCTCATTGTGGTCGTCACCCTCCTGGACAGTCATCTCCACACCCCCATGTACTACTTCCTCCGCAACTTTGCTGTCCTGGAGATCTGGTTCACCTCCGCCATCTTCCCCAAGATGCTGACCAACATCCTGACCGGATACAAGACCATCTCCCTCCCAGGCTGTTTCCTACAAAGTTTCCTCTATTTCTCCCTGGGCACCACAGAGTTCTTCCTACTGGCAGTGATGTCCTTTGACAGGTATGTGGCCATATGTAACCCCCTGCGTTATGTCACCATCATGAGCAAAAGGGTCTGTGTCCAGCTAGTGCTTTGTTCATGGGTGACAGGATTCCTCCTCATCACCATTCCAACAATCATCATACTTCAGCAGCCATTCTGTGGTCCTAATATCATTAATCATTTCTTCTGTGACAACTTTCCACTCCTGGAACTCATCTGTGCAGACACAAGTCTGATAGAGCTTCTGGGCTTTATTGTGGCCAACTGCAGCTTACTGGGCACCCTGTGTGTGATAACCACCTGCTACGGCCACATCCTCCGCACCATCCTGCACATCCCCTCCGGCAAGGAGAGGCAGAAAGCCTTCTCAGTCTGCTCCTCCCACCTCATTGTGGTGTCTCTCTCCTATGGCAGCTGCATCTTCATGTATATCCGGCCTGGCAAGGGCAGCCAGGGGGACAGGAACAAGGTGGTGGCCTTGCTCAACACCATGGTGCCGCCAGTGCTTAACCCCTTTATCTACACCTTGAGAAACAAACAGGTGAAGCAGGTGTTGAGGGAGCAGGCAAACAAACTCTTCTTACAAAGCTATGGAACCAAGTGGCTAAAGATGATAGTCCCAGGGAAGCTAAGGAAATATCAAGCCGCTGCAAGAAATCGAGCCTTTCCCAATCAGAAAAATCTCTGATGGACGATCAGTTGGTGAAGTGGTTAGAGTGCGATGCTTACAACACCCAGGTCGCCAGTTCGAGTCCCACATGGGCCAGTGAGCTGCACCATCCACAACTACATTGAAAACAACGACTTGACTTAGCTGAGCTGTGCGCCGCCCCCCCCCCCCCACTCCGCATCCTCCCCTACACACACACTAGATTTAAAAAACACGACTTGACATCCTGGAAAAACATACTGTTCCCCAATATTCCCCAATTAAAAAGAAAAATCTCTGATGACATATTTCTGGGGTGCCAGTCACTATGCAACTCAGCATAAACCAGGAAGCTCTCTGGACCCTCAAGGCATATTTGGTAATTGTCAGATGTGAATACTTCTGCTCATCCATCTCTGTCTGCCTGGCCTGGCTTTCCGTCAGAATACAAGTTCTTTGATGGCAGGTACTAGCTCTGTAATTCACCATAAGCCTCAAGCACCAACCCTTTGACATAGACATATAAATACTCAGTAAGTCCTTGCAGACCGATTGCTTTGTGCCTGTTTCCCCAACACCTCAGAGGAGAGGAGAACAGTCCTCACGAGAGTCTGCATGTCACACTTATACTCCTATGTATCAGCAAGAATTTTTAAAAAATGGCTAAGCCAAACTGCTTATATTTTTCATATAAGCTACTTATGCTTTTTTAGTATTAAAATTCATAGAAATTCCTCATTCCTATTGATAAAGCCTCTTCCACCTACTAGTTGTGTTACTTCTCTTAGCCCTAGTTTTCTCAGCTGTAAAATGGGGGTGACAATGCCTATTCCAAAGAATCATAAACAAGTCAAATGAGATATTCTCTGCAAAGTGCCTTAAATAGTGATGGCACATGGTAAGTCCTCAATAAAAGTTAGTTCCTTTCCTTCAATTTTTATCCTACCTTTCCTCTTTTGCTTTTGATTTCAAACTAGTTATCAACAAAAGCATTGTTTATTTAAAATGTTATAAATTTTATAGTCAAAATGTTATATTAACTCATATAAAAATGTTTTTTAAAAAAAATTTTTTCAAGTAGAGTTGATACACAACATACCAGTTTCAGGTGTAAAACATAGTGATTAGATATTTATATAATTTACAAAGTGATCACCCCAATAAATCTAGTACCCATCTGACACCACACATAGTTATTATAATACTATTGACTATATTCCTTATGCTATACTTTACATCTCTATGACTATTTGTAACTACCAATTTGTGCTTCTTAATCCCTTCACCTTTTTCACCCATCCCAACTTCCTCTCATCTGGCAACCATCAAAATGTTCTCTATGAGTCTGTTTCTGTTTTGTTTGTTTGTTTTGTTCTTTAGATTCCCCATACTTGAATAAATGAAATAATATAGCATTTATCTTCCTCTGTCTGACTTACTCCACTCAGCACAATACCCTCTAGCTCCATCCATGTTGTTACAGATGACAAGACTTCATTCTTTTTAATGGCTGAATAATATTTAATTGTAAATATGTACCACCTCTTTATCCATTCATCCACTGATGGACATGCAGGTTGCCTCCATATCTTGGCTGTTGTAAATAACGCTGCAATGAGCATATGGATGTACATGTACCTTTGAAGTAATGTTTTGGGTTTCTTGGGATAAATACCCACAAGTGGGATTACTGGGTCCTTCTTTGTCTCTTGTTACAGTCTTTGTTTTAAAGTCTGTTTTGTCTGCTGTAAAATGTATTGCTACCCCCACTTTTTTTTTTCATCTTCAAGAAATATCCTTTTCTACTCCTTTACTTTCAGTCTATGTGTGTCTTTCAATCTGAAGTATAAGTTAGGGTTTTTTTTTTCTTATCCATTCAGCTACCCTATGTCTTTTGATTGGAGCATTTAAACCATTTGCATTGGAAGTAAGTATTGAAAGATATGTAGTTATTGCCATTTTACTATTCATATTTTTGGTCTTTTTTTCTTCTCCTCCTTAAAGAAGTCCCTTTAACATTTCTTGTAATACTAGTTTTGAGGTTGTGAACTCCGTTAGCTTTTTCTTGTCTGGGAAGCTCTTTATCTCTCGTAGGCCAGGGAGCCTAGTGTGAAGCTGGAACCCCTCGCTCTTCAGGGGGTCCTCTGCAGCTGAAATATCCCTCCCAATTTTTAACCACCACATGTGGGTATGGAGACCACCTTGTTCCACGTCTCAACCCCTCCTACCACCCTCGAGGTGGCTTCTATATGTCTTTAGTTACAGGACTTCTATTCAGCTAGACTTAAGGTGATTCTCAATGATGGTTGTTCTATAGTTCAGTTGTAATTTTGATGCAATAATGACAGGATGTAAGCAGAGTTTACTTACTCCACCATCTTGATCAGAAATCAATCTTATATAAAGTTAAATACAGTATTTGACCTATCGCAATTTGTTACTAAGATGTTTGGTACTTTGATGAAGACAAAAATAAAGTCAAATTAGTAAGTGAACAAATATGAAATTAATTAACATATTAATTCATTCCAAAATAGTGATTACACAAACACCATATTCAAGGAAACGTACCACGTTTCCTGAGAGATAATAATTAATCTATGCCTTTGAAGAATTTTAAATTTAATATGGAAGATAGAAAGTACACAAATAACTATAATTCCGGGTAGAAAATGATTTGTGTAAGAAAATATCAGGTGTAACCTTCAATAACAAATTTGAAAAACAGGAAGAAATGGATAATTTCCTAGAAAAAGAGAATTTTCAACATCCAAGAAGAATTAGAAAACTTAATTAGACAAATTACCATAGAAGGATCTCAAACTGGGATTGTATATCTACTATAATCTCAAAAATGATGTCCTCAACAACAAAAACAAACAACCCAATTCTACAAATTGCCAAAAAGCACATGAAAAGATGTGCAATCTCACTGATCGTTAGGGAAATGTAAATCAAAACCACAATGAGATACCACTTCACACCCATAAAGATGACCATTATTTTTAAAAAATTGAAACAGAACATAGGAAGTGTTGGCAAGAATGTAGAGAAATTAGAACCCTTGTACATTGCTGGTGGGAATATAAAATGCGGTAGCCACTGTGGAAAGCAGTGTAGTGGTTCCTAAAAATTTAAACATAGATTTACCATCCGATACAGCAATTCCATTTCTGGATATATACCCCAAGAACTGAAAGCAGAGGCTCAAACAGTTATTTGTGCATCCATGTTCATAGCAGCATTGGTCATAATAACCAAAAAGGTGGAAACAACTCAAATGCCAATTGCTGAATGAATGGATAAACAAATAGGGTATATACATACAATGGAATGTTGTTCATCCTTAAAACGGAATAGAATTTTTATAAATGCTACAACATGGCATTGTAGACATTGTAGAGCCTTGAAGACATTTTGCTAAGTGAAATAAACTAGACACAAAGGGATAAATATTGTATGGTTCCACTTACATGAGGTACTTACAATAGTCAACATTGTGTAGACATAAAGTAGAAATGTCGTAACCAGGGGCTGGAAGTGGGAGTGGGAATAAAAACTTATTGTGTGATACTGAGTTTCGATTTGGGATGATTAAAAGTTCTGGAGATGGATAGTGGTGATGATTGCACAACAATGTCAGTGAACTTAATGCCATTGAACTGTACACTTTAAAACGATTAAAATGATAATATTTATGTTATATGTATTTCACCACAATAAAAAAGACAGACTCCAGATCAAAAACAAAACTGTTATCTTTGACTTCTCTCTTTCTCTTATGTCCTACAACCAAGCCATCAGCAAATTCTGTGGGTTATACCTTCAAAATATGTACAGAACAAAACCCTACCACTTCTTTTTTTTTTAATTTCAAAGATAGAGCTTTATTCATCATATATATATATATATTTTTATTAGCTTCAGGTGTACAAAACAATGTAATAGTTAGACATTTACACCCCTCACAAAGTGATAACCTCCCTTCCCCAATCTACTGCCCCTCCGACATCGTACATAGCTGTTACAGTTCCATTGACTCTATTCCCTATGCTGTACTCCATGTCCTACCACTGCTTACCACCACCACCGTTACCTTTTTTGTCCATACCACCTTTCCTTTCCTTTAGGTTCTCCGGAGATCCCCTATTAGCCACCCCCACCCCATCCCCATATCCCTGGAGGAGTTAGAAAGCTCATGTAAGAGGGAGGTAGGCTTGCAAAATTAAGACAGATGAAGTCGACAACACACTCTTTTCTCTCTGAAGATTTCCTGCCTGAAATAGGCCTAAGTGGAGGAAGGCGTACATTTTAACTTGAAATAAAGTTCAAAATTTTAACAATTACATACGATTGGACAATTTAATAACCCCATTCTTTGGACTGATAGTGAATGCAAGAAAGACTTCTAAAACTATATGAATGGCCAGCAAAATTTGTCATACCTGTCCTGATTCTATCCAGTGGTCAAGGAAGAAATAACTACATGAATAGGTTTAAATCGGTGTGTAGGAAGGGGGTAGAGTGGAGAATACATATTACAAATAAAGAGTTATTGTACATAATATATAAAGACAAACAACCCAATAGCTAAATGAGCTAAGAATGTGTATAAACACCTCACAGAAAAGCAAACCCAAAGAGCCAGTACATAAATGAAAAGATGCTTAACTATATTAACAGTCAGGACAATTCAAATGAACAGTTAATCCTTTTGATGACTGATAAAGTATTTTTTTAATTTTTCAAGTAATAATGGTATTATATTCTATTTCAAAGAATATTATTGTTTTTATACTTAACTGAAATATTTACAGATGAAATGATTCAATGTCTGGGATTTGCTTCACAATAATATGGGAAAACGGAAAACAGGTGGTGGCCTAGGTGAAACAAGAATGGCCATGACTTGGTTGAAGCTAGGTGATGACTACACCCAGTTCCATGCCTTCATAGCTCTCATAATATCTTGTTATCACACATTTATTCACACGTGTTTCTCTCCTTAATTTTAGTATGACCAAAAAACTAATTTTCCAGTTCAGGGGGAGGAAAGTAAATCAGGTTCCTTTTCCTTCACCCAGAAACAAAGATTCACATAGTAAGGATAAAATCATGAGGACGTTTTTATATTCTCCCTGACCCTCTCGAGACCCAGTGAGGAAGAAAAGGAAGAATCCTTAGTCACTTGGGGAGTTGAGGTTTCCATTTCTCACCATGTCTGGCAGGTACCCACGGATGGGTGACCACCACCCAAGAGCTACAGATCTCAGAAAGTCAGGCCTTTCCTGGTCTGGCCAGAGACGGAATACAATTGCTATAATCAGCTCTTAGCAGGTGCAACTGGTGTGTGCCATGGACACTCCTTACCCACAGCTGTCCAGTTATCAGCTTCTTACCCACAGCTGTTCAGTGACCCCTTCTGATAGGTCACTGGTGTAGTTATGACTCTTTCCAAGAGTAAGGTAACTACACTAGCAGTTCATCTGAGGTGACCAGGTGTTTAGGGAGTGGGTTGCCAACCCTAGCCATCCTATCACCTCAAGAATAGCCAGACTCAAGGGACAGTCAAATTAACTCACTAGTCCATTTAAAACAGCTGAAAGGCAGTCAGTCACTCACTTGCCTTTTCAAACACATCATTTTTTCCTAAAATCATAATACTTACTGCATTCAAGTTATAACAGCCAGTTTTTCTGGTCTAGGGAACAGTTTGGTGAGCAAAGAGAGAAAGTGAGATTACAAAAGTAATTTTAGCTTGAATGGGCCAGGGACCAAGATGTGGACTGTCCCAAGGTCTTCTTACCAAGATTCACCCAATGGAGAGAAAGCTCCATGGGGACAGGGAACCACGTCTGTTTCGTTCACCACTCATAGTTATCCTCAGTGCATAGTATAGTGCCTAGCACATAATAGGTATTCAATAAATATGTATTAAATGAATGATTGATTAATTAATTAAAAATTCTTCACACACACCTCCACACACACACTCCAACTCATTTTTCAGGTCTCAGCTTTATACTCATATAACTCCATCCAGAACATCTTCCCTATCCTTCAGTCTGGTTAAGGATCTCCTATGAGCTCTCCTCAGTCACAATAGTAATTAATATTTGTGTGATTGTTTAATATCTTTCTTCCCACAAAATTCTGCCCATGTACCACCAGCATCTAGAACAGTACTTGTCACACAATAAGCACTCAACAATAACTTGTTGACTATTTTAATAACTGTCTTCTTTGTTACAATTAAACTTCATTAGGAGTGTCTGAGCTTCTCGACCAGAACAATGTAAATGTTCAATACCAAAGTTGAAGAAAGTAAGAGGTAAGGGACCTTCCTAGGTAAGGGACCTTCCTAAGGTTCAATACCAAAGTTGCAGAAAGTAAGAGGTAAGGGACCTTCCTAGGTAAGGGACCTTCCTAGGTCCCTATTACCACTGATGGTAATGAATCTCAGGGGAAGCACAGCTCCATCCCACAAGAGAAGAGTGAGTATCTTCAGATTGGTTAAGTTTGAGCTGTGTAACTTGTGTATCTCTGAGTTTCCATGGAGACCAAACAGAACCCCAAGCAGTCCAGGCCTTATGCCAGATTCACAGAGACAAGAAGTCTCCCATGAATAATTTACCTCAGAATCCTCTATGGGCATCATGTCCCTGGAAGGGCATGTACCATTAGCTAGAAGACTCTTAAGCCCAACTGAAGTCATACCAACCCACTTCAATTGATGTCTGCCTCTGTCTTAGTATAGGAGGGATGAAAGAATCATTAATTAGGTTCTATATCTATTTCCAAGGAAAGTGGTCCAGCAGCCACACTGTGAAGGAAGAGGAGAAATAGAAACTTCATGCGAAATTGGTGAACCCAAAAGTTCTGGGGAACATATAGAGATAGCTCATTTCTGAGGAGATCTGGGGATGAGTCAGTGACAACAAAGTCAGGGAGCATTTCTTAAGACAGATTGGTAGTTGGAAAACATGGAGGTTTGGTGACACAAACAGAATAAAGAGAACAGGACCTGCCTATGTCCGTGACCTACAGACCATGTTACAGCTCTGGAGCTTCATTCACTTTGAATTTCTGGTGAGTCCCCCAAGCAGTGTAGTTAGTCCTCAAGCAACATTGCAGAGCCAGGAGCTTCCTGTGAAAACCAGGAGTCTCCATCATCAGAACTGCCTTGAAGACAGTCGAGCACCTCACCTAATAGCTAGTGAGGGAACCTGCATTGGGGCAATTTTGGGAATGGGAGAAGGGGAATCTGATTCTTCTGGACACTCTGCCTAGGACTCTGTTGTCTGTTTTCAGGTGTCCACTGGCAGGCTATGGCACAGCTGACTTATTTGATTATTTTCATCCTTCTCAGTTTGTTTCCTCTTTGTCTCTCCGGAAACATTCTACTTAACTCTTAATCCAAATGGGCTCACTGTGATGGTTTCTTTTATAATTTTGAATTTGTTATTGTATAAGTAATAATAAAAATAATAAAAAGAAGAAAGAAAAGTCACCCGTTATTCTCCCATTCTTATATGGCAATTATGCTCATTTTTCCATGTTCTCATCCAGTTCTTCTCAATATAAATACATATTTTATATAGCTATAATGTAGCGTTACCGTTTCCATAATGCAACCATATCACATTAGTTCCTGCTCCTGTTTCAGATGGAATCAGCTCTTCCCTACAGAAGCTTGCCTTAATCAGTCCTTTGTATAAAAGCAAGACTTTTATACAAAGATTACCTAGCTCTTATCAAGATCTCTAAGGACAATATTAAGCAATGTAAAACCTAGAAATAACAATAATTTAAAACAAAGATGTATTCTCTAAAATAGAAATTGAACCAATGAACAACTCTATCAGCATTTTTCATTATTATTCTTTATTAATATCACTGAGGAAATTATACCAAACTTTTGAGCATGATACCTAATTTAGAAATGCATGCTCTTCCCCCTCTACATATTAATTTCATAGCACATGTATCCTAAAGCACATTGGCCAAATAATATATTAACAAAAAGTTTGTATTAACACGGCAAAAAGTTGTCATAGTAATATGTGGGAAAGAAAGAGTTGCAAAACAAGTATACATAATCTATAAGCATGGCTATATAAACCAATAAACACTAAATAATAGAAAAAATACAATAGAAATAAGTCAAAATCTTAATAAAAGTTGTTTCTGTGGGACTATAGGTGATTCTTCTTTTTCCATTTCTCTGTATTTCTTAAACTTCCCATAATGAACTGATAACGTTTTTATACTTTTAAAACTGTTCATTCAAATACATACGGTTCAAAATTTCTCTTCCTCCAATTTCACTCTTACTTGTTCTTATTATTACCCTACACTAGAGTTTCAACCACAAAGGGAGAAATAAAATAGCTAACATTATGTGACTACTTGCTTTATGGCTAGCCTTGTGCTAAGTGTTGGCTATCCATCATTCATTTAAGTTCTGGGACAACTTTTTATAGAGGTACTTTTATTATTCCAATAAGGAAACAGACTTTTGGTGAGGTTAGGTAACAGGTGCCAGATAAGTTAGTAAATTGTGAAGCTCGGGTGCAACCACAGTCTCCTGAACTTGAATGTCTTTCGTAACAAGCTCCTAAAGTAAGTATTCCCTCAATGCAGTCAGTGAAGGCCTGTGATCCATTGCAACGGGAAGTACAGAGGGTGCCAAAAAAGTGTATACACATGTAAGAAAGGAAAAAATTATTAAAATTGGAATACTCAATAAATGCCGATAACAAAAGATAAATACAAGTCACATTTGACTTCTGCATTTACAAGAGGTACTCAGAGTGGTTACCATCAGCGTCCAGACACTTCCGATTATGGGGAACTACTGCTTGAGCATAAATAACATCTCTTAAAATGTGTATTCATTTTTTTGGCACCTCTTATATTTTAATGGGCTTAGGAGACCCCTTACAACATTTGGGCACACATGGGTGATCTCAACTGATCTAAAAGAATGAAAGGTTTTTAACACAGTTTCCTAACAGAAACAAGAGAAATGGGGGGGGAAATTGGTAAAGGCAAAACCTTTCCCAAAGAATCCCAGAAAATTTATTTTTAAAATGGGTCAAATTATATGTCTTGATGCTAATTCAGTGAGGAATTTGGACAACCAGCCTGAGGAGGGAAAGAAAGCAACTAGTAGGTCAAAGAAATAAAGGACTCCTTCAGCTCGAAATGCAACACTCACCCCTCTTTCCTTTCAGGTTCAGGTGACCTCAGATCCTCAGAACATCACGAACCCTGCTGCTGCACACCTCTCGCTGACCATCCCACCAGAGGCCAGAGGGGCCATGGCGAACCACACCACTGTCACCGAGTTTGTCCTGCTGGGGCTCTCAGACGCCTGTGAGCTGCAGATGCTCATCTTCCTGGGGCTCCTCCTCACCCACCTCCTCACTCTCCTGGGGAATCTCCTCATTGTGGTCGTCACCCTCCTGGACAGGCGTCTCCACACCCCCATGTACTACTTCCTCCGCAACTTTGCTGTCCTGGAGATCTGGTTCACCTCCGTCATCTTCCCCAAGATGCTGACCAACATCCTGACCGGATACAAGACCATCTCCCTCCCAGGCTGTTTCCTACAAAGTTTCCTCTATTTCTCCCTGGGCACCACAGAGTTCTTCCTACTGGCAGTGATGTCCTTTGACAGGTATGTGGCCATATGTAACCCCCTGCGTTATGTCACCATCATGAGCAAAAGGGTCTGTGTCCAGCTAGTGCTTTGTTCGTGGGTGACAGGATTCCTCCTCATCACCATTCCAATGTTCATCATATTTCAGCAGCCATTCTGTGGTCCCAATATCATTAATCATTTCTTCTGTGACAACTTTCCACTCCTGGAACTCATCTGTGCAGACACAAGTCTAATAGAGCTTCTGGGCTTTATTGTGGCCAACTGCAGCTTACTGGGCACCCTGTGTGTGATAGCCACCTGCTACGGCCACATCCTCCGCACCATCCTGCACATCCCCTCCGGCAAGGAGAGGCAGAAAGCCTTCTCAGTCTGCTCCTCCCACCTCATTGTGGTGTCTCTCTCCTATGGCAGCTGCATCTTCATGTATATCCGGCCTGGCAAGGGCAGCCAGGGGGACAGGAACAAGGTGGTGGCCTTGCTCAACACCATGGTGCCGCCAGTGCTTAACCCCTTTATCTACACCTTGAGAAACAAACAGGTGAAGCAGGTGTTGAGGGAGCAGGCAAACAAACTCTTCTTACAAAGCTATGGAACCAAGTGGCTAAAGATGATAGTCCCAGGGAAGCTAAGGAAATATCAAGCCGCTGCAAGAAATCGAGCCTTTCCCAATCAGAAAAATCTCTGATGGACGACCAGTTGGTGAAGTGGTTAGAGTGCAATGCTTACAACACCCAGGTCGCCAGTTCGATTCCCACATGGGCCAGTGAGCTGCACCATCCACAACTACATTGAAAACAACGACTTGACTTAGCTGAGCTGCGCGCTGCCCCCCCCCCCCACTCCGCATCCTCCCCTACACACACACTAGATTTAAAAACACGACTTGACATCCTGGAAAAACATACTGTTCCCCAATATTCCCCAATTAAAAAGAAAAATCTCTGATGACATATTTCTGGGGTGCCAGTCACTATGCAACTCAGCATAAACCAGGAAGCTCTCTGGACCCTCAAGGCATATTTGGTAATTGTCAGATGTGAATACTTCTGCTCATCCATCTGTGTCTGCCTGGCCTGGCTTTCCGTCAGAATACAAGTTCTTTGATGGCAGGTACTAGCTCTGTAATTCATCATAAGCCTCAAGCACCAACCCTTTGACATAGACATATAAATACTCAGTAAGTCCTTGCAGACCGATTGCTTTGTGCCTGTTTCCCCAACACCTCAGAGGAGAGGAGAACAGTCCTCACGAGAGTCCGCATGTCACACTTATACTCCTATGTATCAGCAAGAATTTTTAAAAAATGGCTAAGCCAAACTGCTTATATTTTTCATATAAGCTACTTATGCTTTTTTAGTATTAAAATTCATAGAAATTCCTCATTCCTATTGATAAAGCCTCTTCCACCTACTAGATGTGTTACTTCTCTTAGCCCTAGTTTTCTCAGCTGTAAAATGGGGGTGACAATGCCTATTCCAAAGAATCATAAACAAGTCAAATGAGATATTCTCTGCAAAGTGCCTTAAATAGTGATGGCACATGGTAAGTCCTCAATAAAAGTTAGTTCCTTTCCTTCAATTTTTATCCTACCTTTCCTCTTTTGCTTTTGATTTCAAACTAGTTATCAACAAAAGCATTGTTTATTTAAAATGTTATAAATTTTATAGTCAAAATGTTATATTAACTCATATAAAAATGTTTTTTAAAAAAAATTTTTTCAAGTAGAGTTGATACACAACATACCAGTTTCAGGTGTAAAACATAGTGATTAGATATTTATATAATTTACAAAGTGATCACCCCAATAAATCTAGTACCCATCTGACACCACACATAGTTATTATAATACTATTGACTATATTCCTTATGCTATACTTTACATCTCTATGACTATTTTGTAACTACCAATTTGTGCTTCTTAATCCCTTCACCTTTTTCACCCATCCCAACTTCCTCTCATCTGGCAACCATCAAAATGTTCTCTATGAGTCTGTTTCTGTTTTGTTTGTTTGTTTTGTTCTTTAGATTCCCCATACTTGAATAAATGAAATAATATAGCATTTATCTTCCTCTGTCTGACTTACTCCACTCAGCACAATACCCTCTAGCTCCATCCATGTTGTTACAGATGACAAGACTTCATTCTTTTTAATGGCTGAATAATATTTAATTGTAAATATGTACCACCTCTTTATCCATTCATCCACTGATGGACATGCAGGTTGCCTCCATATCTTGGCTGTTGTAAATAACGCTGCAATGAGCATATGGATGTACATGTACCTTTGAAGTAATGTTTTGGGTTTCTTGGGATAAATACCCACAAGTGGGATTACTGGGTCCTTCTTTGTCTCTTGTTACAGTCTTTGTTTTAAAGTCTGTTTTGTCTGCTGTAAAATGTATTGCTACCCCCACTTTTTTTTTTCATCTTCAAGAAATATCCTTTTCTACTCCTTTACTTTCAGTCTATGTGTGTCTTTCAATCTGAAGTATAAGTTAGGGTTTTTTTTTCTTATCCATTCAGCTACCCTATGTCTTTTGATTGGAGCATTTAAACCATTTGCATTGGAAGTAAGTATTGAAAGATATGTAGTTATTGCCATTTTACTATTCATATTTTTGGTCTTTTTTTCTTCTCCTCCTTAAAGAAGTCCCTTTAACATTTCTTGTAATACTAGTTTTGAGGTTGTGAACTCCGTTAGCTTTTTCTTGTCTGGGAAGCTCTTTATCTCTCGTAGGCCAGGGAGCCTAGTGTGAAGCTGGAACCCCTCGCTCTTCAGGGGGTCCTCTGCAGCTGAAATATCCCTCCCAATTTTTAACCACCACATGTGGGTATGGAGACCACCTTGTTCCACGTCTCAACCCCTCCTACCACCCTCGAGGTGGCTTCTATATGTCTTTAGTTACAGGACTTCTATTCAGCTAGACTTAAGGTGATTCTCAATGATGGTTGTTCTATAGTTCAGTTGTAATTTTGATGCAATAATGACAGGATGTAAGCAGAGTTTACTTACTCCACCATCTTGATCAGAAATCAATCTTATATAAAGTTAAATACAGTATTTGACCTATCGCAATTTGTTACTAAGATGTTTGGTACTTTGATGAAGACAAAAATAAAGTCAAATTAGTAAGTGAACAAATATGAAATTAATTAACATATTAATTCATTCCAAAATAGTGATTACACAAACACCATATTCAAGGAAACGTACCACGTTTCCTGAGAGATAATAATTAATCTATGCCTTTGAAGAATTTTAAATTTAATATGGAAGATAGAAAGTACACAAATAACTATAATTCCGGGTAGAAAATGATTTGTGTAAGAAAATATCAGGTGTAACCTTCAATAACAAATTTGAAAAACAGGAAGAAATGGATAATTTCCTAGAAAAAGAGAATTTTCAACATCCAAGAAGAATTAGAAAACTTAATTAGACAAATTACCATAGAAGGATCTCAAACTGGGATTGTATATCTACTATAATCTCAAAAATGATGTCCTCAACAACAAAAACAAACAACCCAATTCTACAAATTGCCAAAAAGCACATGAAAAGATGTGCAATCTCACTGATCGTTAGGGAAATGTAAATCAAAACCACAATGAGATACCACTTCACACCCATAAAGATGACCATTATTTTTAAAAAATTGAAACAGAACATAGGAAGTGTTGGCAAGAATGTAGAGAAATTAGAACCCTTGTACATTGCTGGTGGGAATATAAAATGCGGTAGCCACTGTGGAAAGCAGTGTAGTGGTTCCTAAAAAATTTAAACATAGATTTACCATCCGATACAGCAATTCCATTTCTGGATATATACCCCAAGAACTGAAAGCAGAGGCTCAAACAGTTATTTGTGCATCCATGTTCATAGCAGCATTGGTCATAATAACCAAAAAGGTGGAAACAACTCAAATGCCAATTGCTGAATGAATGGATAAACAAATAGGGTATATACATACAATGGAATGTTGTTCATCCTTAAAACGGAATAGAATTTTTATAAATGCTACAACATGGCATTGTAGACATTGTAGAGCCTTGAAGACATTTTGCTAAGTGAAATAAACTAGACACAAAGGGATAAATATTGTATGGTTCCACTTACATGAGGTACTTACAATAGTCAACATTGTGTAGACATAAAGTAGAAATGTCGTAACCAGGGGCTGGAAGTGGGAGTGGGAATAAAAACTTATTGTGTGATACTGAGTTTCGATTTGGGATGATTAAAAGTTCTGGAGATGGATAGTGGTGATGATTGCACAACAATGTCAGTGAACTTAATGCCATTGAACTGTACACTTTAAAACGATTAAAATGATAATATTTATGTTATATGTATTTCACCACAATAAAAAAGACAGACTCCAGATCAAAAACAAAACTGTTATCTTTGACTTCTCTCTTTCTCTTATGTCCTACAACCAAGCCATCAGCAAATTCTGTGGGTTATACCTTCAAAATATGTACAGAACAAAACCCTACCACTTCTTTTTTTTTTTAATTTCAAAGATAGAGCTTTATTCATCATATATATATATATATTTTTATTAGCTTCAGGTGTACAAAACAATGTAATAGTTAGACATTTACACCCCTCACAAAGTGATAACCTCCCTTCCCCAATCTACTGCCCCTCCGACATCGTACATAGCTGTTACAGTTCCATTGACTCTATTCCTTATGCTGTACTCCATGTCCTACCACTGCTTACCACCACCACCGTTACCTTTTTTGTCCATACCACCTTTCCTTTCCTTTAGGTTCTCCGGAGATCCCCTATTAGCCACCCCCACCCCATCCCCATATCCCTGGAGGAGTTAGAAAGCTCATGTAAGAGGGAGGTAGGCTTGCAAAATTAAGACAGATGAAGTCGACAACACACTCTTTTCTCTCTGAAGATTTCCTGCCTGAAATAGGCCTAAGTGGAGGAAGGCGTACATTTTAACTTGAAATAAAGTTCAAAATTTTAACAATTACATACGATTGGACAATTTAATAACCCCATTCTTTGGACTGATAGTGAATGCAAGAAAGACTTCTAAAACTATATGAATGGCCAGCAAAATTTGTCATACCTGTCCTGATTCTATCCAGTGGTCAAGGAAGAAATAACTACATGAATAGGTTTAAATCGGTGTGTAGGAAGGGGGTAGAGTGGAGAATACATATTACAAATAAAGAGTTATTGTACATAATATATAAAGACAAACAACCCAATAGCTAAATGAGCTAAGAATGTGTATAAACACCTCACAGAAAAGCAAACCCAAAGAGCCAGTACATAAATGAAAAGATGCTTAACTATATTAACAGTCAGGACAATTCAAATGAACAGTTAATCCTTTTGATGACTGATAAAGTATTTTTTTAATTTTTCAAGTAATAATGGTATTATATTTCTATTTCAAAGAATATTATTGTTTTTATACTTAACTGAAATATTTACAGATGAAATGATTCAATGTCTGGGATTTGCTTCACAATAATATGGGAAAACGGAAAACAGGTGGTGGCCTAGGTGAAACAAGAATGGCCATGACTTGGTTGAAGCTAGGTGATGACTACACCCAGTTCCATGCCTTCATAGCTCTCATAATATCTTGTTATCACACATTTATTCACACGTGTTTCTCTCCTTAATTTTAGTATGACCAAAAAACTAATTTTCCAGTTCAGGGGGAGGAAAGTAAATCAGGTTCCTTTTCCTTCACCCAGAAACAAAGATTCACATAGTAAGGATAAAATCATGAGGACGTTTTTATATTCTCCCTGACCCTCTCGAGACCCAGTGAGGAAGAAAAGGAAGAATCCTTAGTCACTTGGGGAGTTGAGGTTTCCATTTCTCACCATGTCTGGCAGGTACCCACGGATGGGTGACCACCACCCAAGAGCTACAGATCTCAGAAAGTCAGGCCTTTCCTGGTCTGGCCAGAGACGGAATACAATTGCTATAATCAGCTCTTAGCAGGTGCAACTGGTGTGTGCCATGGACACTCCTTACCCACAGCTGTCCAGTTATCAGCTTCTTACCCACAGCTGTTCAGTGACCCCTTCTGATAGGTCACTGGTGTAGTTATGACTCTTTCCAAGAGTAAGGTAACTACACTAGCAGTTCATCTGAGGTGACCAGGTGTTTAGGGAGTGGGTTGCCAACCCTAGCCATCCTATCACCTCAAGAATAGCCAGACTCAAGGGACAGTCAAATTAACTCACTAGTCCATTTAAAACAGCTGAAAGGCAGTCAGTCACTCACTTGCCTTTTCAAACACATCATTTTTTCCTAAAATCATAATACTTACTGCATTCAAGTTATAACAGCCAGTTTTTTCTGGTCTAGGGAACAGTTTGGTGAGCAAAGAGAGAAAGTGAGATTACAAAAGTAATTTTAGCTTGAATGGGCCAGGGACCAAGATGTGGACTGTCCCAAGGTCTTCTTACCAAGATTCACCCAATGGAGAGAAAGCTCCATGGGGACAGGGAACCACGTCTGTTTCGTTCACCACTCATAGTTATCCTCAGTGCATAGTATAGTGCCTAGCACATAATAGGTATTCAATAAATATGTATTAAATGAATGATTGATTAATTAATTAAAAATTCTTCACACACACCTCCACACACACACTCCAACTCATTTTTCAGGTCTCAGCTTTATACTCATATAACTCCATCCAGAACATCTTCCCTATCCTTCAGTCTGGTTAAGGATCTCCTATGAGCTCTCCTCAGTCACAATAGTAATTAATATTTGTGTGATTGTTTAATATCTTTCTTCCCCACAAAATTCTGCCCATGTACCACCAGCATCTAGAACAGTACTTGTCACACAATAAGCACTCAACAATAACTTGTTGACTATTTTAATAACTGTCTTCTTTGTTACAATTAAACTTCATTAGGAGTGTCTGAGCTTCTCGACCAGAACAATGTAAATGTTCAATACCAAAGTTGAAGAAAGTAAGAGGTAAGGGACCTTCCTAGGTAAGGGACCTTCCTAAGGTTCAATACCAAAGTTGCAGAAAGTAAGAGGTAAGGGACCTTCCTAGGTAAGGGACCTTCCTAGGTCCCTATTACCACTGATGGTAATGAATCTCAGGGGAAGCACAGCTCCATCCCACAAGAGAAGAGTGAGTATCTTCAGATTGGTTAAGTTTGAGCTGTGTAACTTGTGTATCTCTGAGTTTCCATGGAGACCAAACAGAACCCCAAGCAGTCCAGGCCTTATGCCAGATTCACAGAGACAAGAAGTCTCCCATGAATAATTTACCTCAGAATCCTCTATGGGCATCATGTCCCTGGAAGGGCATGTACCATTAGCTAGAAGACTCTTAAGCCCAACTGAAGTCATACCAACCCACTTCAATTGATGTCTGCCTCTGTCTTAGTATAGGAGGGATGAAAGAATCATTAATTAGGTTCTATATCTATTTCCAAGGAAAGTGGTCCAGCAGCCACACTGTGAAGGAAGAGGAGAAATAGAAACTTCATGCGAAATTGGTGAACCCAAAAGTTCTGGGGAACATATAGAGATAGCTCATTTCTGAGGAGATCTGGGGATGAGTCAGTGACAACAAAGTCAGGGAGCATTTCTTAAGACAGATTGGTAGTTGGAAAACATGGAGGTTTGGTGACACAAACAGAATAAAGAGAACAGGACCTGCCTATGTCCGTGACCTACAGACCATGTTACAGCTCTGGAGCTTCATTCACTTTGAATTTCTGGTGAGTCCCCCAAGCAGTGTAGTTAGTCCTCAAGCAACATTGCAGAGCCAGGAGCTTCCTGTGAAAACCAGGAGTCTCCATCATCAGAACTGCCTTGAAGACAGTCGAGCACCTCACCTAATAGCTAGTGAGGGAACCTGCATTGGGGCAATTTTGGGAATGGGAGAAGGGGAATCTGATTCTTCTGGACACTCTGCCTAGGACTCTGTTGTCTGTTTTCAGGTGTCCACTGGCAGGCTATGGCACAGCTGACTTATTTGATTATTTTCATCCTTCTCAGTTTGTTTCCTCTTTGTCTCTCCGGAAACATTCTACTTAACTCTTAATCCAAATGGGCTCACTGTGATGGTTTCTTTTATAATTTTGAATTTGTTATTGTATAAGTAATAATAAAAATAATAAAAAGAAGAAAGAAAAGTCACCCGTTATTCTCCCATTCTTATATGGCAATTATGCTCATTTTTCCATGTTCTCATCCAGTTCTTCTCAATATAAATACATATTTTATATAGCTATAATGTAGCGTTACCGTTTCCATAATGCAACCATATCACATTAGTTCCTGCTCCTGTTTCAGATGGAATCAGCTCTTCCCTACAGAAGCTTGCCTTAATCAGTCCTTTGTATAAAAGCAAGACTTTTATACAAAGATTACCTAGCTCTTATCAAGATCTCTAAGGACAATATTAAGCAATGTAAAACCTAGAAATAACAATAATTTAAAACAAAGATGTATTCTCTAAAATAGAAATTGAACCAATGAACAACTCTATCAGCATTTTTCATTATTATTCTTTATTAATATCACTGAGGAAATTATACCAAACTTTTGAGCATGATACCTAATTTAGAAATGCATGCTCTTCCCCCTCTACATATTAATTTCATAGCACATGTATCCTAAAGCACATTGGCCAAATAATATATTAACAAAAAGTTTGTATTAACACGGCAAAAAGTTGTCATAGTAATATGTGGGAAAGAAAGAGTTGCAAAACAAGTATACATAATCTATAAGCATGGCTATATAAACCAATAAACACTAAATAATAGAAAAAATACAATAGAAATAAGTCAAAATCTTAATAAAAGTTGTTTCTGTGGGACTATAGGTGATTCTTCTTTTTCCATTTCTCTGTATTTCTTAAACTTCCCATAATGAACTGATAACGTTTTTATACTTTTAAAACTGTTCATTCAAATACATACGGTTCAAAATTTCTCTTCCTCCAATTTCACTCTTACTTGTTCTTATTATTACCCTACACTAGAGTTTCAACCACAAAGGGAGAAATAAAATAGCTAACATTATGTGACTACTTGCTTTATGGCTAGCCTTGTGCTAAGTGTTGGCTATCCATCATTCATTTAAGTTCTGGGACAACTTTTTATAGAGGTACTTTTATTATTCCAATAAGGAAACAGACTTTTGGTGAGGTTAGGTAACAGGTGCCAGATAAGTTAGTAAATTGTGAAGCTCGGGTGCAACCACAGTCTCCTGAACTTGAATGTCTTTCGTAACAAGCTCCTAAAGTAAGTATTCCCTCAATGCAGTCAGTGAAGGCCTGTGATCCATTGCAACGGGAAGTACAGAGGGTGCCAAAAAAGTGTATACACATGTAAGAAAGGAAAAAATTATTAAAATTGGAATACTCAATAAATGCCGATAACAAAAGATAAATACAAGTCACATTTGACTTCTGCATTTACAAGAGGTACTCAGAGTGGTTACCATCAGCGTCCAGACACTTCCGATTATGGGGAACTACTGCTTGAGCATAAATAACATCTCTTAAAATGTGTATTCATTTTTTTGGCACCTCTTATATTTTAATGGGCTTAGGAGACCCCTTACAACATTTGGGCACACATGGGTGATCTCAACTGATCTAAAAGAATGAAAGGTTTTTAACACAGTTTCCTAACAGAAACAAGAGAAATGGGGGGGGGAAATTGGTAAAGGCAAAACCTTTCCCAAAGAATCCCAGAAAATTTATTTTTAAAATGGGTCAAATTATATGTCTTGATGCTAATTCAGTGAGGAATTTGGACAACCAGCCTGAGGAGGGAAAGAAAGCAACTAGTAGGTCAAAGAAATAAAGGACTCCTTCAGCTCGAAATGCAACACTCACCCCTCTTTCCTTTCAGGTTCAGGTGACCTCAGATCCTCAGAACATCACGAACCCTGCTGCTGCACACCTCTCGCTGACCATCCCACCAGAGGCCAGAGGGGCCATGGCGAACCACACCACTGTCACCGAGTTTGTCCTGCTGGGGCTCTCAGACGCCTGTGAGCTGCAGATGCTCATCTTCCTGGGGCTCCTCCTCACCCACCTCCTCACTCTCCTGGGGAATCTCCTCATTGTGGTCGTCACCCTCCTGGACAGGCGTCTCCACACCCCCATGTACTACTTCCTCCGCAACTTTGCTGTCCTGGAGATCTGGTTCACCTCCGTCATCTTCCCCAAGATGCTGACCAACATCCTGACCGGATACAAGACCATCTCCCTCCCAGGCTGTTTCCTACAAAGTTTCCTCTATTTCTCCCTGGGCACCACAGAGTTCTTCCTACTGGCAGTGATGTCCTTTGACAGGTATGTGGCCATATGTAACCCCCTGCATTATGTCACCATCATGAGCAAAAGGGTCTGTGTCCAGCTAGTGCTTTGTTCGTGGGTGACAGGATTCCTCCTCATCACCATTCCAATGTTCATCATATTTCAGCAGCCATTCTGTGGTCCCAATATCATTAATCATTTCTTCTGTGACAACTTTCCACTCCTGGAACTCATCTGTGCAGACACAAGTCTAATAGAGCTTCTGGGCTTTATTGTGGCCAACTGCATCTTACTGGGCACCCTGTGTGTGATAGCCACCTGCTACGGCCACATCCTCCGCACCATCCTGCACATCCCCTCCGGCAAGGAGAGGCAGAAAGCCTTCTCAGTCTGCTCCTCCCACCTCATTGTGGTGTCTCTCTCCTATGGCAGCTGCATCTTCATGTATATCCGGCCTGGCAAGGGCAGCCAGGGGGACAGGAACAAGGTGGTGGCCTTGCTCAACACCATGGTGCCGCCAGTGCTTAACCCCTTTATCTACACCTTGAGAAACAAACAGGTGAAGCAGGTGTTGAGGGAGAAAATGAGCAAGCTCCTCTCGTAAAGATGAGCTGGACCTTAGAGAGGAGGAAAGTTGCCTCCTTACCTCTGCAAATGTAGCTCCTGTTCTGAGCTCCATGAACTATCCCCTCCTAGACAGCGTTGTGCCATGTGCTATAACCTACAGTACTTTCCCACTTGTGTCATTATTGACTCATGCAATCTTGTCAGACAGTACTGAAAACTCAGTATACCACGTCTATGCCTGCAATGTCTGAGTTTCTCAATTTTGCCTAATTTTTAAGTTGTAATTATAAACTTAGCATTCCATCTTCACTAGAACCTTCAAAATTGGTAAAAATATCCTCAACAAGAATATATTTATGGGCTGGTCCGGTGGCTCAGGCGGTTGGAGCTCCATGCTCCTAATTCCGAAGGCTGCCAGTTCGATTCCCACATGGGCCAGTGGGCTCTCACCCACAAGGTTGCTGGTTCAACTCCTCGCAGGGGATTGGGGGTCTGCCCCCTGCAACTAAGGCTGAACACGGCACCTTGAGCTGAGCTGCCTCCCGGATGGCTCAGTTGGTTGGAGTGCGGGCTCTCAACCACAAGGTTGCCAGTTCAATTCCTCGAGTCCCGCAAGGGATGGTGGGCTGCAACCCCTGCAACTAGCAACGGCAACTGGACCTGGAGCTGAGCTGTGCCCTTCACAACTAAGACTTAAAGGACAACAACTTGAAGCTGAACGGCACCCTCCACAAGTAAGATTGAAAGTACAACAACTTCACTTGGAAAAAAGTCCTGGTAGTACACACTGTTCCCAATAAAGTCCTGTTACCCTTCCCCAATAAAATCTTTGAAAAAAATAACAATATATTTATGATAGACTTCAGAAATATTACATGTATGGAAAAATTAATGATGTAGATAGCCAAGCAATATTAAACAACAAAAAAAAAAGTATCAGATTTTAAAACTCTAAGAACTAACAGATAGAACAATGCAACTGGGTATATCAATTGGAAATATGATGCAGTACATATGATAAAAGTAGACTTTATAATCAGTAAAGAAAAGAAGGTCAATTCCATAAATGATGCCACAATTATTGACTAACCACAATAGAAGCCTTCCTTTCAAAAAGAATGGGATTTAGTACTTGGTTGGTTATTTGGGCATGGGGAGGAGGTTAAAGCAAAAGAACAATTTAAAAGTGATTTATGTCTTAAACGTTTATTTGAAATTAAAACCTATAAACAAATATTTATTCACTAATCTATAAATATGGGGGTTTTTTTAGAATGAATCTCATGATTGTTGTAGTCTTTCATATTTAAAACACATCCACAGGGGTGGCTGGATGGCTCATTGGGTTAGAGCGTGAGTTCTGAACAACAGGGTTGCCAGTTCGATTCCCACATGGGCCAGTGAGCTGCACCCTCCACAACTAGACTGAAGGACAATGACTTGGAGCTGATGGGCCCTGGAGAAACACACTATTCCCCAATATTCCCCAATAAAATTAAAATAAAAGATAAATAAAATGAAATAAAACATATCCATAACGTATCCTTTATAATTTTCAGGATTTGTTTTAGTAGTACAGAAAATTTAAAGATACCTGAGACACTATCTGTGATCAGAATTTTAGAATTTTCACTTTTTGTTTGTTTGCCAGTCTTCAAAGTTCTCACCCACACCTCATTCAACAACAACAACAAAAATTTTTTATTATCTGGCTTTATGGAATCTACTGAAAGGAATTAACTCAGTTTTCATAGAAACAGCTTTATTTCACTGATTTATCTTTATTTAGTTAAAATATATAAATACAATAACAAGTCCAATTATCAAAGGGAGATTTGGAAACAGACAACTGACTCTTGGTACAAGCCAACTGGTGGGAACAAGATTATGCATGGGTACTACAGAAGCATACAGGCTGCAAAGCTAGTAGCTGCAAAGCATGCTGTGGACCTCAATCATTTTGAGAGGCAATATAGCAGAGATTGAGAACATATACTGGAAGCCTACTACCTGGGTTCAGATCCAAACTACCTATATGATCTTGACCAAGCAAGACTTCTTTGTGTCTCAGTTTTGATAGATGATAGATGATAGATAGATAGATAGATAGATAGATAGATAGATAGATAGATAGATAGATAGATAGATGATAGATAGATAGGTGATAGATAATGATAGTATTTATCTGAGAATCCTTCTAAATACTAATGCATTAATATATGTTAGAATGCTTAGCATAGGGCTTGTTACAGAGTAAGTACCATGTTAAGAGTCAGATACTATATTTTACTAATGAAGTAACAAGTTGAATAAATGAAGGTGAATTAAGAGATCATCTAGTATCTGGGAAGAAAAGTTAAATTGGATTCTCACCTCATATCTTAAACTGAAATAAATTCAAAATGAATTAAATAGATAAATATAAAATATGAAAATAAAAAAATAGGTTAAATTATCTTATTAAGGATTGTATGGAGTTTTTAGTAGAGAAACATAAAAATTAATTTATAAATTTGGCTATGTAAAATTTTTTACTTCTTTATGTCAGAAAAAGAAACATAAATGATGTAATGGCCATATGTAATTTCTACCTACTCAACATCCATTCCCCATTTTAAAGTAATAGGACCCTGATTTTCCTCAGGAAAATCCCTTCCCACTCTCAGTCCATACAGCTAAGGTGGTGCTGACTTCCTCCCCAACCAATCAGAGCATGGCAATAGTTATTGGCTAAGAAATCTCCACATAACTAAAATTAGGCCAGTGAAACCAAACAAGTCTCAATTAAAAGATATTTGCATATATGGGAGCTTATGGAAGAGAGACTCTCTCTTTCTGCTGCACTTGAAGCTGGAAGAATGTAGGTCTGAGAAAAGTATAAACCACTTCCCAAATAATTTATGAGACTAACAAAACCTTGATACCAAAACTGAAAAGCACATTACAATAAAGGAAAATTACAAACAATCTTCCTCACAAACATGATACAAAAATCCTAAATATCAGGAAACTGAATGAAATGATACATAAGAAGGATACCAAGTGAGACTTACTCCAGGAATGCAAGGTTGGTTTAATATTTGAAAATCAATCAATATAATTCAGTGCATCAACAACATAAAAAAGAAACACCATATGGTCATCTCAATGGGTGCAGAAAAATTTTTATAAAATTCAACAAATATTTCTTTTGAAAAAAATAGCTCTTTGGCACATCCTTAAATTAAAGGAATATCTGTAATTTACTGAAGGGTAACCATAGAAACTTACACCAAATATTATACTTTATGGTAAAATATTGAAAGAGTACCCTCTAAGACCAGAAATTAACTAAGGCTACTCACAACCACCCGCTCCTAGAGCTCCTAGCCAGTGCAATACAGGAAGAAAAAGACACAAAATGACTAAATGCTGAGAATGGATGAAATAACACCATCATTATCACTACTGACATAATCTTGAAACTAATCAGTTAATGATGTAAGTACTAATCCACAAAAAAGTTTTATTTTTATATGCCAGCAATAGTTAGAAAATTAACATTTTTTAATGATCACTATTAAGTGGCATCAGAAATATTAAGTATCTAAGTAAATCTAACAAAAGATGTGCAAATCCTTTATTTAAAAATTACAAGACATTATTAGGAAAAATGAAAGAACAGCTAGATAAAATGAGGGATCTACCATTTTTATGGATTAGAACACTAATATTAGCCTCCAAAATGATCCATATATTCAAATAGCCTCAATCAAAATCCAGACTTTTTTGTGGAAATTGACACATTGGTAATAAAATTTATATTAAAATGCAATGAGCCAAGAATTGCCAAGATAACCAGAAAGGCTAAAATTAAAAAGATTGACGATACCAAATGTTCTCAAAGACTGGAGCAATTTGAACTTTGATACACTGCTTAAGAGGCATAAATTGGTACAATCACTTTAGAAAATTATTTAGAAATGTCTACTTATGTTAACCATACTCGTAGCCTATGATCCATTAATTCCACTCCTAGCTATATACTCAACAGAAATATATACATACGAGGTCTGACAGTTAAGTTTGCGAACTTGTTGCAATGATGTTGCTAAACTTTTTTGATATCAGAGGGATTATTCATTACGAATTTGTACCAACTGGACAAACAGTTAACGAAGTTTACTATTTGGAAGGGCTGAAAAGGCTTGTGAAAAACTTAAGACGACCTGAATTTTTCGCCAACAATTTATGGCTCTTGCATCATGACAATGCACCAGCTGACATGGCACTGTCTGTGAGAGAGGTTTTAGCCAGTAAACAAATAACTATATTGGAACACCCTCCCTACTCATCTGATCTGGCCCCCAATGACTTCTTTCTTTATTCAAAGATAAAGGAAATATTGAAAGGAAGACATTTTGATGACATTCAGGACATCAAGGGTAATACAACGACAGCTCTAATGGCCATTCCAGAAAAAAGAGTTCCAAAATTGCTTTGAAGAGTGGACTAGGCACTGGCGTCAGTGCATAGCTTCCCAACGAGAGAACTTTGAAGGTGACTGTAGTGATATTCAGCAATGAGGTGTGCAGCACTTTTTCTAGGATGAGTTCTCGAACTTAATTGTCAAACCTCCATGTTTGTGCCCCTAAAAAACATGTACTGGAATGCTTTTAAGAGCATTATTTGAAAGAGCAGAAAAGCAGTAACAAGCCAAATGTCAATCAGTAGGAGAATGAATAAATAAATTGTGCTATGTTTATAGAATGGAATACTGTATTACAAGAAGAAACTATTTCTACAAGCAACAACATGGATGAATCTCACAAATTTGTTAACAAAACAAGCCAGACCCAAAAGATTGCATGCTATATGATTCTATTTATATAAAATTCAACAACAGGCAAAACTAATTTATTGTTTTAGAAGTCAAAAACAGTGCTTTATTTGGAGAGTAGAGAGCAGTGAATAATTGAGAGGAGGCATAAGGGGAGCTTATGGGTTATTGACAACACTCTATTTCTTGGTTTGTGCAGTGAGTACTGCCCAAAGAACGTGTCCATTTTGCGATAATTCATTGAATGCACACTTATGATTAGTTCACTTTCCTCTATGTATGTTCTACTTCATCCAAAAAAAACAAAAAGAAAGAAAGAAAACTAGGTTACCTTTTAAAAGGAAAATAAAAATTTTGGTTTTTATTGAAAACATAAATACCCAAGAAGCTTTTGATAAATTCCATTAACATTATATTGACTCTCATGCTCTTGAACATTTCATGACCATAGAAAATAAGCTATATTTTGTTCTATTTTTCCGTTCTAGAAGCTTCACGGTTTTAGACTTTATGTTCAAGTTCTTAATTCATTTTGAGTTGATTTTTGTGAGTGGTGTAAGATAAGGATCCAGTTTCATTGTTTTGCATGTGGCTATCACTTTTCCCAAAACCATTTATTGAAGAGACTACTTTTCCCCCATTGTATACTCTTGGCTTCTTTGTTGAAAACGAGTTTATTTCGGGGCTCTCTATTCTGTTCCACTGATCTATGTGTCTGTTTTTATGCCAATACCATACTGTTTTGATTACTCTAACATTGTAATGTAATTTAAAATCAGGAAATGCGATTCCGCCAGCTTTGCTCTTCTTTCTCAAGATTGCTTTGGCTATTTGGGTCTTTTGTGGTTTCAAACAAATTGTGGGATTGTTTTTTTCTATTTCTATGAAAAAAAAATGCCCTTGTAATTTTGATAGGGATTGTATGAAATCTGTTGATAGCTTTGGATAGTATGGACATTTTAACAATATTAATTCTTCCAATCCATTAACATACAATATATTTTCATTTATTTGTGTCTTCTTTATTTTCAGCAGTGTCTTATAGTTTTCAGTGTACAGATCTTTCACCTCTCTGGTTAAATTTATTATTATTCCATTTATATAAAATTATAGAAAATGCAAATTAAACTATAATGATAGAAAGCAGATTAGTGCTGCCTTGACATAAAGATAGAGGGGAGATCAACTACAAAGAGGCATGAGGAAACTTCTGAGGTAATAAAAATTTTATTATCTTCATTTTTGAGATGCTTTTATATATATATCAAATATAAATAAATATAAATATATATATCAAAGCTCATCAAATTGTAGATTTTAAATCAGTGCATTTTTTTGTGTGTCAGTTATATTTCACTAAATATTTTTTAATATCAATTTTGAGGTTAAAATGCAGCTTAGATACAGCGGAAGGCAGTATAAAGGAACTCAGAGGTAGATGTGAAGAAATTATCCAGGCGGAGTAATAGGGGTACTGGGGGGGGGCCTGGGTTGAGGCTGGTTGTTATGCTTTAGTTTAACATATTTCTACACATTGCCTGCACTACCGAGGACACGGCTCAGGCCTCCCACCCTGACCTCAGGGACCCGCCAGGCAGGCCAGCAGCCGTAAGGAGTGGTGAAATCATAAGTGATCCAAGGCCAGGGTCTCTTCTGGGTGATCGGTGCCCCACCATGGCTCGGAAATCCTGAAGGAACTGGATGAGTATTATGAGAAGCTGAAACAGGAGAGAGATGGCACCCAGTAAAGGAGAGTGTTGCACTGCATTCAAGAGCCCTGATTCAGAGCCAGGAGCTGGATGAGGAGAAGATCCAGATTGTGAGTCAGATGGTGGAGCTGGTGGGGAACCGGACCAAGCAGGTAGACAGTCACATGGAGCACTTTGAGACCCAGCAAGAAGTCAATGACACCACTGGCCACAGAAGCAAAGCCAGCCAGGATAAGTCTAAGAACAAGACAATCACGCAGGCAGAAAAGCCCAACAACAAGAGGTCCTGGCAACAGTGCAACAATCAGGAATCAGGAGCACGCAGCTAATAATTATGGCCATGATGACATCACTTCACGAATGCCTAAGGAGAAGAAAGCAAAGAACTCCAAGGGGAAGAAATGCTCCAAGGCCAAAGCAGAGAGGGAAGCATCCCCCACAGACCTTCCCATTGACCCATACGAACCAACATATTGTCTGTGCAATCAGGTCTCCAACGGAGAAATGATCAGCTGTGACAATGAGTACCCCATCCAGTGGTTCCACTTCTTCTATGTAGGAATGAATCATAAACTAAAGGCAAGTAGTACTGTCCCAAATGTCAAGGGGAGAATAAGAAAACCACAGATAAAGCCCTGGAGAAATCTAGAAAGGAGAGAGCTTATAACAGGCAGTTGGTGGACCTTGCTGAATAGTAACGAGAACTAAGCTAGTGTATTTATTACATTGCCACCTTTGGTGAGGTGCACGGATTGTACAATGTATATTTTTAAAGACTTAGAAAATGAGCCATTCCTTTTGTAGAAATGGTGATTTTCTTTGACTTTTGTTTTCATTGGTATACATGTATAACAAGAAAGTGGTCTATAGATCAACATTTTAGAAACTAAGATACGAAAAGAAAAGAAAAATTATCCAGAGAGCAGTACAGAGAGATAGACATTAAATATGAAAGTGAGTTTAAGAGAAATGGTGATTAAAGTGAGATATTCTATTAGGTTGGTGCAAAAGTAATTGCAGTTTGTGCAATTATTTTTAACCTTTTAAACCTCAATTACTTTTGCACCAACCTAGTAATACAAATTAGAGTTGTAAAAGGACTATAGAGAATGAGAGAGTCCATATTCGAAGAGATAATGTCTGGAAATTTTCTAGAATAGTGAAAAACATCAATCCTTAGATTCTGGAGGCTCAGAAAAACCCACACAAGAGACACATTCTCATGGAACTTTACAACACCAAAGACAAAGAGAACATTTGAAAGCAACAAGAGAGGAAAAAAATAAATCTCCAGTAAAAGAACAATTAGATTCTCTGCTAACCAAAAGCAACAACAAAAAACCAGAAGACAGTGGAATGTAATGAGATAAAATAATTATTAACCTAGAAGCCCATATTTAGCAAAGTCTCTCAAAAACAACAGCAAACTAAAGACGTTTCAAGTCACACAAAACCTGAAAGAGTAGGTCATTAAGAGAGTCTCTCTAAAATAAATTACTTAAATGGAAAAAAATAGCCCCAGATGGAAGAACTAAGAGGCAAAAAATAAAAGACATTGATTAGGTAAAATAATAATAACGTTTACTTTTGTAGAATCAAAAACAAACCAGTACTCTAAGGCTCATATGTTATACAGTAAGAGGATAAAGATATTGATGAAATTAGCCTTTGTTAATTGTACATACTAAAAATTCTGGGGAAAGTGACGTCATAGGAATGGCGGCAGCAGGGCGCACTTTCTGAGTTCTCCTCCGGATCTTATTACAAACAAGACCTATAACCCATCAAAGAACTCTTTGCTCATCACACAGAACAGCTAAGAGACTGGTGGATTACTTGAAGCTAAGGATTACTTGAAGGTGCGCTAATTGGGCGAGCACGGGAAGGAAGGAAGGGAGCGGAGTGAAAACGCGCGGCCAGCGGCGGCGGAGGGAAATCCCAGCTCACAGCGGAGTCTCAGCCGGCGGCAGCGAAAACCACGGTGGCACCCACAGTTCCGGGCACGCACGGGATCCCAGGGCGGAACGGAGAGCACAGAGACCAGGAGGTGGGCTCTTTCCCTGCGTCCCACGGCTGATTTCTCCCGCCGGGAGGGCGGCTAGTGGGCCCTGGGGCGGACAAAGAACACACACTCCATACCTTGGCCCCTCCCCCGCCCCTCTCTTCCAATCCTACCACGCCCTTCCAGAGACTTAAACTGGCCCCTGAACTGAGGAGTAGTGTCAGATTACAGAGGAGCCGTAGTAGTGCTCAGGCTCTGGGAAGCCTGACTGGCAGCCCTGACCCAGGGAGACTGGGAAGTGTGTGATTTTGGCTGGGCTAGGAGAGAAGAGACTCCTCCACCCCCAGCCACCACCTTTTCTGGCCTGCGGGAAGAGGGTGACGCACGGCTGGGCTGGGAGAGAGAAGACCCCTCCATCCCCAGCCTCCACCCTTTCTGGCCTGCCTAGGGCGGGGCAAGTGCAACTGCAGAGACACACCCAGAGATCAGCAGTAAGGCAGGCGCAGCTCTGGGCTTTCAGCAGATCAGAAATCTCCCTCCCGCACCCCCCCATACACACACACACACTGAAGAAGTGCCTTAAGACTCAGGAGTACTGGACACGGGGCTGGTGGTGCTACTCTCAGTGTGCATATGTGCAGGCAAGGGCAGAAACTGCACTGACTTTGTAAAAACTATTATCCAGACCCCTCAGGCCCACGCATTTAATTCTGCAGTCCCAAAGTCACTCTGGGCACCAGGTGACCGGCTCTGCCTGCGCAATAAGCAGGGGGCTCTTTGGTACAGCAGAGGACAACCTGGACATTGCTTGGTGGGCTTAGGCCGAAACTGTCACTGCTTTTTGTTTTGCTTTGTTTTGTTTTGTTTTGCTTTGTCTTTATATCTTTGATATCTTTGCCTGTGTCGAGTGGGGGTTATCGGGTGTTTTTGCATGTGAATGTATTTGATTTTTTTTCTTTGTTGTTGTTGTTGCTGTTGTGCTTGGTGATTTGCTTTGTTCTGAAACTGCCCTGCTGGAGCCCAGCTTGAGAGGCACGGGATTCAGCATATCCAGGGGCCAACTCCAGACCAAACCGGAGTGCTGCCGGGTTTGACCTGCAGGTCACACACCCAGAGGGGGTTCTCTGCAGGCACTGGAGCCCATAGAGGCCAAACCACATTTGGGTGGTCAACCCTCACGCAGCAGAGCACCCTGCGGGGGGCAGAGCCAAGTCTCACAACGGCTCAGCCCAGGAGTTAACCCCACCTACTCACAAGCAAAAAGCAATTAAAGATCTTGAACGGGACAGTATGCACAACACAAGAGTCACCTTTGGAGCACACGCAGAGGAGAAGGACGACGTGGTGCGAGTCGAATATAAAGGACACATACTACATAAGATAACCTAGCAAGAACTAAGAACTCTAGGGGATCTACCTAATATATCAAAATAAACACAGAGAGTCAGCTAGAATGGGGAAACAAAGATACACATCCCAAATAAAAGAACAGAAGAAGCCTCCACAACTGGAACCAAATGAAGCAGACGTAACCAACCTCTCAGAGACAGAGTTCAGAACACTGGTGATAAGAATGTTTAAGGAGCTTAGAGAAGACATAAAGAAGGATGTAGAAATCATAACGAACGAGTTTAGAGAAGACATAAAGAAGGATGTAGAAATCATAACGAACAACCAGTTAGAACTAAAGAACACAATTACCGAAATTAAGAACTCACTTGAAGGAATTACCAGCAGGTTAGATGAAGCAGAGGATCGAATCAGCGACTTAGAAGACAAGGTAGCAGAGATCACCCAAACGGAACAACAGAAAGAAAAAAGAATAAAAAACAATGAGGATGGCTTAAGAGACCTCTGGGATAACATCAAGCGCAACAACATGAGCATCATAGGAATACCAGAAGGTGAAGAGAGTAAGCAAGGGATTGAGAACATATTTGAAGTAATAATGTCTGAAAAGTTCCCCAACCTGATGAAGGAAACCAACATACAAGTCCAGGAAGTGCAGAGAGTTCCAACCAGGATAAACCCAAACAGGTCCACACCAAGACACATTATAGCTAAAATGGCAAAGCTTAAAGACAAAGAGAGAATCGTAAAAGCAGCAAGAGAAAGACAGAGGGTTACATACAAGGGAACTCCCATAAGACTATCAAATGATTTTTCTACAGAAACATTGAAGGCCAGGAGGGAGTGGCAGGAGATACTCAAAGTGATGGAAAACAAAGGCCTATAACCTAGATTGCTTTATCCAGCAAGGCTATCATTTAAAGTTGATGGAGAGATAAAGAGCTTTCCAGAAAAAAATAAGCTAAAGGAATTTATTACCACCAAGCCAGCATTAAAAATTCTGGGGAAACCTCTAAAATAAAAGAAATAGAGTTCATAATTTTAGTAGAAAAAGGAAAAGGAATGAGGGGGCAAAAGAAACTTTAATCACTCCAAGAAAAGACAAGAAAGGAGAGGATTAAAAAAAAAAAACACCAAAAAAACAGAAAAGCAAAACAAATACAAAGTGTAAATGAAATAAGGTTAAAATAAAGCCAAATATATTAGTAGACAAAATAAATGTAAATTTTGTCTTTGTAAATTAAATTAAGATTTTTGGATTGAAATTTGTTAACTTAAAACTTAGCTATAAGCTATGTATAGGAGGTAAAACTAAAGCATAACAACCAAAAAAAAAAAAAAAAAACTATCAGAAGATGAAAAAAGATACGCCAGTATTATACCATTTTAGGAATCTCAAAACGTTCACTTTGGACATGTCTATGGTCTAAGGTCTTCCTTACTAGAAGGTAATAAATTACAGGTCTATGGTTTATATAGTATCTAGCTTTGTTCAGACCACAAACCAAGCTATTTCAAGTTCCCTTGCTGTGAAATGAATTGATTTAGTCACTCATTCATTCATCCATTTGTAACCAACAGTAACTGCTCCACAAACCCATGGTGATATGTGGCTACATTTGGTCATGTCTTTTTTATTTTTTCAGTTAATTGTGCAAATCTTCTTCTCTATTGGCAGCAATTTCAGTATTTCTTTGTTGGGTCTTCCTGTTCCCACTCTAAAGGGTCTCAGAATTCCAGTCCTTACACATTGGACACACACACACACACACACACACACACACACACACACAAATCCACTAAGCTTTTCACCATTTCAGTGCACACCAGCGACTTCCAGCATTGCATCGCAAAAAGATCTGAGAGATTTTTTTAGCCACAGGAGCTGCTCTGCCCGTGCTGGCAGCACCAGGAGCTGCCACCCACCAACTCTTCTTTGGAGAGGATGTCTTCAGAAGGAGCCTTCTGAAGGAAATTCTTTAGTGAGTGCACGGTCATTTGTCTTTCTAAAGGAGATTTCCAAACTGATCCTGAGTGCCTGTGTGTCCCCTTGTAGGAGAAGTCATAGCTCGGGAGCCTGCCTTCAGTGATTCAGGGAGACTTCCAACTTTACAGCACTTCTGTCACTTTTGAAAAGGAATATACACATTTAACCTCTATCAATTCTCCTTTGAAAATAAATCTCAGCGTCAACCTCTTCTCTCCACCTCAACTGCTCCCACCTAGTTCAAGTCTCCGGCATCTGTCATGGATGATTGCAATGGTCTCCTCACCCACGGCCTGGAGGCCCCTTTTGCCCACCCTCCAGCCTATCTTCCATCAGGCAGCCAGAGTGATCTTTTTTTTTTTTTAAAGATTTTATTGGGGAAGGGGAACAGGACTTTATTGGGGAACAGTGTGCACTTCCAGGCCTTTTTTCCAAGTCAAGTTGTTGTCTTTTCAATCTTAGTTGTGGAGGGTGCCTTTCAGCTTCAAGTTGTTGTCCTTTAAGTCTTAGTTGTGGAGGGCGCAGCTCAGCTCCAGGTCCAGTTGCCGTTGCTAGTTGCAGGGGGCGCAGCCCACTATCCCTTGCGGGAGTCAAACCCGCAACCTTGTGGCCAAGAGGACACGCTCCAACCAACTGAGCCATCCGGGAGCTCAGCGGCAGCTCAGCTCAAGGTGCCATGTTCAATTTTTAGTTGCAGGGGGCGCTGCCCACCATTCCTTGCGGGACTCGAGGAGTTGAACTGGCAACATTGTGGTTGAGAGCCCACTGGCCCACGTGGGAATCGAATCGGCAGCCTTCGGAGTTAGGAGCACAGAGCTCCAACCGCCTGAGCCACCGGGCGGCCCCAGAGTGATCTTTATAAAACATAAATCAGGTCAGGTCGCTTCCCTATCTAAAACTCATAAGTAGTTTCCCTTTAATCTTCATATGAAACCCAAATGCCTTACCTAACAGTCAATGACTCCAAGATGACTTGATTTTCTGAGACTCCCCAGTTGATTCCAAGGTGCCTTGTCTGGCCCAGGCCTAGCTGTCCAGCAGCAGCTCCTGCCCTTGCCCCTTGTCCACCACCCACCAACCACACTGGCCTCCTTTCTGGTTCTGGGACACGGCAGCTCTCCCCCCTCTTTAGGGCCTTTTTACATGCTCTTTTCTGTGCAGTTTCCCCCAGCTCTGCCTGATGAGCTCAGCTCCTTCTTCATGTGTAGCTTAAATATGTCACTCCCCAGGGAAGTCTTCCCTGACCAGTCAATTTATATCCATCCTCCTGCTTCATAATTTTTTACCTCAACACCTATTTATTTCACTGACAGCACTTCAAATTTAAAATGAATCCTTTCTCCCCCAGTTCACTGCAATCTTCCTGAAGACAAAGATTTGTTTTGCATCGAGCATATACTTGTCATTCAGTAAATGTTTAATGAATGGTGGAGCATCATGCTACACATAGATTCATTCACTCAGCTATTGTTATTTCATCATCTTCTTGTTGCCTACAGATGAGACAACAAGGTCCCCTTCGTCTGTATTTATCTGCCACCACCTGCTTTATCCCTTAGGGTTCTGTTCTTTCAAATCATATTACAGAGTTTTAACTGAATCATTCTTCGCTTGTTCCCCAGAGAACAGAGTTGACTTATAATTGTACTTCTGCCTTAACCACCTGAACAACTTCAGCACCCACCAGCAAAAGCTCTACACAAAAGCTGTTTCCCTGCCAGGAGGAGGATCCTTAGGCGGTCGGAGTAAGGAGCTCAGGTTGCACAGAATGCTCTTTCCTCCCTCTGCGGATCACAGTTGTCTGACTGTGAGTAACCCCGCAGAGGCGAGGAAAGAGAGAACTGGCCAATTTGAAGGCACACTATCACTTTTGATGATATTGTGCTAATCTGGGTTCTTCCCCAAAATACACGCCTGAATCTTGACTCTGGATGACATCCACCTTCCCATTGGGTGAACTGTCCCTGCCTCCAGCGGGCCATGTGGGAACGTCACTTCAAAATGCCCCACCATCCTTACAAATAGACACTGACTGTACTCGGTGGTTTTACCAACTATATGTTAACAAAACTTTCCTGCTCAGTCAGCATTTGTCCCACACTTTTCATGTTACCAATATGGAATAAAATTCCCAACCTGTGGTGCTGAATACAGTTCATAACCAAGATTATAAAATACTTTAAAATATTTTCCAGTTATCTGTTTATCCCTCCTAACCCTCTCTAGCCTGTCTTCTTTTCAGTTATTTTCCCCTTTGCTGTCCAAATCACTGGAGGAAGAGAGGGAGAGACAATGGATCAATGCTGGAGGGAGACATGGCGGGGAGGTAGTTTCTAAGTGAAACTTTGTGAACAGTACTGACCAGCATTAAAAGGTTGATACGGTGAATGAGGTTATATAGAATTTCTTACAATGGCCCCTACAATCAATCAATTAACAGTTATTTATTCAGTACATGCCATCTGCCTATCATTCATTCACTCATTGGGTTCAACAAAATTTTATGCTGCCAGGATCTGTGCTAGGTGCCAGAATGCAAAAATGAGTAAGATGTGGTCTCTACTCTCAAATAGCTCATTTCTGAAAAAATAAATAAATAAATAAAAAATAAACAAGATACATACAACTGAAGAATAATGAGTTAAATTATGTGTATTAGAAATGAATGTTCTTAGACAGTAGAGCTCAAAATGGACTGAAATTGTGAAAAAGCAAAAAACAAAAACCCTTCTTACAGGAGGAAGTGCTTGAAATGAGTTTTGAAAGAGAAGTAAATAATAGATAAGCAAAAGGAAGGAGGGAAGGCACCCCAGGCTGTGGGAACAGCTTTGGCAAAGACCCGCTGCTGAAATCAGCTTGAAGTCCTTTGGAAGAAGTGAGGAAATGGAAAGGACAAAGTAGGCTCTGCATTAGATCTCAATACAGTTTAAATCTCTTTAGAAAGGAATGGTGAATTTTTGATAAGATATGATGTGTGGGTTATGAGTCTTTTAACTGTGAAAGCTTCCAATTAAGCCATTGCTTTAGTCATTGTGAGATAACTACTGAGAAGAGCCAGTTACCCCATGCTAATGCACAACTTCTTTGTTTTATGCAAAACAGCCAGCTCCAGTCTTTTAAAAAAAAAAAAAAGAAAGAAAAAGAAAAAGAAAAGAAACAGCCTGTGCCTCAATTCAAGTGGAAATGAATACCTACCTCTGGTTGGATAATAAAAACTCAGGGTTTTCAAGATCGTGGGGCCTTTCCTGGACACACATAGTAAGGGCATCGTGTAACTTTCTCTCTTGCCTTTTACAGGGTGGCACAGGGAAGCAAAAGCTCTGCACACAGTGAGGCCCAAGAATAAGCCAAGGCCTTGCTATCCCCATGCAAGGAGCTGACGCAGGCATGTGTCACCACCAATCCCAAAGGCAGATACAGTGGTTCCTCAGTTTTTGAACGTCTCCGCTGATGAACATTTCGGTTTATGAACTCTGTAAATTTTATGGTTTCATTAGATAGTAAAATTCATGCTAAATTTGCAGTTTTAAGGGTTGACTTTAAAGGTCTGGAACGGATTAATCCAATTTGCCTTACTTTCTATGGGGAAACCGTGCCTCGGTTTTTGAACGTTTCAGTATTCGAACAGTCTTCCAGAACGGATTACTTTCGAAAACCAAGGTACCACTCACTGTGTAGGGGATGCCTGAGATACACTGCTGAGGAGGGAAAGGGAGGAAGGGCTTCCAACAGGAGTCAGACTGAAGGGAAAGACAATCACCAGGACATGTTTTCTTCTACAAAATAAAATTGCGATAACAGATAAAAACTTAAGAATGAGCAGAAGCCCCAAAATACATTTACTCTTTTTTATAATCAAAGATAAAATCTTTGACACTAATAATTGGTTAATTGGCCCAAATTGTCGATTTTGGTCAACCTAATAAAGAGGGTGAAGAGAAATCATAGAAGTTTTGAGCAATGGTCAGAGGTAAAAAGGATTGAGATTCGATATTCTCTGTGTGTAAACAGAGTTTCCTAACAGCGGAGTCTGTTATGCTAACCATTAGAACGAGTAACTGAAACAGATTGTGAAGCTTTTCTGCAGCTTTCACAGTAAAAAGAATCCTCCCCAAATGGCCCATATGGTGGGGAAAGTAGAGTGTGTGTACGCGAAAGACATTGTGAATAGTCTGTGAACAACTGAAACTCACTCATTTTATAAAAAAGATCTCACAGAGCTTTCTAGCCCCTTCCACCACGTGAGGCTACAAGAATTCTGTGACCCAGTGGAGGATCCTCACCTACTCTGATCCTAGACTTCCAAACTATGAGCCTCCAAAACTATGAGAAATGTCTGCGGTTTCTAAGCAACCCAGTCTGTGGTATTTTCTTTTAATACCCCAAATGAACTGAGACAGGATCCCCAAATGATTTACAGGAAATCATTGGGAAAACTTGTCCTGCACGAAGAAATGCCTCTGTCCAATCATAGACTACAGAGGAATAGAGGACGAGATCAAAGGCAAAGATGCTTTCTCTCCATGTCTAAAAGGAACAAAGAGAAGACTGACTGTGTTTTAGAGTAAGCTGCAGTCTGCAAGTGTTGCAGGGGTGCCATCCCCACGCGTCCCAGCTATGTGTTCCTGAGGGTTTCAGCCACACAGGGCAATTCCAAAGGAGAAGCACAAGCATGGCTTCCCCCACTCCACCAAGGCTCGAGGGGTGTCCTTTTTCCTACAAAAGTCAAATGGTATACTTATAGCGTGCATTTGAGACAGGGGCAGACATTGTTTCTGCTCATGGTGCCTGGATGGTTGGCTCCAGGACTCTGGCCACAGGTAATGCCAGCTTCTCATCCAGACCAGGACCCAAGGATCAGCTGATGAGGTCTCTGGTCCACTCTGGGCATGGGATCCTGAAACCATGTTACTCACAGGAAGATTGTCCCCTGTGGGCTTGTCTCAGGACCTCCGTGATGGGTAAATCACTGTCAGACACCAGGATTAGGTCCCAGGTTGTCAGTCCTACTCGTGCCAATCCCAAGAGCAAGGTAGTGATGGGAAATGGAGTTCTACCCTGCTCTACCCTGCCAAGGTAGAATGAACATTTTCTTTCAAACGATTTCTGATACAAAGAAAAAAGAGGGAGAGAATGAATTCAAATTTTTACATAAAAATTGGTTTGACAATTCATTCTTGCTACTGAAGTACAGTCTCTTATATCCTCCTCCCCCCATACCCACCACACACACACACACACACACACACACACACACACACAATCTCTCCCATTTTCACTTACTCTCATACATACATTCATCTGCAACAGTAATAGCGTTAAATAATTCTTCCTATTTGCCAGGTATTACTCTAAAAACTTTATATGAATTAACAATATTCGGAATGAGGTAAAGTGTTACTCCCATGTTACAAATGAGGAAAATTGGCTCCGAAAGATTTAACTTGCCTGAAGTTACCTCGTTAGTAAGTGAGAAAGCAGAGTTTAAAACCAAGCGAGTGTGGTTCTGAAGACCAGGTTCTGCCACATTTGTGCTCACAATTCTGTGCACACAACCAACACATCCCCAACCTTTCTTAAGAGCAGGCGGGTGAAGGGAGGTGTCAGGTGCAACCTCACTTGTTCCAGAAGAGAAGACTCAGGGAGTCAAAGCTGCCTTTGAACTTTTTAGCCCACTAGTTTTTAAATTTTTTCTGGTTTCGTCCCATGAAATGCGATGAATATTTGACTCTTGCCCCAGAAAAACACTTAACAAGTTCACGGACCCCCTGAAGTTTATTCATGAATCCCAACTTAAGAACCCCAACTTAAGGTCCTTGACCTAGTCTAGCCCCTTCATTTTACAGTGCCTGGTTCAATAGTAAACATTCAATGCATTGTTATCGTTATCCAAGGTGGGGGTGGGCGGAGCCTGAGAATTTTTAGAAAGGTGAAGAGGTGAGCCCTGGGCCACAAAGAGTGAGTGGCTGTTGGAAACAAACCCAACACTTTGAGGCCAGTGCTCTCTCTAACCCACCACCTTAAAACAAGTCCTTTTAGAATTTTATTTCAACCTTTATAGATTTCTATCTTCATCCCATAAAGACCAAAGAATTGCCTGCCAGTTAGACATGCAAAACAAGGTGCAGTCAGGAGTTGAGAAACTCCCATGTTCCAGCTCTCTCCAGGTTCTTCCTTTTTCTCCCTATCTTCACATGCTTCCCTTACCCACCTACCTTCTCACCCACATACACTTTGCAGCCCCAGAAATAAATAAAAACATAAAAGAAAGGTGGTTGCTGATCCAGATGACACCACTAGCACGAAAGCACCCTCACCAAGCCTATACCAAGATGTACCATGATTCTCTTACATATACAGTCAAACAAGCCATCTCTTCTCCCCACCTTTAAAGCAACTGTCATATTAGGGAAGTATTGGGGTGGGGAACAGTACAGGGATCTTTCCTTTGAAACTTCCAAGAAATATAACACACCCTCCCTAATGTCTCACTTGCAAAATGCATTTCTCTCTGTCAACTAATCCACTAAACTGAGAGTCTCAAGCTCAGGCCATCAAATACTCAAAGATCAGAGTTCCTCTTAGCCCTTTCTTCTCGTGTCTAAATAATTCAACACCCAATATCTTGCATTCCTAGATCCTCTTGTCTGATTCTTTGATCATTTTCATTACCTATCTATGGGCTATTTCAAAGGTCTGTTTTATTCAGCCTCAAACTGAACCCAATGCATCAAGAAGGCTGTGACCAAAGCTAAGTAAACAGAATACTCTTTAACTTTTACTAGTCATTCTATTATGGGGATCCATGATCACGCTGGGGTTTTTAACAATATAGCATAGGGGATGTGACACTTACTTTATTTGGGGGAGTTAATATGGCCCTCTAGTGACAGTGCATCCCTACAAGAGGAGAAACTGAGAGTACTCAAGATTGAAGAGTTGGCCTAGATGTATTCAGCCTCCACCATCAACTCTGTGCCATTCATAGCTTCCTTCAGCCTCAGTTCCTGGTTTTAAAAATGAAAATACTGTGTTTCCCCGAAAATAAGACCTAGCTGGACAATCAGCTCTAATGCATCTTTTGGAGCAAAAAATTAATATAAGACCCGGTATTATATTATATTGTATTATATTATATTATATTACATTACAGTATATTATATAAGACCCGGTCTTATATTATAGTAAAAGAAGACCGGGTCTTATATTAATTTTTCTCCAAAAGATGCATTAGAGTTGATTGTCCAGCTAGGTCTTATTTTTGGGGAAACACAGTAGTATTTATTTCAACATCTAAAAATGACCAAAAAATTAGAATACCATATGTTTAGAAGATTCAGAGAAATGTGTGCTCTCCAATAGCTAGTGTGATCCCTCAGGAGCACAGTCTGGGAATATGAAAAGAAAAAAAAAAGGCCTTAAAAAGTGCAGACCTACTGATCCAATAACTCCACTTTTAGGCAGCTAGCCTAAGAATATCATTGAAGATATGTGCAGAGACTTAACTACAAGGACATTCATCTCAACATTGTTTATAAAAGTGAAAAACTGGAGTTAACTGAATGCTAGCAATGAATGATCACTTAGTTAAATTTTGGTAAAATAGCCACACAATGGGATATTACGCAAACAATAATACTCATGCAGAGAAAAACATGTAAAAACACGAAAATATATTCACAATGTCTTAAGTAAAATCACAAGCTAAAATGTGCAATATGGTCCCATTTTTTATTTAGAAATAAATACGCATACAAAAGCTCTGAGAAGCCAACATCAAGATGTTAACAATCATGGCCTTAAGAGTGATTTTCATTCTTTTTTTTTTGTGCATCTATATATTCCAGTTTTCCACAATAAACTTATTTTTAATATTAGTAGTATATACTTTTTCCACAGGGTTGCTGTGAAGATAACAGGGATAATGCATCTGAAGAATGCTTTTAGTATTATAAAGCACCATACAAATATTGTGATCTACTCTACCTAAGCCTCAGGTATCCTCCCCACCATTCACATATAGAAGCTATCCTCCTGTGTGTGTTCTCCCTTGGTGTGTTCTTCTACAGGTCACCACACTGGGTGACCACCAGGCAGTTCATTCTTCATGCCCTCAAACTGTAGCAGACCCATTTCCCCACCTATTCCACCTTTGGCCTTTATTCTTTAACAAATTCTCATATAGTTAGCAAACCATGGTGCTTGTCTTTTTCATCTATAATAGATTATTAGAAATCCAGTGATATTACTCCAATAAAGGGCTGCGTTTCCATTTATCCATGTCACATCCCAATCTCTCTAATCATTACTCTGCTTTGTCACTCCTCATAAGCCCACCCTCTCCACTATGTTCACTACCACCCATCCCATTTATAAATCTGCCTAAGCTTATGACCTCTCCTTTTTTCTCATTTATTCCACCTAGTCACCCAAAAAATACTGATTGATGGCTTGTTAACATCTTGATGTTGGCTTCTCAGAGCTTTCGTATGCATATTTATTTCTAAATAAAAAATGGGACCATATTGCACATTTTAGCTTGTGATTTTACTTAAGACATTGTGAACATGTTTTTGTGTTTTTACATCTTTTTCTCTGCATGAGCATAAGCAACAGTTGCTGACTAGTTGCTGGGATATAAAGATGAATAAAACACAAAGGAGATGTGAAGGAGGACAAATTAGGTGACAGATAGGAGGAAAACGATCAAGTCTCAAAGGTAAAAAAGAGCATGGCATTGCAGAAGACTTAGCTTTATTAGACAGTAAACATTGAGACAGTAAACATTAGACAGTAAACACTGAGAGAGAGGAAGCAGTCAGGAAGCTGCTGGAAGCTACTCACCGCAGACCTCCACAGTCCCAAGGCAGATAACATGGCACCACAGCCACTGCAGAAGCTCCCATCCAGGAAGCCCACACATCCACTTACCAACACTGCCAGAAGAGCAGGAAAAATGCTTTCCGCTTCTCTTCTATTTTCCAAATCCAGTCAAATGTCCCTCACTGACAGAACATAAACTATATCAAGAACGCTGAAAGCAAAGGAGTCTGGGGAATACCATTCCCAGGGTTCCAGACTTGATGATACAAAGGAGAGCACACAATGAACAGGAAGAGATGCTCGTTGCCTGGGTCACACTTTCCCCTGCCCCGTGTTACAATTTCTTTCTCTCCTTCAGCATTCTATGGGATGATGGATTCTACATTTATTTCATTCAACCTCATATTACAGTTGCTTTGTTTCTCCAATTAGGTTGTAGGTTCTCTGAGAGGAGAACCTTATTCTTATTCTTATTTGAATCCTTTCTTTGAATCTCCTCAATGCCCAACAGGCATATTGCTTTACACTTTGAAGGTATACAATAAATATTTGCAAATAGATGCAGTGTTGAAACTAGAATTCTGGCCTTCCGTCCCCCAATTCAGAGTTCCATCCAACACCACTCAGCCTTTCTTCATTAACAGGAGGAATTTTTTTAATGGGAGTTACGTATGAGTTTGAAATTGCTCAGTTCAATTTTGCTTGGCAGGGAAAACCCTCTGGAGTGAAAAGAACTGAACAGACCACAGTGAATGAAAAGTTCTCAGAACACATGTATCTGTGAAGAGCAGTTTAAATCCCAGTGAGCTAGTGGTGAAAACATAAATGGGACTGAAGAGAACTGCAACTGGACCCAGCCAGCTATTTTTCCAGAAAGCACCAGCGCAATCTCACCTATTTCAAACTAATGGAGGAGCGAAACAGGGATGCTCTCTATACATTTTATTAATAAATAATAAGCTCATAATGTCTATAGGGGAACCTACACAATAAAGCTGATTATATTTGTTATGGAATGTTTTTTACTAAGGACGAATCTGCAGCTTAAAATGATAATAACACGGCGCCAATTTTCCCAGTGGTCAGAGCACAGTTGCTCATAACACCAAGGTCACCAGTTCGATTCCCACATGGACCAGTGAGCGGCGCCCTCCACAACTAGAATAAAAACAGTGACTTGACTTGGACCTGAGCTGCATTCCCCACAACTAGATTGAAAACCACAACTTGACATGGAGCTGATGGGTCCTGGAAAAACACACTGTTCCCCAATATTCCCCAATTTAAAAAAAAAATGATAATAACAACCACAGCTACTAACTGATATTTACTGGGTACTTCTCATGTGCACCACTCTGAACATTTTATGTTGTCTCACTTAAACCTCACAATAGCCCCACGCATACCTTTACAGATGAGGGAACTGAAGTACAGAAAAGGTAACTGATGGACACACATCTAGTAAGCAGTGTCATCAGGATACAAGCACGCAGGCTGAGACGATCCTAACTCTTAGCCACCGTTCTACACAATCAGATAAATGATACCTGGGCAATTACATCCACTGTTAGAAATTCAAATAACTATGTCTTACAGACTGTCAGTAATGACTACAGCAAACAAATCTTCCTACTTAACCTTGCTCTAATTCATGAATTTGCTAATTGGTATTACCTGTTTACAGAGATGAACCAAAATGTCATATATATATTTGTAAATATATGTTTTTGGGGTTTTTTTAGACAAATGTCACTTAACGTTTCTGAGTTTCACTCCAAACCATCAAACTCTTATTCTTTCTAATTTATTAGACAAAATGTGGAGGAGAGTTGATCTATCAAGGAGGTCTAGAAGTTTGTTAGCAAATGAACAGGGCAACGAAAGTGGTTAAATTAGATTAGAGCTGAGTAAGACCACATGGTATTCCTCTGCCCTCCAGAGGCCATTTTGACTCCAGCCTGGGGCCAGGAGCCTGGTTAGTCTGAAGCTGCCTGAGAGGTCTAGCTTGACCACAGGGCATGTGGGATGGCCAAGTTGATGCCAAACCCATTCTAGTATGTGCATTCAACTCCAGGATGGATCTGAAAACCCACCTTCCATCCCACTCCAACCCAACCCAGGCTTTCTATGGCAAGCTCATGCTCTGGGGCAGGAGCACTGATGAGAACCACTCTCACTATAAAACTAAGCTCTATGCCCAACTGGAGTGATTATTTATCCTTCCCCACATTTTCTTCCCCGTTTCTTCCTGACGCTTCTCATTCCCCTGCCCTCATTAAACAATGCTGAACCCTGCAAATATTAATCACTGTAAGTCATCAAATAACCCAGCACACTGCAAAATCATGGTGGGCCAAACTCTCACTGAGCATAAATTCCTGAAGAGTATTGGATTCTCATTAAGGAACCAAATAAAGAAAGCAGTGTCCTAAGCGTCAAAATATCAGGATGGCTCTTCCTCTTCCTTCTTCCCTGTGCTTCCTTGCCTATCCCTTGAAGTTGATGTGCAGCCACCAAAGAGGCAGCCACAGGTGGGCAGCAAACCGAGGAGATGGCTGGGACGGAGAGGTTGGCAGAACCAAGAAGAATGTCAGCCAAGGAGGCAGTCTCTGTGGTTGGGAGATAGGTTACGTACAGAAAGATGGAGAAATAAGTAAATATATTGAGGTTTTTCGGGGCCTAAGAAGGGATTTACACATATGTATATACATATGCGGAATGGGGGAAGACTAGAAAGAAGAAAAAACCCTGAGGTATTGGATTGGAATTGGAAGTATTAGTGTGAACTCACACTTGTAAAAATAGATAGATGATAGATAGATAGATACCAATATATGTATGTGGCACATAGTTACAACAAGCTGACACTCAAAGAGAGAGGATTACACTAGATCATGGATAACAGGAGACAAGAATAATTGGGGACCATCTTAGAAACAACCCACCACACAACTCAAATGTCCAACAATGTCAGAAAGGGTAAATATATTATGGTCTGTTTAAACACAGTGCTGTATTAAAGAACAAGGAAACAAATGAACTACAGCTACTTGCAACAAGAAATGACACACATACACATAATGCTGAAAAAAAATACACACAAAAAAAGAAATTATATGGTATGATTCTATGTATATTGCATTCAAAAATAGACAAAACTAAGCTGTAATAATAGAAGTCATATAAAAATTACCTTTCCAGAGGAAGGAGGGTAATGACTAAGGAGGATATTTCCAGATTGTTGGTAATGTTTCAGCTCCTGACCTGGATCATGGCGGGGTTCATTTCATAAAAATGTATCAAGCTGTACACTCTTTGTGTGTGCATTATTCTATATGTATATGAGTATTAAACTACAATAAAAGAGTTTACTTAAAAATTAATCCCAAAAAAATTCAGGATTGGGTTTATTTGGTAACTTTTTATTTTGACATAATTTCAAATTTACAGAAAAGATGCAAGAATTGTACAAAGCACTCCTGTATACTCTTTCCCCAGATTCACCAAGTGTTTACATTTTGTCTCATTTGCTTTATCATTCTCTCTGTATGTGTACCTGTATCGTTTTTCCTGAATCATTTGAAATTAAGTTGCAATCATCATACCTATTTACCCCTAAATGCTTCAATGTGCATTTCCTATGAACAAGAACATTTTCTTACATAATTACAATTATGGAAATTTAACATCAATACAATACCATTGTCTAATCCACAGTCCATAGTAAAATTTCATCAGTTGTTCCAACAATGCAACAATGTCCTTTCTTTCTTTTCCTTTTTTTTTTTTTTTTTTTTTTTTTACATCTAGTCTCCAATTCCAGGATTACATGTTACAATTCCAGTTGTCACGTCTCTTTACTCTCCTTTAAATCTGGAGCAGTTAATGAGTTTTTATGGCCTTGACTTTTTTGAAGACTATAGACCAGTTACCTGTAGAAAATCTTGTTGCCATTTTGATTTGTCTAATGTCTCCTCATGATAAGATTCAGCTTTTGCATTTTTGGCAGGAACACCACAAAAATGATGATGTGTCTTTGTCAGTGCATCACATCAGAGATACATGATGCTACTTGGTCCTGTGACTGGTAATATTAACTTTGATAACTTGGTTAAGGCAATATCAATCAGATTGCACTACTGTAGTTATGATTTTTCCTTTTGTAATTACTAGATAATCTTGGGGGAAATCATTTGAGACTATGTAAGTATCATGTTCTTAGCAAACTCCCCCCAAAATGTTAGCTTCCATTGATGATTCTTGCCTGAAGCATTTATAAATATTGTGGTTGCCAAATGGTGATTTTCTTTTATTTTTGGGGGGGGGGGGGGAATGCACCAACTTTACTGAAACAAAAGTACAATTAAATTTGTTGAAAGCTTTAAAAAATGAACTTAGGACACCTCCCCTCAAGCACAGGACCAGTGCAGAGTGGACTTCTTCTGGGTGTTGTAGTCGGACAGAGTGCATCCATCTTCCAGCTGTTTCCCAGCAAAGATCTACCTCTGCTGGTCAGGGGGGATGCCCTCTTTGTCTTGGATTTTGGCCTTGACATTCTCGATGGTGTCACTGGGCTCCCAAATGGTGATTTTCTAACTCCATCATTCCTTCCTCATTTACCACATTTATTAGTTGGCATTCTGCTGGAAGGAGGCTTTCCCTTCTCTACCTTTTATATATTTATTCATTCATTTGTGTACATCAGTATGGATTTATTTTAGTTAATGGATTATTATGTTACTATAGTTATTAATTTTGAGGCTCAAATTGTCCCTAATTTGGCTAGTGGAAGATCCAAGATGAATTCTTGCCCGACTTACTTATTACTAGTCAAGTGACTTTGGACTCTGAAATTCCCTCATACCAAAGTAAAAATAAATTGTGCATTTGAACTTCACAATGTACCCAAGCACAAGAAATGTATAGGGGAAAGGCAGTATAACCTAAGAGAAGAAAAAAGAAAAAAATAGAGAAAGGCTATGAACCTTAAGTAGAGAAACCTCCCTAGTTTGTATCTTTAAGTTTCAGCAATAAATGGGTAGCTCAAAAGTAAATGACAGCAGCAGCGATGAATTTTAAGGCCCTACTAAAATCTGCCGTGTTTGAAATCAGGAATAAATAATAAAGTTCACAGCGAAATAACTTCAGGCTTCTATTTTCTTTGTGATAGAGGCTCCTTTGTCAATCAACTCACAACACTTCTCTTTCCCTTCGGCCTAAGGCTCTGTGATACGTATCAACTAACAACAACAAGAACTAGAAGTTCACCTATAACTTAGCACAATATAAAAAGAAATTGCTCATAAAACCAAGTTATTTTTTCTTATTTTTATCTAGTCTCAGTAGGATGAGTACATTTTTCAAGTACATACTTCATATTTATGGAGAGATAATTCTTCTCATACAACAATGAACTCTATTTTCTTGAATAACAAACATAAAATCTCCAAGAAGCACTTTACTTTTCAAAATCTAAATCACATTAAATAACTCCTACATTTAAGAAGAGAGAAAAACCTGTCAGACAAAGGAGTGCTTTTTTCTCATACAGGGCACGATGAGTTACAATTAGGGTTGACGTGAAACACCTCCAGAACTCTAAAAACGACAAATAAAATCAACACAAACCATTAGAAATTAAAAAGTAAAAAGTCAGAAGAAAGAGCTTGACCATAGCTTAAACAATAGAATTAATATATCGAAGAGATTAGAAACCTGAAAAGTCGAAACTTAGAGGAACAAAGAGAATTGGACAGGCAAGATTTGTCAGGGTTTAACTAGCTAGGATTTCACTATGTAGGAAGAAACTACATAGGGATCATTCATCTCTTACAAGATTGGTTGCTTTAACCAGCCTCACACACAATCAAACATCTAGACCTTCCAAGCTTCGGAAGCCTTTAACATCATCAGGCAACATTCTACAAATCCTGAGCAGCAATCAGCTTCCAGCGACAGCCACTATTTCTTCAGGCCCCCTTCAAGTGGCAATAGACATGTGGGAAACTAAGCTCAGTATACGTATCCACCCAAACTGTTTTGAAAAATTTAGAGCGAGAAGATGAGAAGAAAATCATAATGTTGTACTATGAAAAGCAAGAGAGGAGAGTTTTAGAAAGAAAGGTAATCAACAGCGTCAAATACCACAGAGAAATCTAAGAATGAGGGCTGAGAAAAATCCACACTGTGCCTTGTGATGAGGGAGCCAGGACTGCCTTTCAGTGAAGTCTGAATGACAGGGACAGGGGCTGAAGGAACAACAGGAGTCAAGAGAGTGGAAGTAGGAGTGACTGTGCGTTGAGAAAATGACGTTCCATCCCCAAAAATGTAACAATAAAAGGACGAGAAAAATAGGCTGAGTTGCATCAAGGGCACATGAAGGTTTGTGGGGGTTTGGTGTTGTTTTTGTTTGGTTTTGTTTTGTTTTGTGATGTGTTGTTTCAGTACAAGGAAGAAGATTATGTCTGCAGGCAGAGGAGAGCAGAGAAAATTAAACATGCTAATGCTAGACAAAAATGAGACAATTAAGGGAGAAAAACTTTCATTCTAGATGTTAGCACCCATGCGGGAGAAAACAAAGAGGAAGTTCAGTTCATTTCTGAGATAGGGAAAGAGAAAGAAACAGATGTAAGAGTTATTTTGGAATGAATTAAACATGGTCTTTTCTTTTTTCTCTTCTTTTTTTTTTTTTTTTTTTTTTTTTTGTTTTGGTTGGGAAAGCAGGAGGTATAGCCCCTGTCAAAGGAGAAGAAGGAACAGGCACTGAGGGGCATCCAGAGGGGAATAAAGGAGCAAAAAGGCTTAGAAACTCTGTGGACAGAAAACTACACATGAAACAAAGTAGTCACTCACTGAATGTTTGAATAAATTGATAAGATACAAAAAGAGTTATTACTGAGTAACAGGGAGATCCCCGGTTTATTAAGTAATAAAATGTTCTCACAATTTTTGTAACCTTCTGCAACACCACTAATAGTGTTAGTAGTAAACTGGCAGAACCAAAAGATACAAGGAAGGATAAATCACTGCCTTCACTTTAACCGGGGGACTTTCCCCAAAGGTCTTGGGGGAAAAGTAGAAAGTCCAGGCTACCTAGGCTTTTATTTATAAGTACAGCCCCAATATTGAGATAGAACTGGAAACACAGGCTGGACAAGAAGCTAAGTGTACCAAAAAAATATGAGCTTTATCAATACTTTGTCATGAAGTTATCATCACATCTTTTAAGTTTCCGATTTTTTAAAACACTTTTGCTGTTTTACCTTCGTGAGTATATGTGAGACCATTGCCAACCATCTGCTCTTAGCTCCTCACACCAGCAATCCATGTAGTCTTACAGCTTCCATCATCACGTAGGTGCTGATAATAAAAAAATATTTTCAGCCCCCATCCCTCCCACAAACTCCAATGTCATATTTCCACCTATGTACAAGATAGCTCTCCTTGGAGAGCCCACTGTCATTGCAAATTCAATACATCCCAAAACCAAACCTGACACCTTCCCAAAAATCCAGCTCCACTATTCTTACAGTCAGGATCCAGTAAGGAGACAGAAACCACACCAGTTATTTGGACACAGACTTGAATGTAACGAATTGTTAAGTAGGTATAAAGTTGTTAACTATGTAACTGCAAGGGTAAAAAGAGAACTCTGAAGTATCACAGAAATAGCAACCCACAAAGCAGCTAACACCCTCACCACTGAGGAAACAAAAGGAAGAGGCTAGGATTATTTGAACTTCAATGCTTAGAGAAAGGCCCGTTCCAAATGAGATTCAGATACCTGAGGGGAGAGCAGGAGCCAACTGATGCTGGTGTCTCTGAGGGAAGGTGATAATATTTGTTCTGTGAAGTGTTGAAAAAACCCTGAAAACTGGATTCAGTGACTGCTTAGAGAAGAATTGCTGGGGTGAAGAAGTGCTGCTGGGATACTGCTAGCAGGAAATACAATTAAGAAGCCCTCAGGGGACCAACAAGAAGGAGCAAGTCATTTCTCCCTCCGTTAGCCTTCCAGCCTTCCTCTAGCACCCTTTAATGGCAGGATGAGCAGGGAACCAGCTGGTGAAGCACAAGTGCAGTTTGTAGATTACTAGCCCAAGCATCATAAAGGGTTTAAAGCTGAGACAATTACTTAATAACTGACACAGATTCTGAGCTGTATTAGTCAGCGTCCAGCCAGGAAACAGAAACCACACGAAGTATGTCAGAGGAATTTACCACAAGGAATTGGTACACGAGTAATAGAAGGACTAGGACGTCGAACAGGGAACAATGAAGCAATTTAGAAAGTGGCAACAGCAGGCAGATGCTATCCTGTTTCCCCGAAAATAAGACCTAGCCGGACAATCAGCTCTAATAGTTCTTATGAAGCAAAAATGAACGTAAGACTCGGTATGATATGACATGATATGATATGATATGATATGATATGTTATGATATGATATGATATATAATATGATATGATATGACATGACATGGTATGATATTATATTATATAAGACCCGGTCTTATAGCAAAATAAGACCCAGTGTTATAGTAAAATAAGACCGGGTCTTACATTCATTTTTGCTCCAAAAGATGCATTAGAGCTGATTGTCCGGCTAGGTCCTATTTTCGGGAAAACACAGTATCATGCTGTAGACTGGGGGGACAATGGAGATTGGTGGTGTTATTAGAGCTCAAGAATCTAAGGGCATCCAGAGGATACTTGAATTATGGCAAGGTCTGCATGGAGGGAGTTAGGATCATGGAAAGAAAGGCTGTCTGGTCAAGGAGGAGGAGATACAGCTGCTAGCAATAATGCAAGAAGCAGATGCTGACTCCCCTCTTTCTACACTCTTGAGCTAGTGACTTCCATTGCCAGACCAATCCAGAAGCCAGAAGGCAAGGAAATAGAGTAGTTCCATGTGATACAAGACAGAGAGAGGAAGGGCAGAGCAAGATCTGAGAGAAACCAGGAAAATGACCAGTGCCCTAGTTTATCCAGTTATGTCAGTGGCACTGCCATTTTCCTGACTTCCTGCTCAAAATCCCCAGTATCTTTAGTTTTCTCAACTTCAAGTCCCACATCCAATCAGTGTTTGACCCAACCTGATCTACAGTGTTTTTCCCTTAAAATGTTTCCAATGGCCCAGTTCAACTCAGGCCTTCATCACTACAGATACAGATTAGAGTAATGGTCTCCTCCTAACTGGTCTTGGTCCTCCAGTTTTTTCTGCTGCTGTCTATGTCTATTCCAGAGGTCAGAAAACCATGGCCAATGGGCCATACCTTGCCCGCTGCCTATTTTTGTACATAAAGCTTTATTGGAACACCACCATGCTCATTTGTTTACGTATCATCTGTCACTGTTTTTACACAATGACAGAGTTCAGTAGTTGCTACAGAGACCATATGGCCCACAAAGTCTAAAATGTTTACATCCAGCACTTCACAGAGAAAGTCTGCAGAACCCTGTGATGAAACAAAGTCTGTTACTAATCTTCCTACAGTACTCTATTTGTGTCATTTGCCCGCCTTCAAATTGTTCTACATGTCTATATAATAAAACCCAAAGTCCATAGCTTATCATGATTAAACATTTTCCCAAAACTGGAGCCATATTAAATTAATGTTTAAGTCAATGATTTGGTGAAATAGTGAGTATAACTTAGCACAATGCTCAGTACATAGTAAACAATCAATAATGTAGGTATTATTGCTGTTATTTAACCTATTCTCCCACCATTATCCATAATATATCTTTTTTTGTTTAGTTTCAGGTGTACAAAACAATGTAATAGTTAGACATTTATACCCCTCACAAAGCGATACCCCTCTCCCCTACTCTACTACCACTCTGACATCATAGATATCTATTACAGTTCCATTGACTCTATTCCTTATGCTGTACTCCATGTCCTATGACTATATATATATATATATATATATATATATATATATATATATATATAAAATTATAGTTGACATTCATTATTATTCAGCTTCAGGTATATACTGCGGTAGTCAGGCACTTACTTCATCATGCTGTATCTTTCTACTCTATTCACACTTGCCCCATTTTTTGTTTCTGACATTACTAATACTATACCAATTTTTAAATAGTGCTATAAGCTGAATTGTGTCCCCGCAACATTTATATGTTGAAATTCTAACACCTAGTACCTCAGAATATAACAGTGTTTGGAAATAAGGTCTCTAAAGAAGTGATTAAGTTAAAATGAGGTCTTTAGGTTGTCCCTTAATCCAATGTGACCAGTGTCCTTATAAGAGGAGGAAATTTGGACACACAGGGAGACAACAGAAACACGTTGTCGTGTAGGGTCTCTGGTCCCGCTCCCCACACCAGAACACAGCATATGGTGAGGCCAAAAAGGAACACCAACGGAGGCATAAATAGGGGAGTCATACCACTATATTCTCAGTGGTGGCTGGGTTGGAGACACAGGAAGCAGGAGCCACAATCTGCCGTCCGCTTCTCTGCCACTCAACCAAACAACTAACCCCCTAGCTAGCTGCAATCCGTTACTGATATAACTGCCATGGCCAAGCTTGCTAGCTCGGCCATGGCAGTTATATCAGTGGCCAATGGCTAACCGGTAACAGCTGATGGCCACCCAGCCACCGCAGATGGCTATCTGATTACAGCTGATGGCCATCTAATAACCAAGCCGGCACCTTTCCACGTGAGGCCGAGAACCTGGAAACTGCTCTCTGGGGCTCTGTCCCCACACATGTGCAGACAGAGGGACAATCTTGTAAAGCCAGAGCAAGAAGGCAGACATCTGTGAGCTAAAGAGTGGGGCCGCAGGAAAAGCCAAACCTAAGGAGACACAACATGGCGGAGTAGATAAACACTGTGCCTGCTTCCTTCCATGAACACATTAAAATTACAACTAAATTAAAGAACAATCAACCTGGAGAACCATCTGAAGTCTGGCTGAACAGAAATTTTATAATTAAGAACATAAAGAAGCAGCCACGTCAAGGCTAGTAGGAGGGGCAGAGACGCGAAAGAGGCTAGTCCCAAACTTCCATGTGGTGGATGAAAATTAGGAGGGATACCTCAGCTGCAGAAGTTCCCCCTGGAGGAGTGAAGGACCCCAGCCCCACTCCAGGCTCCCCAGCCCAGAAAACTGGTGCAGAAAACAGGAGAACCCACAATATCTGGCTGTGAAAAACAGTGGGAATTCTGACCATCAGGGTGGGATGGAAGGCTGTAGAAAATCCAGACATCCTCTTAAATAGCCCACACACAGACTTACTCACTTGTAGGCACTCAGTTGGGCTCCAGTGGAGGGATGGTGACTGGGGGCGGGCATCGAAGGCATATGCGGAGCAGACTGAGGTGTGTGTCTTCGAGGCCAGGGCTGGAGAACAGTCCCATTTTCCCTGTGAGTTATCTTCCTTCCGTGCAACCAGCAAGCAGCTGCCATCCTTAATGTGTTGAGCCCTCCCACTACACCTATGGCCAAATCTGTATCTGATTGGTCTAATGAGCTCCAGGGCTCTGCCCTGCTGACTCAGGTGGGACCCTGCCCCATCCACCTCCCTCAACACCAGAGGCACTTTCTCTGAGGGCAGCCAGGCCTGCCCAAATTGCACTCTTTCTTGGAAAACTATTTAAGTCCACGGTCCCGGGAGAGTGACAACTGGCCTTGGTGTGCTCTGAGACTTTTACTGAATAGCTTCGGACCCAGCACTGGCACCAAACCAGAGTCTACATTAACCTGGTGACCACAACACTTCGCACTGTAGTGACTCCCTGAGACTGCCTAACCCAACCTGCATGCCGCACAAGGCTTTATCAGCAGCTAAAATTTAAGGGAGCCAGGAGGTGCCAGCAGGTGGGAGCAGGACTCAGAGTGTCCTGGCTTTCTGTGGAACTACCCCAGGCCTGGTACTGCTGGCAGCCATCCTTAGTTTGCAACACGGCTTCTCCCACATGCCTCCAGGTTTAGCACAGGCAGTGAAAAATCGCAGATCACTTTGTAGCTCTTACCAGGTAGTCCCCGTCTGTTCACAGGTATTGGGTGACCTGAGCCTGCAGCAGAGCCTCTCCCAAGAGACCCCAGAACCAACATACTTGGAGGTTGTCTTCATACCACAGCAGAGCACCGCCCAACTAGCCCCACAAGTGGCACACACAAAGGGTGGTCTCAACAGCCACCAGAGCCTGCTGAGGCAAATCCCACTCAGTGGGGTAAGTCCCCTGCACTGCAGCCCATAAGCTGTGGATGTGGCCAAATCCCACAGCCAGTCAGCCTGAGGGTTAATCCCCACCTACTGACGTGCCAACAGCAATCGAGGTTCAACTATCACAGGAAGGTACATGAACCCACACAAAGGACATTCCTGGAGCACCTGGAGCAGGTGACCAGGGAGACCGTGTCAGGGCCCCACAAAGCACTTACTCCATAAGGCCACCTGGCCAAGACTGGGAGACATAGCAGATTTACCTAGAAATAAACACAGGGAGCCAGCCAAAATGAGGAAACAAAGAAATACATCCCAAATAAAAGAACAAGAGAAAACTCCAGAAAAAGAACTAAACCAAATGAAGGCAAGCAACCTACCGGAAACAGAGTTCAAAACGATAGTTGAAGGATGCTCAAGAAACTTAATGAGAACTTCAACAAAGAGATAGGAAGAAAACAAAGCCACAGAAACCATAAAAAAGAACCAGTCAAAAGTGAAGAATAAAACAACTGAAATGAAGAATGCACTAGAAGGAATCACCAGCAGACTGATGAAGCAGAGGATCGAATCAGCAATTTGAGAGACAAGGTAACAGAAAACACCCAACTGGAACAGCAAAAAGAGAAAAGAACTCCAAAAAATGAGGATAGTTTAAGAGACCTCTGGGACAACATCAAGCATAACACCATTCGCATCATAAGGGTACCAGAAGGCAAAGAGAGAAAGCAAGGGGTTGAGAAACTATTCGAAGAAATAATGACTGAAAACTTTCCTAACCTGGTGAAGGAAATAGACATAAAAGCCAGGAAGCACAGAGAGTTCCAAACAGGATGAACCCAAACAGGCCCACATCTAGACACATTATAATTAAAATGGCAAAGGTTAAAGACAAAGAGAGAATCCTAAAAGCAACAAGAGAAAGGCAACTAGTAATTTATAAGGGAGATCCCATAGATTGTCAGCTAATCTCTCAACAGAAACTTTGTAGGGCAGAATGGATTGGCACAAAATATTCAATGTGATGAAAAGCAAGAAGCTACAACCAAGGGTACTCTACCCAGCAAGGCTATCATTTAAAATTGAAGGACAGATAAAGTGCTCCCAGACAAGAAAAAGCTAAAGGAGTTCATCACCACCCCCACCAAACCAGTATTACAAGGAATGTTAGAGGGACTTCTTTTAGATGGGGCAGGGGTGAGGAAGACCAAAATTGTGATAATAAAATGGCAATAGCTACATATCTATCAACAATTACTTTCAATGTAAATGGATTAAATGCTCCAATCAAAAGAATGGATAAGAAAACAAAACCCTTACATATGCTGCCTACAAGAGAATCACTCAGATTAAAAGACACACACAGGCAGAAAATAAAGAGATGGAAAAACATATTTCATGAAAATGGAAAAAAAAAAAAAAACCGCTGGAGTAGCCATACTTATACCAGACAAAATAGACTTTAAAACAAAAGCTATATCAGGAGACAAAGAAGGACCCAGTAATCCCACTTCTGGGTATTTATCCGAAGAAACCCAAAACACTACTTCAAGGGAACGTGTGCATCCACATGTTCATTGCAGCATTGTTTACAATGGCCAAGATGTGAAAGCAGCCTGGGTGTCCATCGACGGAAGAATGGATAAAGAGGAGGTGGTACATATATACGATGGAATATTGCTCAGCCATGGAAGGGAATGGGTTCTTGCCTTCTGCGGTGGCATGGATGGACCTGGAGGGCATTGTGCTGAGTGGAGTATGTCAGACAGAGAAAGAGAGATGCAATGTGATTTCACTTATATGTAGAATCTAAACAACAAAATAAACAAACAAACAAATCAGAAACAAACTCATAAATACAGAGAACATTTGATGGTTGCCAGGTGGGAGGCGGGTTGGGAATGTGGGTGAAGAAAAGGGGAAGGGATTAAGAAGTACAAATTGGTAGTTACAAAATAGTCATGGGGATGTAAAGTAAAGCATAGTGAATATAGTAAATAATATGGCAATAACTATGTATAGTGCCAGGTGGCTACTAGACTAGTCAGGGGGATCACTTCTTAAATTATATAAATGTCTAACCACTATGCTGTCTCCCTGAAATTAATACAAAATAATATTGAATGCCAACTGCAATTGAAAAATTAAAAAGGGGGACAATGTGAAGGGCAATAAGTGGTCCAAATTTCCAGGTATAAAACAAATAAGTCATGGAGATGTAACGTAGAGCATGGGGAATATAGCCAATAATATTATGATAGCATGGTACGGTGTCAGGTGGTTTCTAGACTTCTCATGGTGATGAATTTTTCAGGTATATTAATGTTTAACAACTATGGTGTACCCCTGAAACGCATATAATACTGCATGTTACCATGTTTCCTCGAAAATAAGACTGGATCTTAAATTAATTTCTGCTCCACTAGGGCTTATTTTCAGGGGGTGTCTTATTTTTTCATGTACGACAATCTACATTTATTCAAATACAGTCATGTCATCTTCTGGAACATCGTCATAATGTACTAAATGCGTCCATCTGGCTGAGATGTTAGCTGGGGCTTATTCTCGGGGTAGGTCTTATTTTCGGGGAAACACGGTAGCTGTATTTTTAATAAAAATATTAAAATAATATAAAATTTAAAAAAAAAAAGAAAAGAGAAAAGAAAAGGCTGAACCTGCTGATACCTTGATCTTGGACTTCTACCCTCCAAAATTATGAGAAAATTAACTTCTGTTGTTTAAGCTATCTAGTCTGTGATATATTGTTATGGCAGCCCAGGAAACTAATGCAAAAGTACCTAGGAATATAAAAAAAATATGTGATCATAGCAAGAACTGTTGAAATTATAGAAAAATATAGATGGAAATAAAAATCACCCATAATTCCATCACTGAGAGATTATCATCATAAAATGTTTGGTGTATTTTCTTCCATGCTTTTTCCCTAAGATATCCGTATTTGTTTTCATTTTCACAAAATTAACATCGCAATGTACTTACAGTTTTGTACCCGGCTTCTTTAACATAATTATGAATATTTTTTACTAAATCATGAACATTTTGCCATCTTGATAGAATAAAAAATATGTTTTGAAATGGATGCATATTATTCTATTGAATGAGTGCAGCTTGTCATTTTTATTCTTCTATTGTTTAAAATGTAAATTGTTGCCATTTTTTTTTAGTCATTTAAAATAGCACTATAATGATCATCTTTGAATACAGTTTTTTTCCTCGGAGGAAACTCTTTAAACAAAATATAGATTGTTTCCAATTTTTAGCATCTTAAATAGCACTGTAATGAACATCTATGAATATAACTGATTAATTTCTTAGGATAAAGCCTTCGTAAAGGAATTACAGGGTTAAACTCTATTATAGACCAGTCTTTCTTCACAATGTCCTCCACATACCACATTCATTGCTGCTTCCATGTCTGTTGTCTTGATCCCTCTGCCTGGAATCACCAACCAAAATCTCATCCACACTCTTCTTTCATGAATATTCCTTTGACTGTTGTGACCCATGTTAATTTTGTCTCACAGTTGTTCTGTATTTTGTTACCTAAAACTTTATTATATGCTCTCTTTAAAAGTACTTTAATCATGACTTATATCTGTGTTTTCTCCGTATCTAGAGTATAAATTCCTCTGAGGCTCTTTTCTGTATCCTAGAGTGTTTAACACAGTACTGAAAAACGAACAAAAGAAAAATTATGAAAGAACAATATTTTTGTATAAATATGTATCTTTTTATATCACAGAGTCTTTATCCAATTACCTATCGATTGACACTTCGGTTGATTCCATATTTTCGCTATTGTAAACAATGCTTTAATGAATATAGGGGTGCATATATCTTTTCGAATTTGGGTTTTCGATTTCTTTGGATAAACACCCAGAATTGGATTTGCTGGCTCATAAGGTAGTTTTACTTTTAATTTTTTGAGGAGCCTCCATACTGTTTTCCATAGTGGCTGCACCCATTTGCAATACCACCAACCTAGTGCAAGAGGGTTCCCTTTTTTCCACATCCTCACCAACACCTGTTGTTTGTTTATTTACTGATAGCCATTCTGACACGTGTGAGGTGATATCTCATGGTGGTTTTAATTTGCATCTCTCTGATGATTAGTGATGTTGAGCATCTTTTCATATGTCTATTGGCCATCTGTATGTCCTCTTTGGAGAAATGTCTACTCAGGTCCTCTACCCATTTTTTAATTGTATTATTTTGGGGGAATTTTGGTGTTAAGTTGTATGAGTTCCTTACATATTTTGGATATTAACCCCTTATCAGATGTATTATTGGCAAATATCTTCTCTGATTCAGTACGCTGTCTCTTCATTTTGTCGATAGTTTCCTTCACTGTGCAAAAACTTTTTAGTTTGATGTAGTCCCATTTGTTTATTTTTTTTCTTTTGTTTCCCTTGTCTGAGGAGACACACCAAAAGAAAATATTACTAAGAGCAATGGCAAAAAGTTTACTGCCTGTGTTTTCTTGTAGGAGTTTTATGGTTTCAGGTCTTACGTTTAATTATTTAATCCATTTTGAGTTTATTCTTGTATATGATGTAAGAAAGTAAGCCAGTTTCTTTTATTTATTTATTTATTTATTTATTTATTTATTTATTTACTTTTTTGCATGTATCTGTTCAGTTTTCCCAACACCATTTACTGAAGAGACTGTCTTTACCCCATTGTATATTCTTGTCTCCTTTTTCAGACACATATAGATGTGGGTTTATTTCTGGGCTCTCTATTCTGTTCCATTAATCTATGTGTCTGTTTTAATGCTAGTACCATGCTGTTTTGATTCCTATGGCCTTGTAGTATAGTTTGAATTTAATTCATTTCTTGTAATACTGGTTTGATGGTGATGAGCTCCTTTAGGTTCTTCTTGTCCAGGAAGCTCTTTATCTCTCCTTTGATTCTAAATAATAGCCTTGCGGGGTGATCTTGGTTGTCTGTCTTTATTTTACATCACTTTGAATATTGCATGCCAATCCCTACTGGCCTACAAAATTTTTGTTGTGTAATCTGTCAACAGGCTTATGGGAGCTCACTTTTAGGTAACTAACTGCTTTTCTCTTGGTGCTTTTAACATTCTCTCTTTGTCTTTAACCTTTGGCATTTTAATTTTGACGTGTCTTGGTGTGGGCCTGTTTGTGTTCATCTTGTTTGGGACTCTCTACACTTCCTGGACTTGTAAATCTTTTTCATTCACCAGGTTAGAGAAGTATTCAGTCACTATTTCTTCAAATAAGTTTTTAATCCCTGTTCTCTCTCTTCTCCTTCTGGTACCCCTTGATTTGAATGTTGTTATGCTTGGTATTGTCCCAGAAGCCCCTTAAACTATCCTCATTTTTAAAAATTCTTTTTCTTTTTGCTGTTCCAATTGGGTGTTTTCTGCTACCTTGTCTTCCAAATTGCTGATTTGATCCTCTGCTTCATCTAATCTGATGTTGATTCCTTATAGTGCATTCTTCTTTTCAGTTTTTGGATTCTTCATTTCTGACTTATTCTTTTATATAGTTTCTATCTTTTTGTGTAAGTTCTCACTGAGTTCATCTATTCTTCCCATAAGTTCAACTGAGCATCCTTGTAACCTGTGTTTTGAACTCTGTATCTGGTAGGTTGCATTTTTTCCATTTTGTTTAGTTCTTTTCATAGAGTTTTTCCCTGTTGCTTCATTTAGGACATATTTCTTTGTCTCCTCATTTTGGCTGCCTCCCTGTGTTTGTTTCTATGTATTAGGTAGATCTGCTATATCTCCCAGTCTTAGCCAGTGGCCTTATGTAGTAGGTGTTCTGTGGGACCCAGTGGTGCAGTCTCCCTGGCCACCTGAGCTGGGTGCTCCAGGGCTATCTCTTCTGTGGATTGTGCGCCCTCTTATTGTAGTTAAACCTTGATTATTGTTGGCACATTAGTAGGTGGGATTGAGTCTCAAGTTGATGGGTTGTGAGAACTAGCCAACACTACAGCAGACTAGCTGTTGTGCAGTAGCTGATCCCACAGAGCAAGATTAGCCCCAGTGGGGCTCTGGTGCCTGCTAAATCCACCCTTTTGGTGTGTCATTTGTGGAGCTAATTTGGTGGTGCTCTGGTGTGATCTGAAGCTGGCTACCACATGTGTTTTGTCTGGAGTTTCTTGGAAAGGCCTCCAGTGCAGGCCTAAGTCAACTGCTGCTTATGCCCAGCCTGGGGCCACCTGGTAAGAGCTACAAAGTGATCTGCGGTTGGTAGCTAACTTTGCTGGACATGGAGAGGCTATGCTGTGAACTGAGGCTGGCTGCCACTAGTGCCCAGCTGGGTACGCTTAGCAAGGGGTACAGGACATGTTGAAGCCAGCTGCTGCTTCTTTGGGGTTTGTGGACCTTTGAGAGATTTTAAGGAAAGTCTGCAGGATAGGCCAAGGTCAGCTGCTTGTGAGGAACAGCTTCTGAAAGAGGTTTGGGCTGGTGTGTGAGTTGGGTGTGGAAGTGGGGGGGCCTCAGGGAATCACAAGGGTGGGGCAAGCAGTGTTAGATTGATGGAAACTGAGATTTGGCACCCATCTGTACCTGTGGGCTGGGGGGCCCTCAACAAAAGAGCCCTCCCAGCACTTCTGTTCCAAACAGAGCTGCCCCTCCAGCCCTCACTCTGAAGCCAGACAATTCAGTTCCTCCCTGTATGTCCTTGGCATTTTTCGAGCTGCTGTTTCTTCACTGGAACTTAAAGTGATTATTTGTGAAAGAGCGAGTCTGTGCTGAGGCTCTTTAAGAGGACACCTGAGTCTACAACAGCCCTCCATCTCATGCAGACAGACTCTCTGTTGATTTTCACAGCCAGATGTTTGGCTCCTCTTCCTGGCACTTGTGCTCCAGGCTGGGGAGCCTGGTGTGGAACTGGGACCCCTCACTCCTCAGAGGGAACCTCCACAGCCAAGATATACCTCCCAATTCTTAACTGCCACATGTGGGTGTGGAACAAGCCCATTTCACATCTCTGTCCCTCCTGCCAGTCTCAACGTGACTTCTTCTTTATATCCTTATAGGAATTTTGTTCAGCTAGTTTTCAGGTGGTTCTCAAGAGTGTTGTTCTGTAACTTAGTTTTAATTTTGCTTGTGGGAAGAGGGAAGCACAGCATTTACCTACTCTGCCATCTTGACTGGAACCACTCTAAATATTTACCTTTTTAAAAGGAAGACTAAATAGGACTACTGATATCATACTCTCTACCCAAAGTGGCTGTTCATTTATTACAGAGTGGTTTTTCTTACATAGAACAGTTTCAGGTACATAACAGACACTTAACAAATATTTTTTTGCACGAATGAATGTTGAATGAATGGTTTTTCACATGGTACTCTGGCAGCAATCATGTAGTTATAACTTAGCTAGGTCCAATTTTTAAGTTAATGAGTTCCTGGAGACTACATCTTTTAAATGATTTCCTGATTAACCACACACAGCATTCTCCATATGGAGAAATCATCCATGCATAATTAAAAGTGACAGAAAATTACATATCGATGTTTAATATAGAGACACGATATAATAAACAGTGAAATGCAGACTTGGAGTCTCTCCAAATAAACAGTATTTTTTTGCTAAAGGCAATATTGCTCTGCTTCATTGTTCATTCTGCCTGTAATGCTGTACTATTTTCTTTATTTATCTCTCTATATATCTATTAACTAAAGTCAAAATTAAAAATGGTTTCCTCCATAAAGCCATCCCTGGTGTTTTCTTAGGAAAAAAATCTCAACCTCCTACCAAAGCACTGTATTTGTATCTCTCATAAGGCATGAATATCCATGCTGAGTGAAAAAGTAATTATCCAGAGAAGTAACATTTTTAAATTTTTTTTATTTTTCAATTACAGTTGACATACAATATTAGTTTCAGGTGCTATACTTTTTCAGTTTTTCACTTGAAATAACAGAGACAAATATTTTATTTTGACAATGATTAATTCTATAAACTTTTTTCACTTAGAAGTCAAATGTATTGATGTATAACACATAAAATGTGCTCATTTAAGTGAGGTTTTCTCTCAGTAATGTTTTGTAACTTTCAGTGTACAAGTCTCACACATATTTTGTCAAATTTACCCCTAAATTTTTCATTTTTGATGCTCTTGCAAATGTTTATTTTCCAATTGTTCATTGTTAGTGTATAGAAATGCAGTTGATTTTTGCATACTGACCTTGTCTCCTACAACCTTGCTACATTTACATATTAGTTCTGTTTGTATATTCCTCAGAACTTTTTTCCCAGCTTTACTGAGATATAATTGACATATAAAATTTGTAAGTTTAAGATGTACAATGTAACAATTTAATATACATATGTATTGCAAAAATAATTACCACAATAATGTTACTTAACATAGTCATCACCTATCTCACATAGATACAAAGAGTGTGTGTGTGTGTGTGTGTGTGTGTGTGTGTGTGTGTGTGTGTTCGCTGAGAACTTTTTTCCAGTTTTATTGTGATATAATTGTGTCCAATGGTGAGGCAAAGGTGTAATGGCCACCGTAACAAGAATGCATCTTCAGACCAAAGAACAATGCAGGCAATTCCAGACTACAACAGAATTATTATAGGGTAATTTACTTACAGTGACATAGGGTCAGAGCAGACAGATGACCCAGCTGTTCTGCCCAAATTATTCTCTGCTAATAGACCCTTGTTATAGTACTTTTTTAAATACTGTAACTCAGGTACTAAGGATTGACAAGACAAAGGGACAAAGAATGTAGTTTGCTCCAGGGGCCATACCTCCTGGTGGTTTTGTAGGTACTATCATCAGTTTGATACATATCTCAGTTGTCATGACATTCCAGCCATTACCAACAAAAATATTTATGGCTACATTTTTTGGGACACAGATAATCATCAACTAGAGGGCTTTGATATGCTTACTAAGGACAGTGTGGTTGATCAAAGGTCGCAGCATGAAAGATATCTGGGACACAGAAATGGAGTTAGTTTTGTTCACATTACATTTATACAAATTGACATATAGCACTGTATTAAGTTTAAGGTATACATCATAATGACGACTTACATATATTGTGAAATTATTACAATAGGTTTAGTTAATATCCATTATCTCATACAGATACCAAAAAAAGAAAATAGAACTTTTTTTTGTTATGATGAGAACTCTTAGGATTTACTCTTAGTAACTTTCAAATATATCATACAGCAGTGTTAACGAGAGTCATCATATTGTACATTATATCCTCAGTACTTACTTATCTATAACTGGAAGTTTGTACCTTTTGACCACCTTCATCCAATTCCCCCACCCCTCACCCATGCCTCTGATAACTACAAATCTATTTTTCTATATGAGTCTCGATATTTTTTTTTTAGAGTCCACACATGAAATCATACAGTATTTGTCTTTCTCTGTCTGACATATTTCACTTAGCATAATGCCTTCAAGGTCTAATCATGTCACAAATGGCAGGATTTCTCTTTTTTATGGCTGAATTGTATCCGTGTGTGTGTGTGTGTGTGTGTGTGTGTGTGTGTGTGTCACATTTTCTTTATCATCTGTGGATGGATATGTAGGTTGTTTTCACATCTTAGCTACTGTAGATAATGCTGCTATGAACATGGGGGTGCAGATATCAGTAAACTGCTAAAGGAAATTCCGTATGACCAGAAGTGCAATTGCTGGATCATATGGTAGTTCTATTTCTAGTTAAGGACCCTCCATACTATTTTCTCTAGTGGCTGTGTAAGGCTGTACAAGGGTGCAAATACTGGCAGATATGGTTTACTTCGAGCCACCAAAGTAACAGTCTACCACAGGATAGCTTTCCCACCCCACTCCTCCCGCCCCAAGTGTCCTGTAGTTGTATATCTGTCATTACCTCTAACTGTATTGATTCTTTAAAATAACCAAAAGAGCTTGTTTAAACAGTGTCCAACATGTTTGATTAACAGGTCATATCCCTAATTATTATTAAATCGGTATTTTATTTCTTTGCCCCCTATTTTCACCATTTCTGTCAGGCATATTCATAACCATGCCAAAATAGCAGTGACTGAAATCTTTTCAGGCTATTGTATCTTCCCCAAACTCTACTGTCATTAAAAAAAAAAAACGAAAAAAAAGCACTGTATGGGTAGCCGGATGGCTGGGTTGGTTAGAGTGCGTGCTCTGAACAACAGGTTCAATTCCTACATGGGCCATTGAGCTGCACCCTCCACAACTAGATTAAAGGACAACTACTTGGAGCTGATGCGCCCTGGAGAAACACACTGTTCCCCAATATTCCCCAATAAAATTTATTTTTAAAAAAACCACTATAGTTGAGAGACTTCATAAGGGTTTAACTACAATCAACTTCCACCTTTCTGAGCTGTACTATTATTTCTTTGGAGAAAAGGAACTTCACCTCATACATCTTTAGGAATGCTGTCAGCTTCAAGAAACAAACTACCTAAGCTTCAAAGACATAAAAGGTCAGACAGTAAAGACCTTTGATTATCTTATACAATATCTAGAGATGGGTGGCTCCAAGCTTGATGCAGCAAGCTCAATGACATCATCAAGTATTCAGGAGTTTTCTATCTTTCCATATAACCATCTTTAGCATGTTAGCTTTTCATCTTTAGACTTGTCCCCTCATAGTCACAAGATGCTCGTCAACAACCACACTTAAGGGAAAAGGGAAAGATGGAGTCTGCTCTTGAAGCTTTGTCTTTTTATCTTGGAGGTAATTTTTTTCCGAGAAGCTGCCTTCCCTCGATTTCCGTCAGACTCCAGACTACCCTAAACTTTCAATGGATCTGCAATTACAATATTATCTAGAAATAAGAATCGAACACCACCAGGCAGGAAAAACCCACGCGAAGTACAGCCAAGACCGTACGGAGGCTATTTTTTAACTCAACATATCGCAGGAGAATCATGGAGATAGAGACGGAAGAAAACTCCCCAGGTCACGGCCACTGGCGTGGCTCTTCAATCTCCCGAAAACACTCTGGGCGAACTGCTAAACGCGGTCTTCTTACCCACTTCAAACATGGCCGCCAAGCTCCAGGCTCCTTTACCTCCGGATCAGGGCGACAGCTCCGGCTTCAAGCCCATTTCCAAAAGGGCTTCCTGCCGCGGTGCTGCGGCTCTGAGTGCGCACGCGCGACCACAAGCCCTCTTCCTGGCAAAATGGCGGTGGGGTTGATGTGCGGGCGCCGGGAGCTTCTGCGCCTGCTGCGGCCCCAGCGTCAGGTAAAGATGCCCCCCGGCTGAGCGTCGGGATGCTGCCCCGTCCCTGTGACCCGAGCCAATGGCAACTCGTCCTGGGGGGCAGGAGCAGACGCCGCCCTGCTTCCCGGGACCTGCGTCCTGTGACCTCGGGTCGCGTGAGGACGCGGAAGGCTTACCTTCTTCAATCCTGCGGGTCAGGGGCTCCGTAGCGTTGTCAGTTCCCGGAAACAGGCCTCACCCCTGTCGAGGAAACCTCAGCCTCGATTTCTGGGCCCCGGGGTGGGCTTGCGGTAGCCGAAATCCGGGACTCAGCGTGCCTTCGGGCCTGCTTTCTGCGCGCGGAAAGTTGCAGTGTCCTCTCCTGTGGTAGCCGGCTGCCTGCCTCTTGGGGGGCGGAGGGAGCGTAAGGAGCGACTTCTGGTCGGGATAAAAGGACTTCATCCTCCCTTTCCCCGCTCAGTTCCACAGCGTCCCAGGACCTTCGCAGTGGCCCCGGACACCGCTGGCCGCGGGGCTCTGGTTCCCAGGCGGCCCGTGCTGCAGGCGCCCGCAGTATGTCCTCCTCGGGGCCCCTAGCCCCCGTGGCCTCAGTATCTCCGCCATCTCTTTTGCAGAAGCCCAGGTAAAAAGCGTTTCCTCCCTGCAGTGTTAGGAGTGGTGCTACTTGGTTGATTTGTTTTTATTCTGTTTTGAATAGGGGTAAGTGGAATGTGGAAGAGAGTACTTGTCCACACTCCACATAGCTCCCCAAAATGGTAGTAGCATCTCTGCTTGGGATAGATAGATTTTCACATCATTTGGGGGAATGATGGCGAGTACAGCAGAAGAGATTTACGTTATATACGAACCATTGTTTCCCAGAGTGGTGGCAAACCACTGATGGTGATAAGAAATGTTATTCCAGGGCTGTGTGTATTAGAAAAAATGTAACTTCCATGTCGTATACATGATTTCATAGATGTTGATATTTCTGAGGATGAGACCAAGTAGATATTTTGGTCTTAAAAACAGTTTTAAAGGGAAGTTATGAGTATAATAGTTTGAGTATGTACAAAATCATTCCAGTGATAATCAAATGACTGAAGTTGAGGAAACACTGATACAAGAAATAACTTCCCAACATGAAGGGAAGTCATAAAATCTTACTCTTATTTCCCTACCTAGGGGTCAAAATACAATGTCATTTTTAAGCTTCGAATTCTGTGGACACTGTAGGGTAACCTGGAAAAACGAGAATTAGGGAGTCAAGAGAACAACCCAATACTGGTTATCATAAGGGGTCCCTCGATTTCTGTATGACCCCTCTACTGAATATTGCACATGGCTTCCTTTTGCACAGGTTCAGGCCCCTCCGGTCATTCCTGCAACTCCCTCACCTACAGCGATAACTGAGGTGGCTCCTGGAGAGACTGCAGATATAGTCCAGGCTGCAGCAGAACAGAGCTTCACTGACCTGGGGCTGGGGTCATACACCCCAGTGGGACTGATCCAGAATCTACTAGAATTTATGCATGTTAACCTAGGCCTGCCTTGGTGGGGGGCCATTGCTGCATGTAAGGAATACATCCTGGGGTGGATGAAAATGGGTAGTTAAGGATGGAACTTTAAAGATAGCAGCAGTTCTGTGAATGGAACAAGGAAATAGTTACCGAAGTTTAGGGGTCAGAGAAGCAGATGATTCTAATGAGGGGTAGAGGCTCTTGATACTTAGATGTACTCTCCCTATATTTTCTAAAGGGCATTATAAAACCACTAGAACATCTACAATTCAAGACATATACATGTTGGAATGTGAACATGGGGTTAGAGTAAGGGGACCTTGTTAACAGTGATAAAGCCACTCTGGTTTAGAGTAGAAGTTCGGGTCAGGTACTTAAACCCCCAAATCGGGAAGACACTCACGTTGCTCCTCTTTAGGCAAAAACCTGTGCTTCACATTCTGTGTTTTCCTACACCTTACTCCAGCCATCATCCTGTATCTCCCTGTGTCTTCAACTTCTTCCTCTTTATTGCCCTCCTCTAAACATATAAGCATGCTTAATCATACCATGTACGATTTCTTGAAGGAAATTGTTTCTCTTCATTCTTAGTTCACCTTTAACTACCATCCTATCTTTCTCCTTCCTTTCATAGCTGTTATTTAAAAGTATTCTGTATCCATGGGCTCACGTCTTTCTTTCCACTCTTTGATCCTCAGCGATCTGACTTTCAGTAACACCACTTCGTTCTAACTGCCAGTTACTTCATTGCTAAACCCACATTTCTCTTCATACTTGACCTTTCTGTGTTAGACTCTTGAGATTTTGAAATATATCCCTTGGCTTTTGTGACAGTCTTTTCTGATTTTCGTCCTGTCTTTCTAACCACACCCTCCCATCTCCTTTGCCCGATACACTACCTACCTCTTCAGTGCTGGTATCCTGGGTTCCATCCTCACTTAGCTCCCGTCTTTCCACTGCAAAAACCTATACCTTTACTCTCACTACCCCCATCTCTTTTTAGCCCACACCCACTTGCTTATCTATAGGTACAGTAAACTAAATAAATATTTGTTGGAATGATCAGGAAATAACGAAATACAAGAAATAGGAAGGAGCTAATAGGAAGGAGTATGTCACCAGTTTACCTCCTGCTCCAGGGATTTCTAGGGCAGCTGCTTTCACACTTCATTCCTGGGAGCCCCAGAGTTCGTAAAGGTATCTCTGAGCAAAGCAAAGGCCAGAGCTTAAAGAATCCAATAGCCAGACTCCCCCCTCACCTAGGGCAACCTCATTTTATCTGTTATGTATATTGGGACTACACTTATAATTGGGGGCTTTTCCATTGATAATAGAAAAGTTTGGAAACCATTGATCTAGAAAAGTGGTTTCTGTCACCTTTTGTTCAAAGAAGCAAGCAGGATTCCTGGTCATTTGCTTAGGGAAGTTAATGCTAGATTTTTGTAATGTCAAAGCAAAGACTGAGCCTTGAAGTAACTAAGTCATACCCCTGCCCTTTGCTTTGGGCCTCTTGGGCATGAGTCAGTGTGAAAAAGACTAGAATAAGAGAGACCCTTTCAGTGAGGACCTAAAGATCTTCAACCTTCTAGCTGCAGAACTGCTTTAATTTTACTCCAATCCTCGTGTCTGTTTTCCAGGTACAGTTTTTGCCCGCTGCCTGGTGTTTCCTCTCATTGTGAAGGGCCAACGAGAGGCAGCCAAGATCCACAACCACATGCCAGAGATCCAGAAGTTTTCCACTCGGATCAGAGAAGCCAAGTTGGCAGGAGATCATGTTGAGTGTGAGTCAATTGCAGAATGAGCGTGGGAGAAGACCACATTTGTACTTTTCCTGACATTCTGCTAAGGGAAGGGAACAACCTAAGTCAGGAGTTGCTACAGTTGGACAAGTCCTGAAGGGTTACCTGCTTCTTGGGCCTAATACTTTCAATGACTGGCCAGGGTCAGTTAGAAATGTCACGGGCCACGTGATGGAGATGGTTACTTCCACTGTCGTAACTGTCCACCCAACCATTAACTTCGCCTCACTTCAGTTTACAGGGCCTCCTCGGAGATGACATTTTATCAGAAAAAGCATGATATTAAACTCCTTAGACCTCTCATTCTACCTCTTACACAGGTAAGCAAAAACATTTCCCTTATTTTATCCTGAACCAATCAGATTATCTCGTTTCCCATGCCCTAGACCCCCAAAAAGCAGGTGATGGTGGTGATAAGCATGGCTTTCAATAATGCAATAATGGAAATGTCCCCTGTGCTAACAGTCCTGACACTGTTTATCCTGTGTAACAGGCCCCAATCTTCATCTCCTTCTTCATTGCCTTGAGAGAAATGGCCAGCCTTCCTGTGCCCAGTCTACAGACAGGTGGCCTCTGGTGGTTCCAGGATCTCACACTATCTGACCCCCTCTACGTATTACCACTGGTAGTCACTGCTACAATGTGGGGTGTCCTTGAGGTAAGCCCAGGTTGGCCAAATGCCAGGCCTGCAAAGCAAACTGGGAGTAGGGGTAAAGTATTTGTGCAGAATGGTCATTCTCACTCCCTGGAAAAAGAGTTCATGGGTAAGAAATTTGAACCACAGTCACTAAAACTGATGTGCATTTGCTATTCTTCCTCTGCCTTTTTTTTTTTTTTTTGGCAGCTAGGTGCTGAGACTGGTGTACAAAGTGCTGACCTTCAGTGGATGAGAAATGTTATGAGATTGATGCCCCTGGCAGTCTTGCCCATAACCATCCATTTCCCCTCGGTAGGTAGTGGCGTAGGGGCTGGCTCCAAGTCCTTCCACCTAGCTTAGCCACCTCCCAGCAAGCTGACCTGCGATGCCGTTTCTGAGTACCTTCTCTTCCTCCTCCTCCAGGCAGTGTTCATGTATTGGCTCTCCTCCAACCTGTTTTCCCTGAGCCAGGTGGCTTGCCTACGGATTCCTGCTGTACGCAGTGTACTTAAAATCCCCCAGCGTGTTGTGCACGATTCCAGCAAATTACCTCCACGGGAAGGCTTCTTACAGAGCTTCAAAAAAGGTAAGGGCCTGTCCTGTGAGAATCAGGGCCAGGGAAAAGTGGCCTAAAAATGGGTATGAGATCGACTGTCTTACTTCTCTTTCCGTAGGCTGGAAGAATGCTGAACTCACCCATCAGCTACAAGAGCGTGAACGACGTATGCAGAATCACTTGGAGCTAGCAGCTAGGGGTAAATAACCCTTTCAGGCTAAATTTTGTCACTGTTTCTTCCTTTCTTTTGTTCATTGAGATTCTCTTCTTCCTCCAGGTCCCTTACGACAGACTTTTACCCACAACCCTCTGCTACAGCATGGAAAAAATCCCTCTCCCAACCCCCCGAACAGCAGCAGCAACAAACCAAAGTCAAAGCAGCCCTGGCGTGACACGCTTGGCTGAATGCTGTTCCCTGCTCATAGTGGCAGGAACTCTCTTCAAAGACTAAGCCTTAGAACAAGATTCGACGCTGGTTCCTTGCCCCAGACCTAGGAACTGTGGGACATGGAGATGTTCGTTTTCAATGTGGATTTCACTGCAGACTCTCCTGCCTAAGTATAAGACCACTGGGAAGCCAGGTGATCTTCCCTTCCTCAGAATTAGGAAACATCTGTACTGTACGCTGCTTCCTGATATTTATTAAACGGACAGATGGATTATGTGCTTCAGAAAACTGAAGAATACATTGAGTGGTGATTGCTCTTGCTGGCCCATACTCTTAGGGAGTGTCTCAGTGTAGTAACCTGGCATTAAGGAGCTGAGGCCCCCACCCCGTAGATGTGCTGTTCCAGTCACATTTGCGTTGCAGTCTTAGAGGTAGGTATGCCTGATGAGATTGTATCTAAATAGAGTAGCCATACTTACCCCAACATTACCTATAAAATATCTTTTAAGAAGTAGATACACTGAAATTCTTGGTGATAATTAAGAGGAATGGAAGTTGATTTAGTTTTTGTCTAATATTTTGCTGCAGCAGCTTAGATGTTTTTTTGTGTAGAGACTGTTTGCATCAGCCTTCAGCAACTGGATTGAGAGGGAAAGAAATGCTCAGATACTTTCTAGCATAAGATTGTTTTTAGTCTTCCTACCAGGCTAATAGGAACTGTCCCACAGACACTATGTAAAATGAAGCCACTCAAAGCTTAGGAACATAACCCTTTTATTGTCCAGCACCTGTAGTTTCATGTCTCTGTAAAGGAGACAGGAAGTTTGGAGCATTGTTGGCCCTTTTAAAGGAAAGGAGGAGTAGGTAGGCACACCCACAGGTGAGTGACTATCTTAACACACGGGAATGTGCTACTAGAACCACCAAGCCTGCATCTGACAAGCTCCCACCACAGTCTGCTTTATCATCGCTTTGAAAATATCTGGAACAATATCTAGCAAAACAAATAAATTACTGTCCGTCTCTCAAAAAGCAAGTTCCAAGGTTGCTGAGGCTGCCTACATGAGGCTTCCAGACAGGTGCCTCCAAAGAAGTGAGCTTTCCTTTTCAATTTCCTTGGCTACCGCCAGTAAGAGACAAGAGGCCCCTCCTTTCACATCTCAGGATTCCAGGTGTTACTTAGACTTGGGATCTTGTTGCTTGGGCATCTCTCCATCTTCCAAATCCATCTCTGCAGCAACTGACATACAGAGGAGCTGGAGGTACCGGGTGGTAGACGCTACAAAGAGAAGTTTGAGTCAAAACTGAGAAGAGATGAACTGGGCTGAGTTCAAATGCACTGAGTGGGATTGGGCCTGAGGTGACGATTTGGTTAAGCCTTAGGGTTAACAATTAGAAGAGGCTATGACAGAGGTGACATGGAAGAGGATGTGCAGAAAAGGCAAACAAAACAAAAAAACCATGTTGTACATTATTAGTTGAGCCAGCTGAGGAACCAAGGCTTACCCACAATCCTTCGGAGGCAAAGAGGTCGTTTTTGTTTTGGCACTCTGATGATGAGGAAGTAAAAGGGCAATCCTGAGAGGGCAATGGCAATGCCGATGAGGGAGTTGATGGTATCACTATAAAGTGGAACAGCCACCAGGAAGATGGTGCAGAGGCAGAAGACAATGGGGAAGAAAAGGCTGAGCTAAGGGCACAGAAGAAACAACTAGAAGTTAGCTCAGGATTGACAGCCAAAATAACCCCACCTCCTGTGAAGATCAGAGAACTTTCCATCCCCTTTATCTCAGCACATTTCCACCAGCAAGTCCTAGACAAAGGTTTCTGAATAAACTGTCCTATAAGAATCCCCAGAACAGGTAGGATGGAGGTGAGTTACCTTGAGGGAACGAGGACGGTCAGGCTGCTTCCAGCGCAGATAAAGTTGACCCACAATTGAGAGCCCCACAAAAAACCAGTAGCTGAAGCTGTAGTAGTTAATGAGCTGGAAGATGTCCTCCACGCACAGGTAGATCAGCGCCATGATACCCTGTAAGCACAAGCCCGTCAGTGCCTCTCATGGCCTTTGTAACTCAAGGCACTTTTCACTCCCCTTTACCTCCCACAAATCCATCCCTTTGTCAAGTCCTCAGTCTCCCCACCTGACCTTTCCTGTTCCCACTCTCTAGCACCCGATTTCAATACCTTATTTCCTATTAAGTCAGTAGCCTCTCAATTGGTTTTTCAGCCAATTCTTCAAGCCTTTGCGCCATTCACCCCCTATAAAGCAGAGCTCAAAACAACTCCAAAATCTTTTGCTTAAAAGCTTCCCCATGATGGCTCCATCCTACATTTCCAGCTTCTCTCCTACCACCCAACTCCACACTGCTTTACCTCAGAACTGTCTGGTGCTATTTCTCTTCACCTAAAGCCCAAGTCTACCGTTTGCAGCCCTAACCTTAAGAATCTATTTCAAATGCACTTAGTCAAAGACGTCTTTCCTGATTCACCCTCTGCCCCCATGGAAGTGATCATTTCTTCCCTTAAACACTGCATCCCTCATGGCTGTCATTAGAATCCAATGTGCTTTATGCTTATCCTAGACCAAAGGAGGTTACCATTCCTTAGAGAAGATAAATTCTGTTAGGAACCACCACAGCAGTTGGCACAGTGCCTTGCCCATGGTGGGTGCTCCATTAATAATTTTCTATTGCAGTCTCCTTTAGAGCTTTCAGGACGCTAGAACAATTGCATCTACTGTTACTAAAGTTTCCCCCACAATCACTTTTAGCCTCACCCTTGGGATCACTTACATTGAAGAGCAGAGCAGGCACTGGTGTGAACCGCTCAACATGAATCATGCAGATGGCATCAGGGAGATGGCCTTCTCTTGAGCCCACAAAGAAAAGCCTATTTTGGGTAAGATAGGAGAGGCTGAGAAATTTATAGGACATTGGATGTGGCCTGGTTCACGTGCCACAAGCCCTCCCTCTCTGCCATCCCATCCAAGAAAATTTGAATAATATGGAATGGAGTTCAGTATTGAAATTAGTAAGAACTAGAGGCTGCTGGTGGAAACGAGCAAAGAGGCTGTGAATATTTGGGGAGCACAGTAAAGTCTGGGTCCTGTAAGTTCTGCCTCTCGTGCCATAGTTCATAATACCCTCCAGTAAAAGATGCCATTCGTACCTAGAAGCAGCCACAATGGAGGCATTGAGGCCACCAAAGCAGGATAATGCAACTGCCAGTGGAATTGTCCAGTTGAATATTCCAAAAATCTGGTCTGCAAATGTCTAAGAAAAAGAGTCATTAGGGATGAACAGGACAGGCGTGCCCCCACATTCCCACTACTAGGAAGCCAGCCCTTCTCCCACAACAAGGCTAATGACCTTGCAAGCCCAGTGTCCTTTCAAGGACTACCCCTTTCTTGGGACTTTAAAGAACTTCAAAATACCCAGAAGCCCACAAACACCCTCAGCCTTCTCCTGCTGGTAAAAATCATTTACCACAGCAACAGCGTCACTCTCCAGGATGTCCTTCATGTCTAGCACGGTGTAATAGGCCACATTGGTCAAGATGTAGATGATGGTGACAATGGGCATGGAAATGGCAATGGAGAGGGGCAGGTTCCTACAGCCGAATAGAATAATGGATACATTAGTCCCACGGTCACATCCCCATCTCACCTTTAATCCTTAAGACTGTCACACTTGTGGCATTCCCCAGTGACAGCCATTGCTGCCTAGGAGAGGGGCTCAAGCTTTGAACTCTTAAGAACTAAAGATCATCAAGGGAAAGGCGTATCATATTTGGAGAAAGGGGTATGCAAGAAAAAGATTAACACAACTATGTCACAGGACAATAGCACAGAAAGATGGGGGGTTTTTGGTGTTTTTATCCAAGGATTCTTTCTCTAAAATTGTAAACATTGAAAAGAAGTGTAAACATTGGAAAATTTGTCTTAACGTTGAGAAATAGAAGAAGAAATTATGGAGGCAAATTGTGAAACCTAACATCTCCAGAGAATAACAGCCCCTTAGTAAGAAGAACAATATGTGTATCTGAACAAGTAACCTGGGAAATATGTCCACCCCACTCCCTTATTCAGTTTGAGAACCTTGGGTACCATCTAACTGGTAGCCAAGAGAAAGATGCAAAGACCTCTCAAGGTCCCTCTGGCCCAGTAAAGCCATGCTCTAATAAACATTCTTTACAGTGAGATGGTGAGGGGAGGAGGGGGGCGGAGTGGAGGGGGACAAATAGTCTCTAGTCTTTCAGCTTCAGTCCGGTAGTTGGAAGCACCATCCAAGGCTGGATCCTACTTCTGTTAGCTGCTCCCAGGCTTGCCACACTGGGTGTCTACCAAGAGTATTCTTGTTTCTCAAAGCCAAAAGGAGTTTATTATTATTCTTTTGGCCAAAAATGTATAAAAACCACTTCCTGGCAAATCTTAGTTCCCAGAATCATTGAATTTTTAGAGACAGGGAAGGCTCTAGAGACCATACAATTCAACGCCCTCTATTTACAGATAAGGAAGCAGACAGATGTCAGGACTCCCTTCAAGGTCATCCAACAAATCAGTGGAAAGACGGGCTCCAGACCCTTTCACTCCCTTCCAGTGCTCTTTTCACTGCATGACTTCAGGGGGATTTAGAAAAACACTGGTGAGATGATACCACTGAATGACTGAAATAATACCACTGTCAGTGTGAATGAGAAAGGATCAGAAGTGAAACAAGTTTTCAGGGAGTCTATAACCTTAAGTACTCTCTGGGGATAAAGGTGGGTGACAGACCTATCAAGAAAAATCTATTAAAAAAGGGGAGGGGTGGCCAGTTAGCTTAGTTGGTTAGAGCGCAGTGCTCATAATACTCATAACACCAATGTCGCTGGTTCAATTCCCACATGGGCCAGTGAGCTGCGCCCTCCACAACTAGACTGAAGACAAAGACTTGACTTGGAGCTGATGGGTCCTAGAAAAACACACTGTTTCCCAATAAAAATTGGGGAAAAAAAAAAATTCTTTTAAAAAAAATACACAAGCAGAAGTTACAACCTGCCTTAACTGATGCACGAATGAATGAACAGATGTGGAAAGGCCTTTAAAAAACATTAGAAAGAAAGTAAGAAAGTAAGAAAAGTTCGTATCTCAGCTCTGTCACTATGATCACGGACAAGTTACTTTCTGGGCCTCAGGCCTCGCATCTGTTATCATCAAATGGGGCTGACAAAAATCTATCTCTGCAGTGGTGGTATGCTGTCTGGCACACAGAAGCAGCTCAGTAAATGATGGCTATCATTGCCGTGAAAAGTTGACGGTGAGGTACCTACCTCTCAGGATTCTTGATCTCTTCGGTGACATAGTTGAGGGTGTCCCAGCCCGAGTAGGAGAACAGAGCTGAGTACAGTGCCAGGGCAATGTCGCCCATTGCAAATGATGAACCCTCAAAGGAATTCTCAAAGTGATTCGAGGCTCCTGGAACCAGAGAACATGGAAAGGCAGAAGAATTAGTGACCTACCTCCCAACCTCAAGGTGATCCATGAAGGAGTGGAAGAATATGAAAATAACAGCTGGTGAATGGCTTTCAGGTTAAGAGACCTGAGAGAAAAATAATACTGGTTGGTGACTGACTCTCCCATCCAGAGGGCCTTAGACTCCCAAGCAATTTTGGCAGCAAGGGGACCAGTGATGGAACAGGGAACCGAAGACAGGCATCTACAGTGATGGGCCAGAATGCAGGGTACATGCAGAATGGGGATCTTGACAGGAAGGACCCGGGATGGCTTTCTAGGAATAGAAGGGCTGGAGAACAGGAGTGATGTAGTTCTGTCCTGCCCTGCAAGCTGCCCGGCTCCGCCCGCTTTGTAACAACAGACAGAGCTGATACGGGTGAGGGAAGGGCAGGACTCAATACACCCAGGTCAACAGTAGTTGTAGGGTAGGTGTTCAGACTGGCAACTAGACAGTACTGGGTATAAGGAGGTCATTTCTACCCTTGCCCACTCCCAAGTGGAGAACAACTGTAGCCACAGCACTGGGCTTACCAATCTGCAAAAGCCATCTCCCAGGACATGGCTGTCAGCCCTTTTGCCAAAATCAGCCTCCTCTGGGAGGCAGCATGCATAGAACTATAAAGACAGTCTTCGGGGCCAGTTTGCCTGAGTACAGATTTCAGCTCCATTACTTACTAGCTAGGGACTCGGGCAAGGTACTTAATTCTACAGCCTCATCTATAAAATAGAGATAATAATAGTACCTACCAAATGAGATAATACACAAAGGGCACTTAGAGGAGTGTGGCTTCTAGAAAATGCATAACAGATGTCAGTGGCTATTGTGATTTCTTACCCTGGCCAAGTCTAACAATGCCTGCGATGATGACAGCGATCAGAGCCACTACTTTAGCATAGGTGGAACCGTCTTGGACAATTGTTCCCCACTTGACATAGGCACAGTTAATGAAGGTTAAGAAACCTAAAAGAAAAATAACAGTGATTGGTGACTGATTCTACCATCCAGAGGGCCTTAGACTCCCAAGAAAGTCTAAGAAAGTTTTCCCGTACCAGTCGCCAAAGTAGACCTTTGGCCAAAGACAGAAGTGTTGGGCTCAGACCTGCTCTGCATTGGAAACTTCTGCCCAGAATGTCCTCACCATTGTCATGCAAAGGCACTTGCTAAGCACCTGTGTACATCGCACCACAAACAGACACATATACACATCCTCAGTGGGATGACACAAACAGGAGACCAAACCATGACTGGATTTGCTTACATACAAAAGCGCTCTCGGCAGTGGCAGGCAACTGGTAGCTGGAGGGGATTAGTGATGTGTTCAGAGCTGTTGGCTCTGAAAAGTCACGGTTGCTCCCTCCTATCCACCCTCCTACCCTGTGATACGGGCTCCAGGGCCCAGAGCTCTGATGCTGTGGTGTTACTGTTAACCTTGATGAGTCCTGTCATGATTTGTCAATGTCTGGGCCAGCAGGTCAGGACATGTGGCCAAGGATTAGGATGGAGGCCAGACTTCTGCTACTGCCTGCCAGCACAGCTGCTTGTTTTGGGGCTTGGAAAGATTCTTGGAACCGAGGTTCCCATAGAATGGAGACACGGCATTTTTCCTGACTGGACAATGCAAACGTAAGAGCTACAAACATTCCCCAAGTCCTTCTACCCTGAGGAAGAGGCAATCCCTTTACCTGGATGAACTTCGGTAAAGTTCATGGATCACCTTTAGAGCCAGCATTCTTATCCTGTGGCTTCCACAAGGCCTGAAATTCTTTCTAAGGTGCTATGTAGATATGTCCAAAGTATATGCATTTTTCTAAGTAAAGGGTCCATAGCTTTTGTCAGAATCTCAGAGAAATCCATTACCCCAAAAAAAGTTACAGTCTACTTCAGAAGCAGAAATCCAAGAAGGGAAGCCCACACATGCTGTGAGGTTAACCAATAGCCTCAGGATGTGGCAAGGAAGAAAGTCAAAAGAAACAATTCTGAAACTCAGCAGAATGTTCTTCCAACCTCTTAATGTCCACCAACCTTCCCTACTGTGGCAGAATGAATTGCTTCACTGCTCCCTCCTTCCCAGCTCAGCAACTGGAGCACAGGAAGAATAGCCTTCTCCCTAGGGCTGCAAGGGCAAGGTCAGAGTCAGCCTGCCTTATCAGTGGAGAAAGTGAGGCCCAGTGCTGGGCTTGCCTGCTTCAGGCCACCAACAGTCAAGAAGACCTCCCTGTCTCAGTTCTGGCAGTGGCATGTCCCTCAGTGTCCCTAGTCCTCCGGTTTTGTTGTGCCCTGGCCTCATCACACTCTGACCAGAGGCTACTTCGTCCTGAGAAGCAGGAAAGACCAGCCTCTCTGCATAGCTGTTCTTTCTTCTGTCTCTACTTCCCCCTCCCTAACATCCCTCCCATTCTACTCACTGCCCAAATTCCTTACTGTTTTTCCCAGAAAAGGAACATTCCCGTCCCATACAAACACTTTTCTGCCTAATAAACAGGACAATAACAACCAAATCATATCACAGGGCTGGACAAAAATGCATGCGTCACTCCAGGCCACCCCAGTGCTAAGTTAATAATTAAAGACACAACCGTATATTCTGCACAAGCACACTACAAAATGACCAAAGTGCCTGTGTCTTACCCTCCACAAATCTTTCGGATCTGTTGATCCCCCTCAGCCAGTCATCCACCCCTTACTCCCCGTTGGACTTCTGCCTCCAGCTATTCACCAGCCCTTATGCCCCTTCTCTCCCTACTGTAACCCTTACCCCTAACCGCTGGGGCTCTGCTGCGGGCTTACAAATAGAACTGGAGCCAGGGACAACTGATGCTGCCATAGTCACAATGGAATGGGATCTCCTAATTAAAATTCACAGTTAGCCCTTAGGGTAACCACGGGTCACAGTGCCAAACTGGGGTAGGCTAAGGAACTAGTTGTGGTTCAGTCAGTCTGCAGCCATAGACCACAAGGTTCTGTTCTCAGCTCTGTCCAGGAATGTGGGCCAGGAAAAGCCAACTCATCATCCTTTATCATAACAAATTCTGAAATGAAAATACATGGATTGTTTATATTTTAATCCCTATTGCTTCTCTACTCCCATATCCATCCATTTGTATCCCTTTTTTCACCCACCAGTTTTCCCGCTCCCCCACTCCTGAATCTTATTTCTCAGCCGCTGGCCCACCATCTTTCCCTGATCTGCTCTCTGTATTGAGCACAAGGGGCTTGGTTTGAATGAAGAAGGGAATCCTATAGAAAGAAACAAGGAAGCAGAGGAACTGCCTAAAGAGACTGGCCCTCACCTTCCCCAAAACCCAGCTTCCTCCAGGGCCTCTTGGCCATGGAACAGGAAATGAGTATGGCAGGCAGCAGTGCTGACTGGGCTCTTTGTCCCCACCCCCAGCGGATACAGCTGACCAGAGGCTCCAGAGCCCAGCCAAGTGCACCGTTCTTGAAGCAGAGCCCAACCTCCTGCTTCAGAGGCAGGGAAGGGGTGGGGACCATGGGGTTAGAAAATAGAGGCTACTAACTGCAAGTTAGCTTCAAGGACAGAGATGCCCTACCCTCCTACCTCGAGGTGCAATTCAGTCTCCACCCAACACTGGCCCAAGTCCACAGGAAGATGGCCTGAAATTACCTTGGACCCTTGACGCAGGTGCAGCTCCATTCCTGCACTGGAGAAAGGAAAACCTGCAAGGAAGTCACCTATAATCATCTAAAGAGATGCTTCTGAATGGATCATCAAACCCAGCCTATCTGGGCTCCTGGAGTAGGAGGCTAGTTCTAGCACTAAGGCCCGGTGTCAGCTCTGGAACTAAAAGCCAGGGAAGCACCATCCAGGTTGATCCAGAACAGAACAAAGCTTGCAGGCCTACTCAGGATCAGATGCCCAGATTTAGTTGAGATGCCCAAACTAAAATGTCCCTGAAAAAGAACAGTAAACCTACAAACCTTGCAGCACCATTAGTTGTAAATGTATTAGGTTGGTGCAAAAGTAATTGCGGTTTAAAAGGTTAAAAATAATCGCAAAAACTGCAATTACTTTTGCACCAACCTAATATGTATAATGTAACACACAAAATTTAGGCCGGTATTGAATCCATTTTCTGTTTCAAATGCCCAGGGACTATAAAACCTCAATACTTTAGTAGACAACTCATATCATTTTTAAAGAGATCAATGGCTCTTCTTTCCACTAAGCCAAAAACATCTTCCTCGCAACTTCTACCCAGTAAGTCCTAGAGCTACACAGAATCAAACTAAAGCCTCTTCCATATAATAACCCTTCTTATCATTAAAGATGTATGTCCTGTCCCCCTTGAGTCTTCCCTCTTTTGGGCTAAAAACCCATTTTCTTCAATCTCTTGTGTGACAAATATGGCTTCCAGACCACTCCCTCTCCCAGTTCTCTCCTCTGCATTTACAGTAGTTCACTTTGTTCGTGTCTCCCTGGAGACGTGACACACACAGGAAACTCCAGACATTTTGCAGACGATGGTGTCGCAGTTTGAACTCACTGGCAACTACAACTCCTTTTTTTCCCCACCTCAAACTGATTTCCCTCTCCCTCTTTTTGGGCCTATACAAATGATTTTTTTTTAAATCCCAAATATGGAACTTTATATTGATTCCCAGTAACTTCGTGAATTTTTAGGCATCATTCCCACCTATAAAAATGGATTTTCCCCCTTAATTTTATCAGGTCAAATGCCTTTGAACTAATTTCATTGGAAGTCACTGAAAAAAATGTTGACTAGGATAGGCAGAGCCCTGTGGTCTATCCCTGTAGACCTTCCTCTATGCTGTCATTATTCTAGGACATCAATCAAGAATCCACCAAACTATTATGTAGTCCACTTTTCCACCTGGTCAACAAGAATATCCTGAGCTTGCTAAGAACTTCTCTCAAATCTGTATACGTGTGTCTCTGCTCTAGCAATCTAATGATGCTATCAAATGACTCAAATAAAATTAGTACATATTTATACTAGAATGTTCATAACTATCCCATTGTAATAGTTGAGAATTAGAAACAACTCAAATAGCAGTCAACAATAGAGTGGCTAAATCAATACAATAGAATACTAAACAGCAGTGAGAACGAACCATCTACAAATACAGACAAAAGTATGAATGAACTCCACAAACATATTAAGTGAGCAAGCCAGACACAAAAGAGTACATACCCTTTATATCCATGTACAAAAAAAAACAAAAAAAAAAAACATGCAAAACTATTCTAGAGGTCAGAATAGTGATTTTCCTTCACGGGTGCTTGGGTGCTTGGGAAGCAGGAGAGGAGTGGCTGGGAGGAATACAGGAGGGGTTCAGGGGGCTGGTTTCTTGATGTAGATGCTGGTTACATGTGTGTTCAATTTGTGAAAATTCATTAAGCTGTACACTGATGCCCTGTGCACTGTTCCTTTTGTATATTACACTTGAATAAAAAATTAAAATTGAACAAAAAATTAGTTTAGCTTAGCATAGCTTGTTTTCAGTGAACCCATACAGGTTTCTATAGATTCTCCTTTCTTATACTTTGCTAAACAGGTTTAACAGAGGAGCCTAGAATTTGGGCAGGAAATCAACTTCAAATGATCGATGCAAAATTCTCAGAGTCCACCTGTTTCTCTTTTTTGGAAAGAAAGTTATCACAGGTTATCACCTGTGGTGGGCAACCTGTGGTAGCAGAACAAAGGCCCAGGAGATAGAAGAATCAGTGTCAGAGAGACGTAAGAAAGACTTGACTAGATACTGCTGGCTTTGCAGATGAAAGGGGGCCATGAGCTAAGGAATGTGGGCAGCCTCTAGAAGCTACAAAGGCAAGAAAACAGATTCTCTCCTAGAGCCTCCAGAAAGGAATATGGCACTGCTGACACTTTGATTTTGGCCCAGTGAGACCCATTTTAGACTTCCGACCTACAGAACAGTGAGATAATAAATTTATGCTGTTTTAAGCCACTAAATTGGTGGTAATTTGTTACAGCAGCAATAGGAAACTAATACATCACTCAACAGCTTCCTTTTCACACCCTTCCTATTCTCCACAACCTGGAGATGCCTGGTGGTGGTGATTCTATCATCTCAACTAATTACAAATTCTTTCCATTTGTCTGCAAGTGGATAGTTAAAAGCATTTAGGGCTGGCCCAGTGGCTCAGGCTGTTGGAGCTCCATGCTCCTAACTCTGAAGGCTGCCGGTTCGATTTCCACACGGGCCAGTGGGCTCTCAACCACAAGGTTGCCGGTTCGATTCCCGCAAGGGATGGTGGGCTGTGCCCCCTGCAACTAACAATGGCAATTGGACCTGGAGCTGAGCTGCGCCCTCCACAAATAAGACTGAAAGGACAACAACTTGAAGCTGAATGGCACCCTCGAAAACTAAGATTGAAAGGACAACAACTTGACTTGGAAAAAAGAAGTCCTGGAAGTACACACTGTTCCCCAATAAAGTCCTGTTAAAAAAAAGAGAGACAGCGGGACGACTCATTTAATAAAAAAAAAAAAAAAAAAAAAAAAAAACCTTTTAAAGCAATTGCATGATTTATTACTATCTCCTTAACTCTCTTAGTCTTGCTTTTGTGTTGGCCTAGATCTGTTGGCCTGTTGGTTTTCTTATTGAACCCTTTCTAGGTTAGCAATCCTCTGCTAGGTACAGATAGAAGAAAAATGGAACTGTGGCCTTCTCACCACCATCTATTATCATAGAACTAACTGCCATGCCCTTGCTGTGCTCACTCTGAACATTCTTCTCAGAGCTTTGTATTGTCCTCGACCCCTTCGATGTTAGTTTATGCGGGGCATCAACCTTCAGGACAATCTTCTTCCAGTTCTGGGCCATGCCTGTATTTAGTCTTGGTTACGTCACCTCTCGCATAACCAATCTCTTGTGTATCTTGTTTCTAAAAATCTAAGCTCATCAAAAAGCAATGTGGTTACAACTAAGACTGAAAGGACAACAACTTGAAGCTGAACGGCACCCTCCACAACTAAGATTGAAAGGACAACAACTTGACTTGGAAAACAGGCCTGGAAGTACACACTGTTCCCCAATAAAGTCCTGTTCCCCTTCCCCAATTAAAAAAAAAAAAAAAAGTACTCAAAGAGTTTGTTTAAAAAAAAAAAAGCAATGTGGTTAGCTATATTTTAATAAAAATCTTTAAAACAAAGAAGAATATTAAAATAATGACACCATATTGCCGAAGTGGGGGGGAAGCAAGGTATTCAATCATATTGGTTTCTTCAGATGATTCTTTTCTTCCTAAATAAGATAATTTTCAACTATTTTATCAGAATTTCATTTTGAAGAAGCTCTTGGTCTTTTTTTTTCCTAATCCCTGGCTATGAGATTATAATTCTTTGCCCTGAACTTTTCTGCAATTTCATTGCCTAACATTTAGAATGTATTTCAGAGGAAACCCACCATTTCTTTTTCTGGGGGGGCACAGTCATTTCCTCACAAGGATTCCACATTTCCCTGGTTATGTTAAATAATAATAATAAGTCCTTATCCTTTTGAGATTCATAATGAAGCCTTTAGGGATTAAATGGTATGATGTCTTGGATTTGCTTTAAATAATCTAGTGGTGGGGTAGTTGGACGGATTAAACAATGTTGCTAATCATTCATGAACCCTGGAGTTCATCATATTATTCATCATATTATTCACTCTACTTTTGGATATGTTTGAAATTTTCCATAATAAACCATTTTTAAAAATGTATAGAGGTACTGAATGTAACGGAATGCAACTGACTTTAGCAAAAGATGCTCAGGAAGTTGAGACTTCCATCACTACCATATTTTCCCTTTTGTACAAATTTTATAATTTTTACTAGGAAAGCAGAATAGTCTCCCTATGATCTGATGGTGTGTAGTCTACACCCATAGGTACAGCATTCCTATTTCTTTTTGCTTTCATCCTCTTGTTCTCTTCACCATGCTTCTTCCCTTCGGATGGGGATTTATTTCCATGTACTGTGACTATGGGAGACCTTCAGGAAAATTCCCTAAATGGATCCTGGGAGCCTCTGATCACACCATATAATAATTCTTCTTCCCAAGGTAAACAGATAGGACTAACAGAGGCTGGTGTCCTCGTGCTCTTTCTAAGACATGGGCCACATATCTGTAATTTCTGCTGAGCTGTAAGAAGAAACCCACTTGCAGGCACAGCAGCAAGCAGTACTGAATGGTACTGTTCATTACAGTAGGTGGGGCAGTAAAATCCTTTAAGGGGGCTCTGTATCCTGGTGTACTGAAATTTCCCTCTCACTGCGGTCAAAAGAATCAAAATGTGACCTTACCCAGAGGGGGCAGCACCCCTTATTAGAGCAGGGCCTCATACGAATACATCTCTGTGATATACTACATCAATCTCAGCTCTCCTGGCAAATCCATCACTTTTGAACAAAGTATACTTTCACATCATATTCTAATCAATTATGAAATTGTTTCCTCCTTGCAGTAAAAGTAAAAAACAAGTATGTTTATTAACCTTAAATGTTTATAGATATGAGTCTAAAAGCATCACTCCCAATCTTCTATCCTATTTTCTCCAAATTCATTACTGGGCAACTTTTCCTTTATTCTTCTTTCTGTATAATACCTCATAGCCTCCCAGATTTATACTGTTATCTGTGCATTTTTTTCTCCTTTCCTTTAAAATTTCGGTTTAAAGCCTAATCAAACACATCTCTCCCACTCGCTATGAAATCTACTTTGTCCCTTGCCAGTCTATCTTGCTGGAATCTTAGCATTTACAGTCAGGCACTGTGTTCTGTGTGTTTTTTTCCTTCACATACGCGTACACAGCCTTCAACTGACAGATGAAAACTCCACCTGCCACTCAGTTCACTATCTTGAACTTCGAAGTCACCAGTGACACTTCTCAGGTGTGTTCTGACTGGTGACATCATTCATCCCACAGCAATTGGCAGAAGGATGATAGCGGTCTGTGGGCTTAATTGGTGTAAACAAGCTCTTCATCACGTTGCTCAAGAAAAACCATGGGTCTCTGCATTAGACTCGTCTACGTATAGTCAGAGTCACATTGCTCAGGGGCAGCCCAGCCCCTTAACTAGTTTTTTCAGGCCTGCCATTACCCATATGTCTCCAGAATACTCTACTGCTGCTATTTCTTCAGAAGGATCAGATTTAAGTTCTCTGAAAAAGCCTCAGAGCTGTTGCCTAAAGCCAGACATTTCCTCCTTTTCTCTACTGCTTGTTTTGTTTGTGTTGTCTAATGCTGGTTTAGAATACTCTCCACACCTTAAAAATCACTTTTTCTTCCTGGCTTCCCTGCGGTATTATTTCTTCCATCCTTCCTAGGGGCTGTGATATCTCTCAAAGACCAGATGGTCCTCAAACTCTTTTACCTTTTCAGGCTTGAGAACCATTTCGCTTACTCAGGCATCATGGGTGAGAGCATCTGGCAAGAAGACACACCAAACACAAACCCCATGGGTCACTGGATCAGATTCGTCCTACTCCGCTTCCTGGAACTCAGTCAGCACTTTAGTTTCCATGGCTGTGCACTACTCTGAGGGAGCGAGCAGGCAGTTTGTACCAGGAGGCTCTCGTATCGAACTACTCCATTTGCTCCCTTCTCAAGGCTGGCTAGTCCTTGTTATTTGGATCCTTCCTGGTTCGCTCAGCTAGGTCCAGTTCATGGCCTCAGAAAGAGGACCCCAAGCCTGAGTGAGCATCAGAATCACCTGAGAAATGTTAACTTACAGCTTTGGGGTTCCACCCCCGGAGTTCTCATGCAGGGTGTCTATGACAGCATTTCCCAGGAGAGTCTGATGATCTGCCTGCTTTGGGAAAGCTACCTTAGGTAGTAACATACAGAACAACCCTCACTTAGTGCTTCTCTGGCCTGGGTGCACACTGGCCTCAGCGGACAAACTTGAACAATGTCTAATGCTCAGGCCCCACCCAGGCCGATGAGGTAGGAAACGGGGTGGAACCCAGGTATCAGCGTGTTTTCAGAGCTCTCCAGCTGATCCTAAAGCGTGGTGACAATTGAGAAGCTGTCTTCCCACAGGCTCCATCATTTCTCCTCAGCAGCAACTTTCTGTTTCCTTAATTCACATTCTCCAAGCCAGTTCCCATTCTTCTACCCAGTGGTACAGAGTTATTTGGTTGGGGGAATAGAGAGGGAGAGGAAGGGTCTGTGAGGATTTTTTAAAACTCCCTAGGTGATTCCAATGCTCAGCCAGGGCTGGAACCCACTGTCCCTAGCTTCCTTCCCTCACTTCCCCTCCTCTAGGCTATCCCCTTAGTCGCCTATTCTGAGGCAGAGAGAAAGAGAACAGAAAAAGGAAGAGACCAAGTGTGAACCCCTGATGAGCCTTGAGGATCAACCCAGCACAGAGCTATACCCCCTTCACTGCTGGTGAAACGTTTGTTCCAAAGTAAGTTCACACTGACCTCACCTCAGAAAGAACCCCAGGCTCTGACTTCACCCTGTTTGTTGCTGTGAATGTGGAACATGAAAAGCTTCCCCACCCCCAACTTAAAATGGCTCTTGGGAAACCCCCTCTGAGAGAGATAACTAGCTTCCAAGTATGAAGTTCAAAAGGCAAAAATCAGTTGGGGGCCCAGCATCTAGCTGTTCCGCTTCATTAGCCACAAGTACATGAAGTCAATCATTCTGGTACCAGGAGAAGCTGCACAGGGATGCGTGGCCAAAGCTCTCAGACAAACACACAGAGATTTGAAGTCCTTTACAGTCCACAAGCAGCTTTAGCAGACTCAGGATGAGCTCTCTGCCCTCCCCTCTGCCCAATTCCCACAGCGGCCCTCAGCACTCCACCCCCACCACCACCACCACCACCACCCTGAGAGCCAAAAGCACACAGTGCCCTTTACAGCCATGCTGAATCTGGAACCATGTGTTCTATTCAGTCATCCAGCCGACATTTACTGAAGCACCTACTACTCGCAAGTCACTAAGCTCAAGCACCAGGGACACAAAGACTACAGCAGTCTCTTCACAGAGGCCCCTGAATCTGTGTTGCTGGCTAACTGGTATAGGAAGCAGACTAAAGACATAGGAGGTAGAATGTCCTGTTAACGAAAGGCAAAATACTCGACCAAAAGAACTAGGTCACAGGGTGGGCAAGTGTAGGCAAGACAAGGCAGGAGTATAACAACCCACGGCTGCTAACAGTGGGCCAAAGCATGTCAGCTCCAAAGAAAGGGCAGTTGGGTGGAGCTAGTCTTCTGGACAGCTAGCCCTGACTCAGCCAAGAGAAAAGTTCACCTCTCCTACAAAGAAGAAGAAGAATCTCAGCCCTCCTTTCTGATATTTGAGCTACCGTAAAATTTAAAGCAGATGTGTTATCGTTATCTTACAATTAAAAAAAACTGAGGTCACTCCTTCCAGTGGCCAGCTCTTGTATACATTCCGCCACTCCATGTGCCTCCCTATTTGGATTCAGGGAAGTGAGACTGGGAGTGGGATTGTCTCCCCTGGGCAAGGGAGTTTCTGGCCTGCAGAGAACTGGAGCAATCTCCAAGAACTCTGAAAAACCAGAATAATCAGCCTCAGGAGGGGCCATCTGCACTCTTCTCTGGATGGGAAAAGTAACCATTTATAGGACACTGACAGGACAGCAAGGTCCCTTCCAAACTCACAACTAATTCATCTTTCCATCCCTCCATCCACCTTGCCATCCATCCATCAATCCATCCAACAGGCATGTATTCAGTACCCACTATGTTCAGACCCTGTACAAGCCCTGTGATTAAGACCCAGTCCCCAGCCCTTCACAGAAAAGTAAAAGTGGACAATTATAAGAATGAAAATATGAAAGTCACTGAGAGACCACCCATCCAGTCCGGGGCAGTGAAGGGATGTAGGCGGGCACCAGGACCAGTGTTACCTCACCTGAGTGTATGGAGGCTGGTGCAGGGCTTGGGCAAGGGGAGGAAGCATTCCTGGCAGAGAGGGCAGCATGTGACTACCCCGACAGTGAGATCAGCAGGGAGCGAAGTCACCCACGCATATAAAATAATACACCTAAGCAAAAATCAGCAAATAACTTCAAGGTCAAATAGCAATGCTAGTCTACCTAGGTCTGTAGTTCAGCCACAGTTCTAAAGGAAGATTATGCCTACAAAGGGACAGGAAGTCACTCTGACAGGAGCAGGAACCATATGCGCTCTTTTTAAATTGTCACCATTTGAATAAAAAGAATGAAAATATGGCAGAAATATAGATCACGCCTCTCTGAAGTAGAGACTCCATTCTACAGATGAGGAAACAGGCTAATAAATTAAATCTGCCTGATGCCATGCTCTTAGCCACCACGCATTGCTGCCTCCCAAAAGGGATGAGGGAGAGTATCCTCTTCACTAACTCAGGGCACACAAGCATTCCAACCATGGAGAAAACCTTACTGTAGGGTAAGAATATTTCATCCAATTTTCCCAGAAATAATACTCCCAAACCAACCTAAGGCAGGTTTAAGTCTTTCCCATAAACTCTGCCCTCAACCTTGGTCCCTCCCTCTAACAGCCACCCTTCTTGCCTTCAGAGTCGAGTCAATCTTCTGGAAAGTACATCTACATTCCCTCCCCTTCCCTTGTCTGACATCCACTCCACCACTCTCCACCGAAGACTGACAAAGTTTCCCTTTGATCTCCTCGTTGCCAGTCCCAAATGATGTTCCATTTCTTTTCTTACTTAACAGTTTCCTCCAGACAGGCTACATTTGGGCGGGAGTCCCTCGTCTGGGCTCCCACGTGCCACACTTAACTACACTGCATTAGAATGGTTTGCATAACTGTCTCTCCCATCAACTTTGAGCTACATGAGGGCAGATTGTGTAACAGTCACCCTCATATCCCCAGAACCTAACCCAGAACTAGGCACATAGTAAACACTCAAGTTTCCTGGATGAATAAACTCTGAAATCTGACTCCACCCACACTGCCCTTAAATTTCCCTCTCCAAAATCACCAGTAACCTTTATTTTGATAAATCCAAGCAACTCCACTCACTCCTTGTCAAGCTTGACTTCTTAGCAAATTAGACACTACTGGCTACTGACTCCTCAAATTGCTCCTTTCCATGCACCAACTCCCATTTCCAAGACTACCTCTCTGGATGCTTCTTCTGCACATTTTTGCAGAATATTTATCCATCAATATTGGTATTCCTCAGAAGGGCTGTCCTAAGCCCTTTTCTCCTCCCTTCCTACATCCTGTCCCAAGATCATCTCATCTGCTACTGTGATTTCGATTACCATCTATACACTGATTAGTCCCAAAAGCAGATCACAAGCCCAACTGTTGTGATTCCAGATACATATGAAAATCCAACTACCTATTATATTAGGTTGGTGCAAAAGCAATTGCACTTTTTTGCAATTATTTTAACCCTTTAAACCGCAATTACTTTTGCACCCACCTAATACTTACTGAATATCACCAGACACAAACTCAATCTACCCAAAACTGACCCCATAAATTCTCTCAAACCTACCACGCCTCCAGTTTTCCCCTATAGGAATTGGCATCACCACCCACCCGGCTGCCCACAGCAGAAACCTGGGCATCTTATCATCATTGACAACTTTTTTTCTTTTCATCATTGACAACTTCTACCCATAGTTAATCAGTGTCAGTCTTAACCAGTCCTCTTCATCCCCAAAACGACTCTAATCCAAGCCACCATCATCACTCACTGGCATCATGGCAACAGCTTCATAACTGATCTCCTGCTTCAGTCCTGCAAACTGAAACCAAAATAATCTTTCTAAAAATCCACACATGGTAAAGTCTAAATCACAAATGTCACTCTCCTGCTTCAAAAGCCTGCAGAGGGTTTTCCATTGCCTTAGGAGAAAGCCCACCAAACTCCTTCATATGGTTCTTGCGATAGATTGTATTTTCCAAAGATGTCTCTAAAATAGCTCCCATCCCATGTGCTTTTCATACAGCATAACTTTGACACTCCATCAAGAGGTAAGGTCTGTGCCTCTTGAAACTGGATGGTCTTCTGTGACTCCTTCTACCTCTAAAATACAGCAGGCAGAAGTGACAGCATGTGACTTCAGAAGCTACATCACAAACAGCTATGCCGCTTTCAGCTGCTTGCACTCATTCTTGAAGCCCTCAGCTGCCAAGTAAACAGTCTGGTTGTTCTGAGGCTGCCATTCTGTGAGGAGCTCAATGTAGTCCATCTGGAGAGACCACAGGAGAAGGCCCTGACACAACTTGACGAGAAAAAGATGCCAGCGAGTCTCCATCTTCTTCAAGCAGCCCCTGTTCCAGCTCCTGTCACCACACTATCTGACTACAACCACATGAGACCCGGAGCCAGAACTGCCCCAAATTCCTGAGCCGCAGAATCCATGAAAGATAAGAATAAAATGCTACTGCTCTATGCCCACTAAGTTTTAGGTAATTTGTTTCACAACAATAATAACTAGAAGATTTTATAACACCCTGAAAAATCTATCCTATGTCCTCCATCTACTTCTGCAAGCCAACTCTCAACATTTCCTACCTTAAACTCAATACTGTAGCCCATCCTGAAGTCCTTTTAGTGTCTTGAAGATGTCCTACTTTCTTGTCTTAAGTTTTCATACATTCTGTTCTTGCTGCCTGAGATGCTCCTCTTCCCTCCCTATTCCTGCTTAATTCTTCTTCATCATTCAGGTGTCACCTTAAACTTCCTTATGGAGAGTTTCCAAACTCCTAGGCAAGTTCAGGTCTCCTCCTGGGGCACCCTGTGCCTCATAATCACAACACTCATCACAATCCATTGTAATCTTGTATTGGGTTGCCCATGCTAGCATACCCACCAGCATATGTGCGTTGTGTGCGCGTCACACACACACACACGCACACACACACACACTGCTCCATAAAGACAATGAACAGTGCTGGAAAATGACAAGCACTTCATGAATATTTGTTGAATGCTCCGTCTCCAACCCTATCTCTTTCCTGAGCTCCAAATGAGCACATCTACATACTACCCTACAAATAAATTTCAAATGCAACATGATTCTATCCTCCTCCTCCTTATAAATGATGTCCACCACCTACCAATTGCCCAGTCAGAGACCTCATCTCTCCATTTAAGGAATATTCATCGAGATCCTCTCTTTGTTCCTTGCTGGGGATACAGGGGGATCATAAGACAGGCTCGGCCCCTGTGGCACAGAATTTACAGGCTGGTGGATGTTTTCCTCATCACACTACCCCTTTCTTACATCGGACATCATACTAAGTGTCATGGTTGTACTGATTATGTCTTCTACATTGCTCTGCCATCTGTCCTTTCCTGGAGACATCAGCTCCCTGAATAAGCTGAACCCTACTGCCACTGCCCTTGTTCAGGCTTTTGTCATTTCCTGGATTGCTATGAGAGCTTCCTAATCAATGTCCTCTGCCCTCCAGCCTTGCTCTTATATCCCACCCCTGCTTAAAACCCTTCATGGCTACCTCATACACTTTAAAATAAAAGCTAAAGCCCTAGGATGGTTGCCCTCGTGCTCTATCCCCTTGCCTTCCTTTGTTCCTTCACATCCCACAGTCTCCTCCACACACCCCACACCCATGCTCTTTCTCACCTTGGTATCTTTACATTGGCCTTTCCCTGTGCCTTGAATGTCCTTGCCCCCCTTCTTCATTCAACAGATATTTATTGAGTTACCTAGCAGACAACAGGCCGTGTGTCTAGATGCCGGAGATTCAACAGTAAGTGAAACAAAGTCCCCCACTTTCATGATGTTTACATCGAGAGACATAAACAAGTAAATAATGTCAGGTGGCGATGAGTGCTATTAGGAAAAAACAGGATAGATGGGCAGAGCCGGTCAGCTCAGTTTGGTTAGAGGGCAGTGCTCTTAACAACAAGGTTGCCAGTTCGAATCCCCACATGGGCCAATGTGAGCTGCACCCTCCACAACTAGATTGAAACAACTACTTGACTTGGAGCTGATGGGTCCTGGAAAAACACACTAAAATAAATACGTTTTTTTAAAAAAACGAAAAAAAGAAAAAACAGGATAGGAGACTTAGAGCCACCATTTGAAATAGGATAGGTCTCTGGTAAGGTAATATTTGTGCAAAGATGTGAATGGAGTGAGAAAATAAGCTCTAAGGGCATCTAGGGAAAGAGCCTTCCCAGCTGAAGGAAAAATAATGGTTCTGATTCCATGCCCTGCATTACAAAACCCCTAAAGCAGGAACAAGTCAGGCAAATAGAAGAAAAAGCAAGACAAGCAGCATAGCCAGAGCAGAGAGGGTGAGGGCGAGAGGTCTGAGATGAGTCAAAGAAGTCAGATGAAGTAGGCCGTGTAGGCCATGCTAGGTGGGTGCTTCACCCACCCACCCCTTGACTCTTTTGCATCCTTCAGTGTCAAGTGCAGAAATCAACTCCTGAATAAGCTGCACTCCACCCACTCCTAGCACTTACCATACACAATGTTTAGTTGACTATTTTTTGCCCGTCTCTACAACACCACGAGTTCCCTTCAATGGGGACTCTATTTTTCAGTTCCATGTTTTGCAGAACCTATTACATTCAGTAAATTGTTCACAAATAGTCAAAACATTCTTTTTTCATTCTCATCCTATGCCTTGCAAGCAATTCCCCGATTACTAGATTGGTTTCCCAGTGACCATGGTACCAGAAAGGGGGTAACTTGATAGTGAACACATGCTTTCTGTTCATTAAAATTACACAAGTATGCTCATCATTGTTCATTAATAAACATTATTATTTATATACCAGCCTCTTTTTCAGGTGAGACTCAGTTAGTGAGAAAATGATCAACTCCGGGTCATGACGACCCAAGGAAGGCACTGCTCATGGCAGGGACTCATGAGCAGCTCAGCAGAAGCCCCAGTCGCCCCCTTTACCTCATCACTCAGTCCACTTCCCCTACTTCATGGCTGCCCCATCACCTCCCATTTGTCCAAGCATCACCTGAGAGCTCCCATACACTCCCATATCCAGAAGTTCTAGAAATTCTACCTTATAACTATTTCTGTATCTACCCTTTCATCTTAGTTCCAAAGGCCCCGCCCTCAGTGCAGGCCTTCACCACACTTCATATGGATTCTTGTGTCAGCTACCTAAACCAATCTCCCTACTTTCTGTCTGACTCTCTTTCCAAAAACACTCTCCCCATGCCCACCAGAGTTCTTCCAAGCAAATCTGATTTTACTTCCCTACTTAAAATCGATAGCCAAGCCTCACTTTAAAGATAAACCCTAGACTTTAAAGATAAAGTCTAACCTGTTTAGGCACCGTATAAAACCGTCCTCGAGCTGGCCCTGGGCTATATTTCCAGTACCTACCTCCTGCCCTGTCTCCTATTCCACATTCCAGTCCTACCAACTACCTGCAATTCTCTGAGCAGTCTATGCCTTTCGGCATCTCCACACCTTTTTACGTGCAGTTTCCCCTACAAAAAATGTCCAAGGAGACAGCTATGTATCTTTTCAAAATTCAGTTCAGACACTGAGTTCTCTGTGACATCTTCCTAAGCTCTCCTCCCAAGAAAAAGTTGTCCCGCTTGCTCCTATGGTGCCTCTATCACCACAACTATTACATTGCAATTATTTGATAACATGTCGTCTCCCTCCTACTACTTCTTGGTTTTCTCCTGAATGGTTATAGTTAGATAGAGATATTACTGCGTAGGTTGTATCTAGAATGTCCTCAGAGGTCTCAGCATCTGACTTGTCCTGGGTGCTCATTAAACAATGGCTGAAGGAAGAAACTCATGAATCATATATCCCTAAATTCTTACAATCTTGGTTGCCCTTCTGAACCTTCTCCCATATCTCTATGTGCCCCTGAAGTTATTAGAGATAGAACAAAGTCCTATAAGCAGCCAAGAGGGATAGTAATAATTATCAATGTTACACTTGAGTCATGATTTATGGTTTTCACTGAATCTGATTTCATTCTTATAGTAGCCTGGAAGTAAATAATCACTGCACCTTGCCTAAAGTCATGCATCTATTGAGCCCAGCTTTAAACACAAGTCTGGTGCACTTTTCTCTCTACCAGAGTTTCTCAAATATATGCAGTAAATCCAAGTATAAAACTCTGTCTTCTGTTCACTGGGGAGCTCTGCAGACTAATCAAAACTGTGTACATGTGCATGTATGTATACATGGGTGTACAAGAGTGTGAGTACATCTCTATTCCCAAATTAGAAGCAGCAAATTGAAAAAAGGGTGACCAACGGAGGTAGGCATAAGGCCAGAATCAAGAAAGGAAAGCTGTCAGAGATGACACAGATTGAAATCGTTAAAGAATAAAACCTGATGAATTGAAGTCAGGCTAGCAGTCTAAGGCCACTGAGGAAGCAAACATTCATCCCCACCCCAGTGGCCTGGGAAGGCCTCATAATCATAGAATGAAGATGTGCAATGGTAATCCTGAGTCACCAAAAGTAATGTCAAGTTATTAAGGAAAGAAGATATATCAATGGTTTTAAAGAGATTTCAACAAAGATGGTTGAAACAAGAGAATTTTGGGACACAACCATCTTAGAAATTTTACTTAGATGGAATAATGCTTACTCTACACAAGATATGTGACTATATACCCACATTTGAGGGGACCCCAAGACCAAAGGACCCTAAAATTAGTTTCACCAGTCAGTCAACCTCCCAGATCATCTGTAACAGTTTTGAGAATCTAACCCACAGCAAAACTCAAGCATGTGTAAAATGATATTCACTGGAGCATTATCTGTAAGATTGAAAAACTAGAACCAACTTAAACGGCCATCAACAGAGAACTGGTTAGTTAAATAAACAACATCCTTAAAATTAACATGGAATAACAGGAAGCATTTTTTTGTTTTTAAAGTAGATCTGCAGGTAGAAAAGAATGTCACTGATAAATTATGGGGAAAAGCAAACTATAGAATTATATGTGGACTATGCTCCCATTTTTGTAAAACAGAACAAAAAACTGCATCTATTATAGGAGCAAGAAAAAATCAGGAAGGGCACACAAACTACTAATAATGCTTACTATGTAAGCTAGGTAAAAAAAAAAAAATTGTTTTACACATTGGTACTGTTCGAATTTTCCACACAAAGCATACATTAATTTCTTTTTAAGCGACATTATTTTTTTTTTTAAGCATTTGTCAGAGACATGCATTCCTTTCCGTCTCCTTCTGACTGGCTGACTGAACTCACATCCCAGCCTCTGCCCTGGCACTCCACCAGCCCCACTTACAGATGCAGGCAGCAGCCAGCAGCCGGTCAGCAGCATAGGGGGCAAAGCAGCTTGGAAAGAAGGGCTGCACCAGGTAGTTAGCAAAGGTAATGGCGATGATGGCCTGGCTGGTGGGCTCGATGATGAGGAGGGATGTCCAGAGTCGGATGAAGGCAAGGAGTCCCCAAAGGCCTCGAGGATGTATGCATAGCTGGCCCCAGACTTCTTAATGGTGGTGCCCAGTTCCGCATAACAAAGGGCCCCAAAGACAGAGAAGAGACCCCCAACAGCCCAGATGACCAGGGAGAGGCCAAAGGAGGCACTGTACATAAGCACGCCCTTGGGGGACACAAAGATGCCTGAGCCAATCATGTTCCCCACAATCAGGCACACGCCATTCAGCAGCGAGATCTCCTTCTTCAGCTTCACCTGCTCCGTCCCTGGGCTGGCCTCTTTGTCCAAAGATGAGGCATCCTCCACATGCTGGGAGGCCGCTTCATACTTAATGCCCTCACCCATGGCGAAGGAAAAGGAAGATTTCACCAGCTTCCTGGCATTGCCCCCTAAGTAAGAACGATGAAGATATATTATATATCAGGTAGTTGGCAATTTCATAGAACCCACCCCCATAGGGGCCAGTATGGGCAACCTGCCCCCACCCACACCCCACCCTCTCTTGCCTCCCACCTCCCACTAACCTCTTCTTCTCATGCTGGCTCATCAAAACAACCCCAACTTGAATTTGTAAGGAAAGGTACTCATTCCCCAGAGAGAAAGCATCTGTCTCTCATCATGAGGCTGGTGTGCCCACCTGGTTTACAAACTAGAAAACTAAATCCTAGTTCTAAATCCTGAGCCTGTTGTGATAAGAAACAGGAGGAATACCGTGTTTCTCCAAAAATGAGACCTAACCGGAAAATAAGCCCTAGCATGATTTTTTCAGGATGACATCCCCTGAACATAAGCCCTAATGCATCTTTTGGGGCAAAAATTAATATAAGACCTGGTCTTATTTTCGGGGAAACACAGTAAGAGCAATCTGGCAATTCCCAGGTGTAACCATAATGATTTGAGCTGGCGTTTTTCAGCCTTACTCCAAAAAAAGTGTCTTCCCTCAAATTTCAGGCTCAACTGTCACCTGTGCTGAGATGTAACCTGAGAGACCAACCTTGCAAGCAAATAATCTGTGGGTTCTCCTCACAACACCGCTTTTTACCCAAGGACACTAGCTCTGGCAAACCTAAAGCCTTCAGAGATCCTTGCTGTAAACCCACAACCATCCCCCTGCTCAGAGGACATCCCTTAACCACCCTTAGGTGAAGTCCTCAACCCTAGCAAAGCCCCAGCAGCCCCACCCCACCCTGAAAGAAGACAAGCTATTTTCCACTTTTCGTTGAGTTTCCTTTCCCAGGCCCTAATATTCCAGACCTCCTACCATCAAATCCCCTTCACAGAATAATTGCAACACCCCCCAAAAAAAAGTATGAATGAGAGAAGCATGAGCCAAAGGTACAGCCCAACCTAGAGATAATGAGTCAGCTGATGACCACTCCCCACCCAGGAGTCGTTGCTGGAGACAAAGCCGAGCCCGGACACAGCTGAAGCAGAGCAGCTGATGCTGAGTACCGCAGAGCAGGGACAGCTGAGAGAAAGCTAGGTGAGGCTGGCCAAGCAAGTGGAGGGATACTAGGGCTAGAGGCGCTGGGGAGAGAAAGTGATTGAATAGTGCACAGCAGCAAAAGGGGTGGGGGCAAGTGAGTGGGGCTGAAGGAGAGGGTGGGAAGCACACTCACTACCTGGCCAGGGGTGTAAACAGGTTCCTGCAGCAGCAGCGGCCAATGGAGGTCACGGAGCTATGCTCTGACCGCTCCTCCTCAGCCAGCAGTCAAAGGAATGGCCACGCAAGTGCTTATGGATTTAAGTCAAACCAAGAAGTCAAGAAGGGCGGGGGGAGAGTATTAAGCAACTTGTCTGGGTCCAAGGTTCATTGGCCCTTCACCTCTGCAAAAAGGGCAGCTGGGAGCTCTGGGCTCAGCACTTTCTGCGATAAGGCAGCGCTCCCTCAGGGATCTCCTTTGACAGAAAACCGAAGAAAGTGCCGCTCTGCAACCCTGGGGTATTGTCCCCGAGCAAATTAGCCCAGTTTGAGGACAGGGCAGTGCTTGAGAAAGAATTCACAGCCCTCTCTCCTCATCCTCCAGGCCCCACCCTAGGCCACTTCTCATCCCAAACAAGAAAGGCAGGAGGATTGCACAAAGGCACAAGGCTTGTCCACAAACTGAGATTAGAGGAAGTAAGTGTAAGTGCAATCCCTGTACCTCGTGATTAGCTGTCCTAAGAGAAGAACTCTGCACACTTCCCCACACAGACTGAGGGGTGGCTGCCCCTGAACTTGGGACATTACCCCAAGGCTGAGCCTTAAGCTACGTCCAAGGAAATAAGGTCAGGAAATGACACTCAAGCCTCAGGCTGCATCCCCACTCCTTTACATACCCTTTCATCCTTAAGAAAACATACCAGGATCTTTGGAGTAAGTATAATTCTTATAAACACCTTCCCCAAATACAAGTTTACTCCAATTTCCTAAAAATATGGGGAAATAAGATTTCAGTGAGCTATCCTGAACAGACAGGCCCAGAACAGAAAGAAGCTGAGCATTTTTTGGAAATCATGGATTATTCTATCTTTATTGTCACTTAAATCTGGTATTTTGGGTCTCTTTTACCAAAAAAAAAACACTCTATCCATTCTGAAATTCAACTCTCTGTCCCTTCTCTCACCCTTTCTAAACAAAACTCTTTGTTTGTTTGTTTAGAAACAACCAGAGAATAAAGATCTAAAAACCCCAGGGGGTCTTATCTTTACCCTCCACTCTCCCATCCTGGCCCCTTAAGGTTTTTTGGTTTTTTTTAAACTAAAAGAGGGATCCAGGTGTTAGCCTTCCCAGAGATCATGATTCTCCCAAGCCACTGTCATGAATGTCTGAAGTCTGTGGATGAAAAAAGGGGTTCTAAGGAAAGTAACCTCACAGGTTGATCTGATCATAAATTCCTAATTGGGTAGGTCCTGGTGGGTCGTCATGCCCGAGGCATACAATTTCTTTATTAAAAGGTTCCTCTTTACCTTCAGCAATCCCTGTCCCTTGTTTCTCTGCAACTAGGTTAACACACCTTTGAAATGCTCCTTCAGGCCCCTGCTTCTAAAACAGGACACACTTTTAGGTCCCTCTTTCTAAAACATGACCACCCTCAGGAGAGCACTCAAACTTAACCTGTAATCCATCCCCGCCTGGCTTTCTCCTACCTCCACGTAATCTTCCTTAGTCCCCTCCTTAATTTAAAATGCACAAAAGAGGGCTGCCAGATGGCTCAGTTGGTTAGAGCGGGAGCTCTTAACAAGGTTGCTGGTTCAATTCCCACGTGAGCCAGTGAGTTGCGCCCTCCACAACTAGATTGAAGACAATGAGCTGCTGCTGAACTGCCAATGGGGCAGCCAGATGGCTCAGTGGGTTAGAGCATGAGCGCTTAATAACAGGTTGCCAGTTCAATTCTCACATGGGATGGTGGGCTGCAACCCCTGCAACTAAGATTGAAAATGGCAACTGGACTTGGAGCTGAGCTGTGCCCTCCACGACTAGAATGAAGGACAACGACTTGACTTGGAGCTGATGGGCCCTGGGAAAACACAGTGTTCTCCAATTTAAAAAAATAAATAAAAGAGTTGAATTATTTAAAAGAAATGCATAAAAGAAACTGCGAAACTTATTTTCTGGAGGAAACTTATTTTCTGGAGCATTTGAGATTTGGCTCCTTGGCATATGTCATCAGTTTGGCTCAAATAAACTCTTATAAAAATTCTCTATAGGTTTAGATGTTTCTTACATCAACAAATCCATCCAAAGGAGACTGTCCTTTTCTCCCAGCTCCCCCCTAAGTTCTTCTGTAATAATAATAGCTGACATTTATTGAGCACTTACCCGAGCCAGACACACTGCTAAGCACCTAAATGCCTTATCTCATTCAATCCTCCCTGCAGCCACTAAATCCCATGCCAGGGTGCCAAATTACTGAGGCTAGCCATAGAGCCCAAGCTCTTTACTTGCACTACACTACCACCCCAACCTCTCTACCCCTCTGACTTGCCCAGCCTCTAGGCCTTCCTCAGAAAAGAAAGTACTACAGATGGCTCCCTAATGAATTATCTGGGGGAGGGTGTGATTAGATTAAAAAGAAAGCCTCCATCCTCCTTTAGCCTGAAGCCTAGGCCTTCCAACAAAGCCCGTCCATTTCCTTCCTGGCTGCTCCTCCCCTTTCTCATCCCTTTGCAGGCGATTACAAGTCCTCTTGGCAGCACTGCGATTGCTAGGGTGCCCACTTCTAAAGCAAACAAGACACATGGAAATACATCATCATGCCTGCCCTTTTAAGACCAAATTCACTGGCACCAAGGAGCGGGCATGTGTCCTAATGGGACGTTAAAAAAAAAAAAGGAATGAAGGAGGGACAAAGGAAGGAGAGAGCATGAGAAAAAGTGGGGAGAGAAGTGTGTTGGGTTTAGTTCCTGGCTAGTGGAATCCGAAAAGTGCAGTCCTCATCCTGGAATCTTGAGACAGAAACCCACACTCCAGCAAACAGCATACCCTAGCGGCCTCACCAGGAAGTGCTACCAGTAGAACCTCCTTCTTAGTCTTCTACCCAGCCCACACAAACTGGGCAGGGGGCTGTCCTTCACAGAAAAGATGCCCCTCTTTTCTCAACCACTGCCTAGCACCAGCACTGTGGGCACAAAGGCACCACCTCTGGCACTTCACATTCCTCCCTGAGACCCTGGCTCACAGGGTAATGCTTCTACCAGTCAGGCTACCTAGGACAGGCAGGACTTCTAAAGGGCTCTTCCACCCCAGGCTTTACAGAAGAACTTTGCAGAATCTGAAAACCCCATAAGATAATGGTGCTCCTGACACGTAGCATCCTTTCTTCTTTCCCTGTCTGAAGTGCATTCAAGACCTAGCGGAGATTACAGGACAACAGATTCATCCTGCAGCCTGTGGGAGAAGTTTCAGATTCAGGGGTTCAGGGAACGCAAGCAGCAGGGCCCGCAGCATTCTGTGCCTGGCACAGCAGCCAGTGAGTACCCTCGCCCTGACCCCACCCATTAATGGCAGCACCAAAACACAATAGCTCCAGTAACCAGCACACAGTTCAGGGTCTTGGCTCAGGGAGCTAAATGTGAACAGACACTTTCTCCCCCATAGACCCCATGTCCTCCTGCCTTTCTAGCTCCAACCGGCCTGTGCTGCCTCCCCTAACAACAGAAATAGAAAACAGATAAACTCTAGCACAGCTAGATTGCCCCATCACCCCAAGCTGGAAGCTCAGCTCCTCCCTCACCAGTTCTCCATTTGGTTTTCTATATTTCACTGTGGCTACGACAGTCCCTTAAAAAAAAAAAAAAAAAAAAAAAGTGAAACAAGGAAGAAATTGTGGCCAGGGCTTCCATGAACGGAGGGCTGAAGTCTGGGCAGAGGGCTCTGCCTAGGGAGGGCCAGGGCTGGGACCTGGAAACAAGAGGCTCTTAGGTCTCCATTCAGTCAGTTCTCAGGACTCTCACTCCACGCTCCTCCTGTACTTCCCCTCTCACCCACTGTCCCGGTCTCCCACCTCTTACCTGTCCCGAGACCTTTGGGCAGGTTCGAGGAGGAGGGGCTACCAGCTCGCTGGGGTGGGGGAGGGGAAGGTGCTAGAAAGGGGCACCCGGGATGGCTGGAGCTGCAGCAGCTGACTCTGAGAAGCAGAAAAGGCAGAGAGGGTGACGGGACCGAAATGGAAAACAGGAAAACACATGTGTGACTTTGGCTAGCAGCGGCAGCGGGGAGGGGCCAGGGGGCGGGCTGGAGCTGAGACCCAGAGGACCTGACACCTGCCGCCTCTAGGTAGCTTCTCCAGGAGTCCCCGCGCCTCCTTTTCCCTAACTCAGCCCCTGAATTTTCTTGTTGCCCTACATTTACTTAGCACTGAAGCTCTCCTAGCGACTCACCCTACCCCCTTGTTGCCTTTACAACTCCTCCTCCCGCTCCTTCCATTTCCTGTGCATCTCCCACTAGCATATTATCCTTGGTCCTGCGGAGGACATAGCCTCCATGGTTAGGGCAATGGACCTCTGCGGCCCCATCTCAAGAATCACGGTGCCATGTCAGCCCCGATGTAAGGCAATGCATGTCCAGGAAGGCCACTTGTGGGGGTACAGTCAAGCACACACACCCAAACACTAAGCAAGCCCACTCACAGCCTCCAGTCCCCAATTGGTTCAGGTAATGTGTGTGCTGCCAAGTAAGGCCAGCCAAGGGGGCCTGAGTAAGCCCTGGCACAGGGCTAATGAGTTGGCACCCCTTCAAACCAGGATTATTTAAATATCTGCTGAATGTTTATTTAACAAAAGTGGGGAATAAAATTTACACAGAATAAAAATTGTTAACCTCATTCTTTCTATTCAAAATTAGAACTTATTACATGAATTCATTACATACATTTTTCTGAAGCAGATTACTTCCCAGTAGGCATAGTAGACCATTTAAAATGTAGATATAACATAAATCTCTCTCAGGGAGTGGCATTTCACAGCACATGATGCATTCTCAGAATTCCAGCTGATTGCTTCCTTTAGGCAACTAAAAGCTGGTCACAGGGCTACACCCTACAACTTCTAGTTATACCTCCGTGTTGCAAAGTTATTCTGGAGCCAGGTGGTCCAGGTAAGCAGTTGTTAAGGATCTCTCAGTGGATCTTACAGTTCACCAAGAGACATAGATAGAAATCAGAGTTCACTGGCACCAAATGTCCGAATTACTCTAAGAATAATTTAGTGCCCTTTTAGACCCAGGCTGCTGCCCAGTTGGTCTGCCCCTAAATCCTATTCTGGGGTCAGGTCCAAGGTAATAAATGGGGAAAGTCGGGGAAGTCTAAAGCTGCCCCTTGGGACTGGCCCCTGCTCTCTCTCACTCCACTCCAGCCACACTGGCCTCCTTGCTATTGCCACACAAGCATGCTCCCAACTAAGAGCTTTTTGGCAATTGCTATTCCCTCTTCCTGGAACATTCTTCCCGGAAATATTGTTCATTCCTTCATTCACTCCACTCAGGTCTGTGTTTAAACTCCACCCTATCAGGGGCCTTCCCTGAGCAGTCTCTGAAGAACCAACTTCTCTCTGTCAATCTCCATTCCTTCACCATGACTTTTCTTCAAGGGCACTCACTACCACCCCGAGTTCATTTGTTGTCACCTCACCCACTAGAATGCAAGCAACACCAGAGCTTTATTCACTCCTATCCCCAGTACAGGGCAAATGTAAACAATCAAGAAATGTTTGCTGAAAGAATAAATGAATGAATAAATGCTGTTCCCCCTACACTGATTTCCCAGCTGGCTGGGCTCTGAGAATGTCCTTGAACTTGCTCTTCAGGCCCACCTATGCTGCTGGTGCTCTGGCTCCTAAGAGCAAGGAGTACTTGGAGGTATTTATTCTTTTTATAGTAATGGGTTGAAGGGAAGGGAAGGGTACAATTTTCATTTTTACTGAGAGGCCTAGAATGGTTTGAAACGGACTTTTTGTTTCATTAATGGAAAAACAAAAACAAAAAGGCCCTCATCTAACACTCTGCTTTCCTGAATCCGGGAAGCTCTCGGTGCTCGGTCCCACACCCAGGCTCAGGTCACCTGTCTGGATGCGGCAAGAGCAAAGTGCGACGTTGGTGAGGTGTGGAAAGGGCAGAGAAGGCAGAGGGAGGCGAGCGCTCAGGTTCACGCAAATGCAGGTGGGTTCGAGAAGAGTGGAATCGCAAACCCTTCAGCGTGAGCTGTTCCCAGACCCCCACTCCTCGCTCCCCAGCTCTCAGCTCTCTCTGCCCTTCCGGTCTATCCTCTACCCTTCCCCACACCATCACCGCCCCCGCCCAGCAGGCGGGCCGCGCTTCACCTTTGCCCCTATCTCCCACTCTCCCCCACCCAGCCTTGCTTTCCCGGGGCTCGGCCCCTTCACGTCACCCCGCCGTCTCCCCTTAGTTCCCTCGTTCTCTTGGTCACTGGTTCCGTGTGTGCGGCCCTAAGATCTCGCCTTCCCAAACCCCGACCCTGCCACCGCCCGCCCTCAATGCCCAACTGAAGGGCTGGGTCTTCCCTAAAGTCCAGGTCTGGCTGCGGAGGCCGAACCGAGTCCTGCCCTAGGGGACCAGGACCCCACTCCATCGGGCGTCCCTTCCGTTCCCTCCACCTGGCCAAGCAGCCTCCGCCCCTCCCGGGCTCCAGGAAGCGCTAGAAGAGGGGGTTGTGGTGGATGTAGGTGAAGGGCGCAAAGGGCGGAGAACCAAGACCCCGCAACCCGCTCCCCTGCCCTCTCCTCGCTCAGGCACAGCGGCGCTGCCCCTGGGAAATGAAAATGACCGTGGACACCCTTCGATGCGTCCTCCGCACCGGGAACGCTCAGCTTCCTCTTCCCTCCCTCCCAATCCAGCTCGAACTGGCGGCCCGACGGGGGTCTGGGCGAGAGCCCCAAACCCTGGCAACCCCACCTCCAGCCCCGAGGCGCTTGGCTGAAACTCTCGAAGGACTCTGAACTGCAAAGCGCGGTGAAGGAGAACAGTGGGAGTCGCGCCCTCTAGGAGCTAGGGGAGGGGTCTTCCGGGAGGGCGTCTCCTCTACCCAGGGCTCAACTCCCCGCCCCTTCGGGGGAGCTGTTGCAACGGCTTCGAGATCCCAAATTATAGACTGTGGTCTACACCAGGCCGGGAAGTTGCCGGGCAGTAGAGCTTCCGCCAGGAGGCAGCACTTAACAAAAAATGTCCGGGCTAAGGGTGCGTGGGAAGCTGAAAATCACCAAAGCACCTTTCATCTGAAGAGTCTTAGTGGCAGCGTGAACCCAACAAAAGAGGTATTTGCTGGGCTAGTTCAAGAAAAGGGATCTGAAAATGCTTCACCACGTTTTAAGGCCAAAAGATAACTTGCAAATAATAGTTTCCTTTTGTATACCTTTTGTACAGTCCAGATTTCGCGTTTTTTAAAGCCAACATTGCCACTCTGCAGAAATTCAGAGAGCCACCTACCTTCAAGACCAGTCTGGTGGAAAGGCACAAACTTTCCCAGCTGTCAGGAAAGTTTGTAGAGTGTAGCCGAAGGCCATAATTTACCCATCCTGAAGCTGGGTCATTCAACACAGAATTTAGCAGGGATTTGACAGCCATGGGAAAAGAAAGGGAATATGTTACAATAAATTATGTAAGTAATAAGAAAACAACATGCAAAGCAATGTATTGTGTGAATGGGTGGTTTATAGCCGTTAGTTCCCATACTTTTCACTGAGGGTGACAGTGATTTGATCTTGAGCTGTCCTAAAAAGGAAGATAATATGAAATAAGGTACTTCCCAAATAGTTCCCCCTTCTTCAATCTTAGAATTTAGTCACAAGCATGCAAAAAGGGAAAGAGGATACAAAATGAGGTGGAATTGGCGACCTAGAGTCAGCTTTATTTATGCTCTTCTCCAACATCATTATTCATAACAGTGGTTAAAAAGCACCTATTTTGGGCAGCCAGTTGGCTCAGTTGGTTAGAGCGCAGTGCTTATGACACCAACGTGACCAGTTTGATTCCCACATGGGCCAGTGAACTGCACCCTCCACAACTAGATTGAAAAAAAAAAAAAATGACCTGACTTGGAGCTAATGGGTCCTGGAAAAACACACTGTTCCCCAATATTCCTCAATAAAAATTGAAGGGAAAAAAAAAGCACTTAATTTCCCAGAGCAGTGCACTTGTACTTACTGTACACTGACCTGACAAAAGGATATTTGAATAAACATATTGGACAAAAACATGAGTAGATAACAAAATGGTAAAGCCAAATACGGGCACGATGCCCCTGAGAGGCAAAGGAATTAAAGCAAGGGAAGGCATGAAGCTCAGATTCCTGCTGCTTCCTGTTGCTCCTAACTCTAGCGTGTGCCAGATAAACTCCAGAAGTTGAAAGACATCTAGTTTGGGATGCTGAAGGCGCTTTCCTGTGGCTTATGGGTCTGATGAAGTCATTGGGGGAGTGCTATACAAGTGCCAGACCCCTCCCCTGCAAGTGTTCCATGAGGTCCCTGAGAATGCTAATGATGTCAGCTGTCGACACCAGAGTTCTCTCTCTCAAAATCCTAACCCTTACTTCCTACAAGCCATAGATTATCCCCTTGCCACATAAAACGAACCACGTCAAAGGCTGAATTTGTCTTTTTTCCAAAGACCTGTCCCCTCCCAGATTTCCCAGTTTTCCCAGTCAAACTTTCCATCCTGCCCCCAAAGTTCTCCAGCTCTAGTTTCTTGACTCCCACAGCTATTAAATTATTACACATGTTCACTCTTGCATGTGGGATTCATATTGTTCACATTATTTTGTTCACCTTAATGTATGTGTCCTTTTTCATGATTTTGCAAATCAATGGTGTCCCCCTACTGTGTGAGCTATAGAATAGAGTAGTGTTACTGGTTCAATTTTATAAACATTATAAAGATATACTATTGGTGGTAGAGCCAGTCTGTCATCTTTCCTGTCAATATTGAATGTTGACACTGAGGTTATTTTTCCAGCCCTTGGCTTCTACTACTTGATTCCCTAACTATAAACTATGTAATAAGATTCCAATGCTGTCTGCCTCAGCTGTCTATCTCAGAAGCAGCCAAAGGCACATGGAGCCCAGCTTGGGGAAGGTGTCACTTAGTCATTACTGCAACTGTAAAATAAATCCACAACCACATTTTGGTTCAATTTCCTGATCTCTGGAAAACTACAAGCAATCTGTACAATGAGTGCTTCCTGGACTGTCTTATCTACTTTACAGGTTTATTATGAAAATTGTATGAAATCATTTATATAGAAGTGTTTTGGTAAGTGAAAATGAACTGTATGAATGTAAGATGATAATATTACGCTATTGTCTTATTTCCCTTGCTTAGTTTTTTGGATCCATCTGTTGGCTTACAGCCAAGCTTCTTTTGTTCCCATGCCTTCTTCTGATATTACTTCTTACACTAGGATCCACCCTTCCCCTCTTTCAAAGCACAGCTCAGAGCCACCTCCTGTGGAAAAACTTCCCAGTCTTGCAGAAGGAAATGATAAACTTCCAGATAGACCATTACACCACTCCCTCAGGTTCCCCCAGTCAGCACATGTTTAAGTGTCTAGCCTAGCACACAGTAATGGGCCCTTTTGTAGGAGTATCACCATTTTTAAAGCACTTTCACTTACATTGTCACTCTTTTTTTTCTCCCCTTTCTTCCATCTCCCCCCGCCCCCCAAGTCCGATTCAAGCTGTTGTTTGTCAGTCTAGTTGTGTAGGACACAGCTCCCTGACCCATGCTGGTATTATGAGCCTTGTGCTCCCCCCAGCTGGGGCAGTTGGTCACCAGTCGACCAGCACCAGTCCACAGTCGGGCGCTCATAGCAGCACACAGCAGCCCATGCCAACCTCCAGCTGCTCCCGGCAGCCCAGCTCCAGGGAGAGCTGGTGTTCACAATCTTAGCCATAGAGAGCACAGCTCACTAGCCCATGTGGGAATCGATCTGGCGACCTCGGCTTAGGAGGTCGGCACTCCAACTACCTGAGCCACCAGGCCAGCCCACATTATCATTCTTAAAAATGTTTGCACAAATGTTATGTATTAAGCTTTATTTAAATAAGGATAAATGACTTCCCCAAGGCAATTGAGTGATTAAAAAAAGAAAAAGGAAGGAGTCACAGATCTGGGTTTGCCACTTACTAGTAGTACCTTTCTCACAAGGTTCTTGCAAAGATTCTATATAAACAATTTATATTATAAAAATGGAATCAGATCTTAGCTCCAGTACTTCTTCCTCAAGAAAGCCTTCGACAGCCTACTCTAGATCAAGTTCCCATTATATACGTACAAACAATTCATACTTCCCTTCTAGACGCTCATCTCAGCTGTAATACAGAAAGTAATGTGTGGTCATTTGATTAGTGTCTTCTCTCTTTAGGTTGGAAGCTCTATCAGAATAACGATGTCTGTCTGGCTCTCCATTGAATCTCCTGCGCCAAATATAGTGCTTGTCATATTAGAAGTTCTTCGATTTTGTTGGATAAATGAGTGAGAACTGAAACCCAAACTTTCTGATTCGCTCTAGGTTTGACTCTTAGGCTGGGAAAAATATGTTATAGTGATGCAGTAGAAGATAGAATGAGGTAACGTGTATGTTACTCCGCTAAGATGATAAATTTCAAAGGACTAGAGACCGCAGCAGGGAGGTCTCTGGAACTGTGGAAACAGTTCAGAACGGTTCAGTCTGCGAGGACCCGACTTGCCCTGAGGATGCAACCACCACGGAGGATGCATACGCAGAACGACCGTTCTGGTCCAAAAAACCCAGCCGCAGTTTCGTACCTCTCTTCCGTACAATGGCCCAAGATGGCGGGGCCCGTGATTGAAAACTAGATCAAGATGGCGGCTTCCTGCTTCCCCCGCAGCGTTGCGCGTGGCGACAGAGGCCACGCCCACTTCCGGCTCCCCGGCCTCAGCATGGCTGCTTTAAGTACTTGGCTCTCTAGTAAGTGGGTATAGGGGTCCATAGGCTCGGGAGCTCGCAGGGCGGGGGGGACCTAGGACTCCTGAGCTGGTGCACCGCCTCTCTCCCAACTCTGCCCTGTTTTTCCAGCAGGTGTCAGGAGGTTGCACTGCAGCGCGGCAGTTCGGGCGGGCAGCCAGTGGAGACTCCAGTGAGTGCGGGTTTGAGGGAAGCTGGGGGCCCAGAAGCTGCGCTGGGTCCTAACCAGACTGTTCTTCTCCACCCAGGCAGGGCCTAGCTGCCAGCCCCTCCGGTTACGGGCCCCTTACGGAGCTCCCAGACTGGTCTTATGCGGGTGAGCGCTGATCTAACAGAAAACTCTGCTTCGGAGAGTTTCTCCCAGAGAGAACGCCCCTCGATGGACTGGGGGTGTGGGGGGTGTGGCGTCAAGGTGCGGGGTGTGTCTGAGTGGACAACGTATTCAACTTTACATTTGTAGTTGGGGGGAAGAAGCCCTATTGTTTATTTTTTAAATTAAACTGCGCGTATAGAAAATAAAGCTAGCTAGGCAGGATCTTTCGGGTTTGTGCAGATAAGCAGAAGTCAATTCTAACTTGGGGCGCCCCGGGTAAAGGGAGTGGCAAGATTTCTATGTTTCCCAAAGGGGATGTGGTTCTTAAAAACTTGGGAACAACTGTCTTTGTGTATGATGAGTACATTTTTGAGCATTTGGTACCAAATGCAGGGAGAGCTCCTTAAAAGGCTGCCTAAATGAGAGTCTCAGAGCGAGGATTAGAAAAGTGAGGATTGAGGATGATGTCCTCCCTCCAGAAAAGTCTCTTCCCTTTACTTTAAAACAAACAAAAGAAATATTAGCCCTAGGATGGAGGGACCTTAGAAAAGTTGAAGCCACTCCCCACACCCTCTATGGGATTCCAGTTTACAGGTGGGAAAATTGAGGCCTACAAAAGTGAATTGCCTGTGATCATCCAGTAGGTAATAGCAAAGCCAGGACTAGAACTGGGCAGAGGCCAGGCCCACTTCAACAGCACAGATACCTGCATGTTAATACCCTTGTGGATTTTATAGGTGTGTGATCCTGCTTAATCAGATATTTGGTCAAGGAGGGCAGTGAAGACTTTTCCTACTTGTTATTTACTGTAGGAAGCCTAGGGTATCCTTGAAGTAGTGTGGAATATTGGAAAGACTCTGGAATTGATTCTTAATCCAGGCTTCTCTCCTTGCTAACTTTGTGGGTCTTGGACAACTTACTTAATTGTATCTCAGTTTCTACATCTGTAAAGAATACCTATCTCATAGGGTTCTTGTAAGGATAAAATGAAATGACCTATGTAAGCACTGGGCATATACAATATTGGTTCCCTTTACTGATAAATGGTATCTCTTACCTGTCTTGCCTTCAAACTTTTGGGCAGAGTTTCCACTGTTTCTTTCTTTGTTGACCGTACCCTTTCTCTTCATCTCCATTATAAACTACTTGAGATACTGTATCTTTTTAAACTTTTTTTTTTCGGGGGGGGGGGAACATTGGGGAACAGTGTGTTTTCCCAGGACCCATCAGCTCCATGTCAAGTCATTGTTTTCTATCTAGTTGTGGAATGCGCAGCTCACTGGCCCATGTGGGAATCCAACCGGCAACCCTGGTGTTATGAGCACTGGGCTCTAACCACTGAGAAAACCGGCCACTCAGATACTGCATCTTTTCAGCAGCTCCACAGATATTTATGAAAATTTTTATTATGTGCTTACACTACAGTGAAAACTAGTAATATAGTCCCTGATCCCAAGGAACTTAAAGTCTAGCTAGGAAAATAAAGTATGGACATTTTAAGAATTAAATGATAATATTCAGTGAGTGCTCTGCCCCTTTCCAGACGGTTTGAGATGGCTAAATAAGGCTGAAAACAATAAATGTCCCAAGGCAAATAGATGAATGTTAAATGATTGATATGCACTTCTTTCAGAAGAAAGACTTGAAGAGGTTGGAGAAGGGTTTCTAGGACAGGTAGGGCATGAGGTGGGACTAAGGATGAGAATTTGGCTGGAAGGAAAGAGGCGTTTGTCCCATGGAGTAAGATGGAATTTAGCAAAAACTCATGGTGAGTAGAATAGTGATCAGATTGCTTGAGTGGAAGGTTTCTGAAGACAGGAGAGTCAGCATTGCAAAGGACCTTGAATTCCAGGATAATGAGGGGTAAGTGAAATAGAGTAGGAAGGTGCCTAGGAGCATATTCTTGGTGGTTCTGGCTTACTTTACCCTTGAAGGTGAGATACATGTTTTAGGAGAATTAAGCTACAGTGGGTATGAAATGGAAGAGAGGAGCTAGAGATTGCTTCTTCCCTCATTCCTGTCAGTGCTTTCACAAGGTGCTACAGATCTTATCTAACACTTGCCTTTTCTCTCACTTCTGTCTGCAGATGGCCGCCCTGCGCCCCCAATGAAAGGCCAGCTTCGAAGAAAAGCCCAAAGGGAGAAGTTTGCAGTGAGTGGCTAGAGCCCCAGCCAGGCCAACCTGCATAATCAGGGGAAGAAAGTTTAAATCATAATTTGTCTTGAGCTGTGTTGGCACCTAAGCTAACATGTACCCCTCATTTCAAGGTTTTAACAGTACTGTGAGAAGGGAGGAATAGAGTGGGACACTCTAGGGCATGAACCAGTAGTAGTTATTCTGCCACACATTTTACTGCCTTCCTCCTGTTTCCCAACCCAGGACCTGGTCCCACCCCTTCCCCAGTCAGCAGTGTCACTTTTCAGCTGAAACCTCCGACTTTGATCTGTGAGTGAAAGGATATATGGTGCAGAACTCAAGCCCCAGATGTTATCCACACTGTTTTCCTGTCTGTTTCAGAGACGAGTTGTACTGCTGTCACAGGAAATGGATGCTGGATTACAGGCATGGCAGCTCAGGCAGCAGGAGAAGTTTCAGGAAGAAGAAAGGAAACGAAAAAATGCTCTTAAACCTAAAGGGGCTGCACTGCAGAGCCCACTGCCAAGTCAATAAAAAGCAACTCCTGTCTCCCTTACCCAGCCTTTCTGTGGTCTTCTTTTCTATCGCCTAGATGCCTCATCTCAGCCAGAGGACAGACTCTTTATTCCCAACTATCTTCAGAGCGAAAGATCTTGGACACCAAGAAGAACAGGCTGTAAGATCACTGCCTAGAAGGGTTGGCTCAGTGCCCTCACCCCTGGCCCTGTTCTAGTTCAGGATAATCTTACTCTGGTAATCTTACCCCTTCCTTTGCAGGTCATAGGACTGGCCCAAATATGAGCAGTAGCTACTCTGCAGATGTGAAAAGGGCAGCAGTTTTCTTGGGTATAGGCAGGCACTCAGCTTTGAAAAACCTATGCACAGCTCAAGCTGTTTGCAGTTACTCATTTAATAAATGGGTTTTTAAAAAAATTTGTTGTTATTGGGGAATGTTGGAGAACAGTGTGTTTTTCCAGGGCCCATCAGCTCTAAGTCAAGTCATTGTCCTTCATTCTAGTTGTGGAGGGTGCAATTCAGCTCCAAGTCCAGTCACCGTTTTCAATATTTAGTAGCAAGGGATACAGCCCACCATCCCCTGCGGGAATTGAACCAGGAACCTTGTTAGGAGCTCATGCTCTAACCAACTGAGCTATCCGGCCGCCCCCTCCCCCCCCATTTAATAAATGTTTTAATGAAAAAGACTTTCCAGCCGAGGTCTATTTCTTGGCAAGCAACTGGTGTCCGTTTTTCTAAATCATACATGGCCCAAGAAGATACCCGACTGGGAAGGCTGACATGGGAAGAACCAGACTTGTGTGTTGGATGTTCTAAAGATTTGGATCCTGAGGTTTCTGGGATTCTGATTGAATTCCAGAAGTTGCTTAGAGGGCTGCCCTCCTGACCCCAATTTGTGTAGGGAGCCCTGGAGATGCTCAGTCCCCAAACAGTCACTGTGGGATAGGTATCCCCCGTATACCTCCCACAAACCTGTTAGCTGTCCCCAAGACCCAGGGAAACCTTTCATTTTATTACTCATGGCTCCTCCCATGGACTCTGTGGGGAAATGACCTTTGCTCCCATTACAATACAGAGCACTGGACTTTTTTTTACATTCTCCTGCCACAATCTTGTTTTAGTTCCTGGATCTCTAGGATTTCTGGAGCATCCTACCTGACTTAATTTCTGTCCAGCCTCCATTATTCCTTCCCTTGCTTTCCTTCCCTCCCTTCTTCCCCAAATACCTCCTTCCTCTCTTGCTGACCAATGCAATTCTTGGGTCTTAGATTTCGCTGATGGTCGAGTTTTCTGTCTCCCACACTCCTGCTTCTGCTGTGCTGCTTTCCCAGATCTAGTTCTCAACCTCTTATCGCTCCCTTTCCCAACCTCAGCTTTAGTCTGCCCTCCCCATTCCCTGCATACCTCTACCTTTTGTTCTCAGAGACTGTCAGTCCCTAGTCCCTAAAGGAGATTTTACCCTTTAAGGAACTGCCTCCTTTCCAGTGCAGGGAAGTAAACCCTGAAGTCCTAATTTCCAGTCTCTTTTCTAACAATTTTAGCAAACATGATTTGCCTTTCCCTAGATTCCATGGCCTTGCACCCCTATCCTCCCCGGCCAGTTCTAATTTCAGGAGCAGCCAGATTGAAAATGGCATAATAAAGTAGCATATTTGTCTTTCTATAATGATGGGACCCCCTCAATCCAGTGTGGTTGTGGGGTGTGTTGGTGGTTAGTTGGGTTTTGTTATTGTTGCTTTTCTTTTTCTTTAAACAGGGACAGAAGTAGTTGTCAAGAATAAGGGACAGAGGTTCAATTTGGTTGAGTCACAGGTCCCAGCAGACAAACCCCCAGCCCAGGGCTCAAGCTATGGAAGACCCCTCACCACTGTCCCAGAGTATGAACTTGTTTGCCCCAGCTACTGAGCCTCCTAGTACTTCCCACTCTGAGGTGAGATAAACGCTGAATACAAGAGGAATCCAGCCACCCAAAATGTGCTTAGGGGGAGAAAGTCTCCCACATCCCGTCCTCTAGGTCCCTCCACTGCCCCCAACCCCCCGAGCTGTGGCCTCAACCCCTGTGGCAGCCTCCACCACAGAAAGTCAACTTAGGCTTTTTTTTTTCTTTTTTTTTTTTCTTTTTTTTTTTACCGGGCTCTTCTTGGCTGTAATTGGATTCAGGCTGAAACAACCACGTCCGCACCGGGAAAGGAGGGCATTGGGGGCGGGGGCGGAGGAGAGGCTGTGGGAGAAGGGAGGGACCAGAGGAGAGAGCGACAGAGGGCTCGCGATCCAGTTCGCCGACTAAGCAGAAGAAAGATCAAAAAACGGAGAAGAGGGGACGAGCAAATAGGCTCTTTCAAGAACAATCGCCTCATCTCCAAGTGGACAGCGCTCTAGGAATCCAAATTCAGTGCCTCCCGAAGACAAAGGCGCCCGAGGGAGTGGCGGCGCGACCCCAGGGCTTGGGCCCCGCGGCGGAGTCCGCACAGCCCGGCTGGCCGGACGGTCGCGGACCATGTCTCCCGCCCCACTGCCCACCAGCAGTCTGCTACTCCCCCTGCTCGCGCTCGCCACCGCGCTCTCCTCCCTCAGCTCGGCCCAAAGCAGCTTCAGCCCCGAAGTAAGTGAGTTCCTCCGGCCCTGCCCGGAGTCGTGCAGCCAAGGAGGCGAGCCCGGGGGTCTCGAAGGGGACAGCCCCATTCGGAGGAGAGGAGGGCTCTCGGGGTCTCGGCTGCTCCGGCCTGCAGGATCCCCACCTTTTTCTCTCCTTCCTCATCTCCAAACTTCCAAGTCGATCCAACTTTTGCCTCCTCCAACCTCCCCACCCCCTCTCCGCCGCCTTTTTTCCCACTCTTTTCCTTGGGAGAACTTTACAGCCAGGCCCACTCCCCACCCTCCCCAATTCCCCCGGGCTGTGAGCTCAGCTCTGGAACCAGTTGGGAGCCTGATAAATATTTGGACTCCGCTCAGACCCCGCGCTGTCTTGGTTTCTTGTCATGTGTGAGAGTTTGTTGTTTCTTCAACTTTCCAGCTCTCCCGCGCTCGCCAGCGCCCGGGCGGACAGGGAGGGCTCCGGGGGACCGCACTGCGGCCGCGGCCCCCCACGCTGCGGCCGCTGCCGGCTTCCCGGCTTGCGGGGCCCTCCACCCATGCATCCGCGCCCAGGTCGGGTCGCGGGTGGACAGCGGATTGGCCCCGGCTCCCACCCACCCCCGCCTCCCTGATAGGACCCTTCTGGGTCCCGGCCCAGAGCCCTGGCGTCGAGGGTCGCGCCGCTGGCGCCCTGGCCGCCTTTCTGTACACACAAAGCTCTCGTTGTTAGCGGGGGCTCGGCCGGGCCGCCGCCTCCTCCCCCCGCCCCCTCCCCGGTCGGCGCCTTTACGCCGTTTTTGTTATTTTTGTTAATTGCTTTTCTGTGTTAATTGCAGGGAGATTTGGGGCGTCGCACGGGGGAATGTGGAGAGGGCCTGGGCCCAGGCGCCCGCGCGGGTCTCGACTGAGTCCGGCGCCCCCCCACCCTTCCCCCGACGCTGGCCCACCGGGCCGGGAGGAAGTCGCGTGGGAGTTGTCTGAGGAGGTTTTCCCTGTCTCTCTCTTTCTCTCTCTTTTATTTTGGGGTGAAGGTGGGAGACGGATTTGATCAGCTTCTTATTTTGGGACATCCCAACCCACTCAGCTCTGCGAGGGCCTGGGTGCCTGGGTGCGGTCAGGAGGGGCTGGGAAGGGCACGAGAAGGGGGAGGGGATCTGGACTTGGCTTCCTCCGACCTCATCGGGGCCCTGGTCCCACCCCTACAGGAAACCTATCCAGAAAGAACACATTCTCTATGTCCTGAAGGGATCTGAGGCTGAAATGAAAAGTGTGGCCCTAGGAATGGGGGTGACCAGGAAGTGTGGAAATCTGCTAATCCTGGCACTGGCCGGGAGGAGGAGGCATCCTCTTTTCAGGCCTGGAGGAGGATCTGAGGCCTGAAAGGAGAGCTCCCAACAAAAGGAGCTTGGGCGCCTGAGGGGCTGCCCACTGCCAACATCGCCTTCCCTGCCTTCCTCCTTCCCCTGCCCCACTAGGCCCCCTAAGGGAGGGGCAGCAGCCCTGGCTCTGCTTTAAGTGGGTCATGGGCAGCCCCAGTGCCAGAACCACCATTTGTTTCTGGGCCCTGGAGGGGTGGGAGGCAGAGCGAGGGAGGAGTCGGCACAGAGGCTCCCATCCAGGGCCAGTTGGAGAGCCAGAGATCCGCCCCATACCCCAGGACTCCTAGGCCAAAGGTGGGACTGGTTCCCTTGACTTTCTACTAGGAGAATACCTTTCAAGACAAACTTTTTTGACCTAACATAGTTAGTTGCTCCCTCTCCAGGCCAATCGAGGGAGAGCTGGGGTGGCCCAGGCCTCAGGCAGCTGGGTTCCTCTCACCAGGCCTCCATAGTCCTACATGAGCTCCAGGACAGCCCTCTCTTCCCCTTAGCCTGTCTGGCACTCAGCCCTTCCCCCACCCAGCCGCAGACACAAGAGTCCTCTCTTTTGTGGTTCCAACTTCATAGTCTTTGTGGTTCTGCTTTGCTCAGAGCCTGCCCCTGTGAGGGAAGAAAGCCTAGGTCTGAAAGGAGGACAGGGACAGGGGCACCTCCTTTCCAGGCCTTGTGACTCTTTTGACTCCAGGGAAGTCCCTTTTCTTTTACTAAGTCTCTACTTTTAACTATTGGATGTGGGGTGGAGGTTGTAGGTGTGAATATCTAGACGTGCCTACCTCCTGAAAGACTCATCAGGGCGAGGGATTTATCCCAGAACTCCTGGCTGTGGATTCTCCCCACCTCTCTGCTACCCTTCCTTCTGTCATCTTACCCTAGGAGAATTCCCGTTGGTTTTGTTCCCTGAAGGTTGAGGAGGCCTGACCTCAGCCCTCCTAACTTCCAGCTCCACAGTAGGCCTCTCTCATCCTTCCTCAATGCTGAACCCCTATCAGGGTTCATAAGCCTGGGGTTTATCTACCCTACAGGTGAGGCTAGGGGCAAAGGGAGTTTCCTGCATATTTGGGCACGGGCACTAACGGTGGCATCAGTCAGTGCAGGTCAGGGCAAGCATACAGCTGCTGGAGAGAGCAGCCCAGGCCTGGAGCGCCCTGCTCTTCTTCCCTTTAGTACAGCAGAGGTTAAACTTCACTCCCTTCTCTACCCCTAAGGAGGGGCTCTCAGAGCCCGGTGATGCTAGGGCTGCTTTGGCCAGGCTTGCTGGCTGGGGAAAAGGCTGGGTTGTTTACATCTAGGGCCCTAATTCCATCAGCCTTGGGGGATCACATCCCAGAACCGTGTTGCAATTCTTGCCCCTGCAGGCTCAGGTCCCCAGTCAGCTGCTCCTGAATCACCTCCAGCCCCTGTGCAGGAGCAGTGTTTCACCAGGGCCTGGGCCTCGAGGTGAAGGGCCACATGGAGATCCATCCCAATAACCTGGGCTGGAGGGTGCAGCACCTAACAATAGCAGCCTCAATGCCTCCGCACCCCAAGCTCCCGTCCCAGGCAACTTGCAGCCCTTCTTTGGGCTACTTCGAAGGCAAGGCTGGAGTAGGGACCAGCTGTTTGGGTAATATCTCCCCTTAGGAGAAACCAAGCATTTTCACATCCCATATATAACTTGACTCATTTCTCCCCTTAGGAGAAACCAAGCATTTTCATATCACATATATAACTTGGCTCATTTTACTTTGCAGGCTTTAGGAAAGTACTCCATTGTTCTTACAATAAAGGCTGACTTTTTCCTCAACAAGATTTTGCAGTGTGTGTACCTTTCAATCAAACACCAAAAACCTAACTTTACTTAAAGGCAATATGCCAGCCTTTATATTATGAACAATTCACAACATACCTAAAATAAAATACAATCACCAAGTCTCTACCCCCAACTCCCATCTCCCACTTCCTCTACTGAGAATCTTAAATGGGCATTTAGGTCCCAAGCCCTAGGTCAGATGCTGCTTGGATGGGGACAGTGGCAGGATCCTGGCTCTGGCTGCATCACACCTCTCGACACCCGCAGAGGGCCCAGCTTCCCTTAGCAGCAGCCAGCCTCAGCCCTAGCTCCTTTTCTGCCCTCTTTTCTAAAAAGATCTCAGCTGTGAGGGTCGTAGAGGCATGTCATCCCTTTCCCATGAGGGCCTCATGCCAAGCCCAAGACTGGAGCCCCTCAGCCTCTTCCCCCCTCCACCCATCATGGCACAACCCATTCTTAGGGG